>NC_143505.1:60999500-61314166 GCF_051622355.1 Phaseolus vulgaris | reverse complement strand
ACCTTATATGGACCTTCTTCCTGGTGTTGTAGTTTGTCAATCTAAAGAATCAAAATGGTAAAGTTACATTTGGAGATTTGCCAGCTTTGATGGTGAAGCTAAACGCGTTCAGAGACATGTATAACGAGGATGAGATTAGGGGGATATTGGGTGAACCAGGCACTGATTTTACCAATGCCATTGATTTTGAGATCTTCTTAAAGGTTAGTACTTTGGTACGCCTTCGATTCTGTCTTTTTTAATATTACTAGATTAGGAACCTTTTTCCATGTTGTGAACTCGAAATAAAGGGATGGTGTGTAAATTAGTTGTATTAATGAAACAGTTTGTGTACCATGTAACAACATTAAATATAGTGTATGTAAATTTTCAATTGATTACATTTTTCATGCAGGCATATTTGAATTTGCAAAGCCAACCTACTGCAAAACAAGGTGGTAGGAGGCACTCCTCGTCATTTCTCAAGGAAACTGTGACCACCCTTCTCCACACAATCAGTGAATCAGAAAAGGCCTGTTATGTTGCCCACATAAACAGCTATCTTGGTGATGATCCATTTTTGAAGCAATATCTTCCATTGAACCCAGCTTCAAATGATATATTTGATCTTGCAAAAGATGGCGTTCTTTTGTGGTATATAAGCAGGGTCTGCTGATTGTTGCATTATACTTATGTGTGTATGAATCTTTAATATGTATTGACTCTGGTACATGTTGTGTTTAATGCAGTAAGCTCATCAATGTTGCTGTGCCTGGGACTATAGATGAGCGAGCCATCAATTGCAAACGCAATCCCAGTCTTTGGGAGGTCAACGAGAACCATACTCTATGCCTCAATTCCGCCAAGGCTATTGGCTGCACAGTGGTTAACATTGGTGCACAGGATTTGGTTGAAGGAAGAGTAAGTTTTAGCAATCAGCTCCCCAAATTCTCTATCGACATTTACTTAGGTTCCTAACTTTAAGTCTTTGTCACATTTTTGTTGGTTGTTTGTGTTGCAGCCTTATCTTGTTGTAGGTTTGATTTCCCAAATTATAAAGGTAAAGATACTTGAACTGCATATATCTTTCCTTTATTTTTAGCTTAGTTATTTGAATTTGTTTGTATGTTGAAATCACTTTTCTTATTGGCCTGGTAGATATTTTGACTTGTGGAATGATCAATTAGTCATTGTTTTCTTTTTGCTCCCACTCTCTTGGATTTCAGATTCAGCTGCTGGCAGATCTCAACCTTAAGAAGACACCTCAACTTATGGAATTGGTTGATGACAGTGAGGTAATGAGATATGCATTTTTTCTTCTTCTTTAATATCTATTTTCATTGCAATTAAATCAAATTTTAATGTTTCATTCATTGCATATTGTGTTTTAGGATAGCTTATGTATTTTCCATTTTGTTGTTGTCTCAGGAGATCGAAGAGCTTCTTAGTTTGTCTCCCGAAAAGGTTCTTCTAAAATGGATGAATTTTCATCTCCAGAGAGCAGGATACGAGAAAACTGTCAGAAATTTTTCTTCTGATGTAAAGGTACTTGAGCACGTCTTTAATAGCCTTTTATGCGTAGGGTTTGGCTAATTTATGATTTGTTAATTTTCTTTGTAATTATTTTTGTATTCTTTATGAGTGAGTACAACTAAATAAATGTAATTGGTGGATTATTTTTTATACTTTGAGTAATGATAAATCTAAATTTGTACAATGGTATCTAGGATTTCAAATCTTGCAAATGTCATCTAGACCATGTCATATTGCTTAATACATTTTAAAGAGGATTTTCACTACAAAGAATCCAATTCCAATTTTTCTTATGTTTGTTCCAGCAGAATTTTGATTTCTTCAAATTCCAGCTTCTAAGCCAATAGTGCTAGAACTCATGAAAGTTTTATAATCGAAAATCGAATCAAGCTGTTATCAATCCATTGTCCTAATTTGCTGACACCTGTTTATTTACAGGATGGAGAGGCTTATGCTTATCTTCTGAATGTCCTTGCTCCTGAACATTGCAGTCCAGCCACCTTAGATACCAAGGATTCCACTGAAAGGGCAAATCTGGTTATTGATCATGCAGAGAGAATGGGCTGCAAAAGATACTTGACCCCAAGGGATGTTGCCGAGGGTACTTCGAATTTGAATCTCGCATTTGTTGCACAACTGTTTCATCACAGGTATGAAATGAATTGTTTAGTTAATTTTATGCAGACTATTTGATAATTTAAATCAATATCCGTATGGCATGGAGTCCTTTTCCTGGGTTTGTTTATTGTATCATAATCATAGTTATTTTCATGCATTTGAGCGGTAGCATGTAGGCTAAGTTGTGGGCATTGTAATGCATTAGAAGAGCATTCCGTGTTGACATCAAGCATTTAGGTTATTGGTTTTCTATGATGTGTTTGCAAACACAAAGACACAAAACAGACATTATTTAGTTTCCTCTGTAGATGAAAGATCAAATATTCTTTTCATATGTAGATCAGATCAGGAAGGAGCTACTATATGCATGACCTAGTCAATCCAGTACTGTGTTCTTACTCTTCAGAAAACACTTTTGTTTTGCAGCATTGCATATGTTAATTTCTGGATTTTTTTTTCCATTCAAGTAAGTCCTGTAGTTATTTAATTAGGACCCTACACAATGCAGGAGTGGTCTATCTACAGACACTAAAAAGATTTCCTATGCTGAGATGATAACAGATGATGTCCAAACATCTAGAGAAGAGAGATGCTTCCGAATGTGGATCAATAGTCTTGGAATTTCTACACATGTAAATAATCTATTTGAGGATGTCAGAAATGGGTATGTGTTCCATTTCTTAAGCTGCATTTATTATTTTCTCAAACTCGAAAGCCTTGTACATGCGTAAAACTGTAAATTTTCTGTGTCTCAAAACATAATGACCAAAAGATCCACCTGGCAGATATTTATTCACTTCTATGTAGAGGTCTTCAATTGCTCTGTTTTTTAACAAACTTACATAATTCTTTATCGTATCTTCAATTTCATGTTGGGTAAAAGTAAGTGGGTATATGTAGAGGCTCTCAGTTCCTCTGTTTTTTAGTACAAGTAATTTTTTGTCTTGTCTTTATGTTTATGTTCAAGTTTCTGGTAATTTTCCAGTTATCCCATGTTGGGTAAAAGGAAGTGAATGTCATATCCAACTTTATAAAATTCACTAAGTGTTTGATTCCTTTACTTTCTGCATGTAGATGGGTACTTTTAGAGGTGTTAGACAAGATTTTTCCTGGATCTATTAACTGGAAACGGGCGACAAAACCTCCAATTAGAATGCCATTCAGAAAAGTAGAGAACTGCAATCAGGTCATAGAAGTTGGTACACAACTGAGATTCTCACTGGTCAATGTAGCTGGCAATGACATTGTGCAAGGAAATAAGAAGCTCATTCTTGGTAAAATCTTCATCTCATTATAGCTTCCACACAAATGTTATGGACATAATTTACTCTTTTTTTTGTGAGTTCTTTTAAGTCCCTTTTCCCACCAATTTCTTGAGCTTTCAATTTGGTCTAAACTATTATGTTTTATTTTTCAGCTTTGTTGTGGCAGCTGATGAGGTTCACTATGCTTCAACTGTTGAGAAATTTGAGATCTCATTCCCAAGGAAAGGAGATCAAGGATGCCGATATCCTGCATTGGGCAAACAGAAAAGTGAAGAACTCTGGCAGAACTTCTCACATAGAGAGCTTCAAGGTTTTCTCCAAAAGAAATTCTGTTTTATTTTTTGTCAATAACAATGTTCTGCAACAGAACTATAAATGATTATTTACTATTCACACATTTTTTATCCAACTTATGTAAAGGACAAGAGCTTGTCAAATGGACTCTTTTTCCTTGAGCTTCTGAGTGCTGTTGAGCCCCGAGTTGTCAATTGGAACCTTGTCACCAAGGGTGGAAGTGGTATGATTCCTTTCAAATGTTAACATTTTGTATAGATAGATAGATACATAGGTATATATATCTATAGGAATATATAGATAAACAGGTCCTTTGTATACAATGGAACATATTTTCTATTTTCTTTCTCATCCCTTCCAAATTGGCTTAATTTGTTGTTGTAGATGATGAGAAGAGGTTGAATGCCACCTATACAATCAGTGTTGCAAGAAAGCTTGGTTGTTCCATTTTTTTGTTACCTGAGGATATTATGGAGGTATGAGAGTTGCAACAAAACTTTTTCCACTCCATTCTGTTTGAAAATAAACTTTTTCACAAACACACCAATTAGAGAAACATGCAAGGTTAAATGAATTAAACTTCTCCCACAAGTTAAAATCAACTAAAACCCTTCAAACTGTAATAAAATTTCTTTCATCTAACATCTTAAAAGGCTGAAATACATCATTTAACTTTAGCTCATGGAAGAAATTTGATTCATTTTACCTTTTTATTTTCTTCTGTTTATAGAGAAGCTTATTCAAGAACATATAAGAACAATCAGATAGACACATTCTGAATTGACTTTGTTTATGATGTGCTTCTCACACTTTCTTGGTTGATGGTTGGTTGATGGCAGGTTAACCAGAAGATGATTCTCACTCTTACAGCTAGTATAATGTATTGGAGCCTGCAGCAGCAGACTGAAGATCCTGATTCATTTCCTTCACCTGCCAACACTACCACCTCCACACCTGAAGCATCCCCAGCACCTTCTGTTTGTGGTGAAGATGAAAGTTCGTCCATCGGCGGCGAATTCTCCAACTTGAGTGTCGACGATACCACCTCCGACAGCACGGCCTCTTCACAACCAGAGTGTGATGGTGTTTCTGCAGCAGATGAGCTTTTATGAGTCCCTTATCTGCATGAGATGGATGAATGTTTTTGTTAGAGGAAAAGATAATGACATTGAAAAGCTTAAGGAAGCACCTCCACCATGTCTCAACCTTCAAAAAAAGGTTAAGGCTGTAAACAAATCTATAGAATGGTAGATGTGAATAATCTGTACAAAATATCTTGTTCTTTGGAGAGGAATGCATGATTATTCAGAGGGATCAGAATGAATAAAAGCTTAAGAAGAGGGAAAGAGAGAAATGAATGTGATCAATTCACACTACTCTATTTGTATTTTGTCATTCTTAAACAACAACAAATATAATAAGTTTTCATTCATTGGAAATATTTCAGAATTCAGATGATAGATAATGTTTCTTTATTTGTACTTTTTTTTTTTTGAGAAAATGGATTAGAAATGTTAACTTTTGCAATACTTGTGGTGTAACATTTTATGCATTTTTTTTTCTTGACCACGTTGTTATTAAAAAATTATCTTTAATTTATTTCCATCTATTTAAAAAATTATTAAATAAGAATATTTTTTAATAATAAAATAACATGTTATAACATGAGACCGTTAAATGACGTGTGTCATATACTTATGGACATACTCTATGTTATATCAGTACCATATTATATATTAATTTGTGAAGATTTATCGTGTTTTTTAATTATTTGATGATATCTTTCATTAATAAAATTTTAATAAATTTTAATCAGTAATTATTGAATTTGAAAATTAGTTAAATATTATTAAGACTAAAGAAAATAAATTGACTATTTTTTTCAATTAATATTTTTGGTAGCTTTTAGTAGATAGGTTTCTTTTTCTTGATTTTAAGAATACTTTACTAAGTAATTCCTAGAAAATAAAAATTGGGAATAATACATTGCAATCATATACGTACCAAAATACAATATACTTATATCGTTGAAATTGTAACTAATGTAACAGATAAAAAACTGTAAAAATATTTGTGCTGAAAAGTAGAAACAATTAAAAAAAATTACGTCACTTTAATTGATTAAAACTAAAAAAAATGAATACCAGTCAAATTTTTATTATTTAAAAATGAAAATGATCAAAACCTTCTCAATGAAAAAGTAATTTACCCTTTAGCCCAAACTGTGTTTAGAAATTACCATGCCTAAAACAGAGTTAGGCATTTAAATCTTAATTGAATATTATTTATTTTTTTATATAAAATTAATCATGAAAGTTTGACAAGTGAACAAATTATAATATTTTATTTAACTCTAATTTTTTTCACCAATAGCAATAGTTATATGTATTATTATATCAGTTATATTTTAGAAACAAATAAAATTGTTTATATAATATATTATTTTTAAGGTTTAATTCAATTTTAAGTCTCTTTAATTGAGTTCCAATTAAAAATTTAAATTTTTTTGTTAACTGAATGATGTGATTAATAAAACAATCAAATTTATAAATATTCAATTAAAAATATAATTTTTAAAATATACAATAAATAGAAGAATTCAACAGAAATTCAGTATTCTAATTCACGAAATTCTTTAAATTTAGTTAAGTCTGTTTTTAATATAATATAAATTTCCTTTGTATTTACTTAGCAGATTTTAAAATTTTCAAAATAAACCAATAATATTTTTCAAATCACTATCATCTAAAATTTTCATTTTTTTAGAAGTCAAATATAAAACTAAGCATGATATCATATTTTAAAAAATATTCAAAATAAATTTTAATCAAGGATACAAAATAATTTAATATGTATGCACACAAAATAATAAATAGAATCTTTAATTAACCGTATAATCTTTATCTTATCATCAACATTTTCTCTGAAGTTTGTTATGATTTAATCTTAAATCCACTCGTCAAATTTAATTCCACACTAATTTCAACTAATTTAGAAAGATGAGAAAGAGATCCAAAAAAAAATTATTCAAATTGTTAAAATAAATAATAATTTTACACTTACACAAATTATAATAACATTCCTATTTTCATATAAATATTTTCTAGTCTTATTAGTAAAAATATTGATAAATAATATTTTATTTTTTTGTTTTGTGTCATCGTAATATATATCGTAATTAAAGATCTTATTTCTTTCTCTCTCTTATTCTATCTATTTTGTTTCTACTATCGTAATTGTAATATATATAAAGATCTTATTTGTTTTATATTATATAAATATATTATTTCTTAAGTCATAAATATTTTATTTCCGTTTGAAGAAAGTGTCAGATAAGGTTCTTTGTGACAGGTGGCGGTTTGAGGAAGAAGAAGAGTGACGTGGCAACTCCTATAAAAATCGTAGCAGCGCCAAAATTTTCATTGTGGATTTAACTTTCTAACCTAAGAAGAAACTCTTCGCTTTCACTTCTACTTTTGGTTCTTTCCCTCTCTCGCGCGTTACAAGGTTACTTCATTTCTCCACCATTGTCGTTTTCTTTTTCGATTTTTGAATTTTTTAGGGTTTTTCTTGTTTCTAAAGAGTTTTTGTTTCTGCTACCATTGCATTTTTTCAATTTGTTACACTCCTCCATTGACGAGGGAGGGGTTTTGTGTTTAAACCTTGAGTGGTTATGATTGCTTTATGTATACGTTATCATTAACAATTACTCACTCTTTTGATTTTGTTTTCTTGGTTGTTTTGGTAGTGTGTGTGGAAAGTGAGACTTTGAGATGAAGAGGGGTAGGTCGCATTCAGATGATGAAGATGAGTGTGAGTCTGAGGTTCAGTTAATCTCTGTGTCAAATTACCATCTTGTTGACGATGAGGACAATCCTGTGTCTTTTGCTGTGTTGCCAATTCAATGGGATGATTCTGAGAACTGTGGTGGTTGCGAAGAGAAGGTGTTTCTGGACGGGGATGCCGATAGCGGGCTGTTGAAGATTTTCATGCAAGTGACGGCGTGGAGATTTGATCTTTCCAAAGCGAGACCCGAGGTGTTCTTGCTGGCAAAGGATGGAAGGTGGATCAAGATTGAGAAGCCTAGGAAGGGTTTTCAGGAAAACGTAAGGACTGTTTTGATCACCCTTCATTTCCTCCATAGTTTGAAGGGAGGACATCAAATGTCTGTGGGATCTCTCTGGCAAGACTTGAGCAAGGATAGGGAGTTGAGGTATTTTTTTTCTTTCTTCTGAACGTTCTTATTCTGATAATGATGTATGTGAAACTGCATTTCATGATTCTTTTTTTCTGAAAATTTATTTGTAGCTCTTGTGGGTTTAAGCCTTCACAAAAGGATTTATCGGACCACGTGCTTTTGATTGGCAAAGCTTCCAAAAGGGATTCTGTCTTAGCTAAGTCCAAGGTTTGTATTTCCCTTTCTATATAGTCTTACTGTCGATTCCAGAAAATTTACGTCGTGGGTGCAACATTATTGTGTATGTAAACGTTTAATTACTCATTTAGTCCCTGTACTTGTCTGAAATCTGAATGAGCATGTGTTTTGGTCCCTGCTTAAGGTGATGATGTTAAGACTGCTACAAAGTAAGTAAACTTCTTCACAATAGAAAATTTCTGGCGTATTTACATAGTTATCAATCTTGGTTTCAAGGTAGAAATCTCATGATTCTATTTTATTCTATACTTTAATTTGTTTAAGTAAATGATTTAGTTTCACAGATAAATGGCAATACATTTTTAAGTAGGTTTTTAATGGAGTGTATCCTATGTTGAGGAAGTTAATTGATGAACTTCACATATGACACTATGTTTTTGAACCACTTTGACTTCCGTTGTTGATGGGATGAAAAATATATAACAATAACTTGTATCAGATTGACTCCTTTTTAATTTCATTTTGAGGGAGACCCTTCTTTGTTCTTTATATTGGATGATGTATCTATGGGATTTCATGTTTAGGACTAGTTCGTGAAAATTGATTGTACATAACACTGAACTATATAAGATGTTTTGATCTCATATACTATTCTATCCTTAAGAGTTTGCACGCGGCAATGAAATTTGATCAATTTGCTCTCTGTTTCTTTTAATTTTCTCTATTTTCATTAGATATGACTTGTTTATTGTTCCCAACATGTGTGCTTCATTTTAATTTGATGACTTGTACAGATTTTGCTCATGGTTTTGGAGAAACTGAAGAATCAAAGTCTTCTTGATGAGGTCTGTTTTTACAATCATTGAAGTTGATTTTCTCTGAGGCACTTAATTCTAGCCTTGTGTATTTTTAATGATTTTTTCTACTTTATTTCAGGAAGTTAATGATTTTGAACAGCATGGACTTCCAGTTGTTGAAATTGACAGTTATATGCTAGATAAATCTAATGAAGAGTCTGAAGAAATGGATGCTTTGGATGTTTGCGCATTTTGTGACAATGGTGGTAATGTTATATGGTATGTTATTTTTTCAGATGGGTTAATTTATTTTAAGAATCTGTATCTGTCCTCGTGTATCTTTCTGACTGCATATCTATTGTTAAGGATTATTGGAATAATGATTATGCATAATAATACTCTATACTGAAATTTCATAAAATACCAACACAATGGTTCTATTTACAAAAGGTATCAAGTACTTGATCTGTAGAAAATCTAGTATAAGCAAAATCCGCCAAGATATTGCGAGCCATAATCATAATAAAAAAATGGTGGTAATGTTATATGGTATGCTATTTTTTTCATTGGGTTAGTTTATTTTAATTGGTATACTTTAATCTATTTTAAGTGGTGGTAATTTATTTTCATTGGTATACTTGATCTGTCCTCCTTTATATTTGTCTCACTGCATGTCTTTCGTTAAGAATTATTGGAATAGAGACTGCATAATAATACTTTATATTGATACGGTGTGTAAAATTAGAATAAAATACCAACACAATGGTTCTATTTACACAAGTAATCAAATACTTGATTGCGGGCTGTAGAAAATTCAGTATAAGCCAAATCCTGCCAAGATATAATGAGCCATAGTCATAATAAAAAGGAAACAAACAAAAAAAAGTAATAAAATCAGTAACCATCTCCTAAGATGACTAATTGATTCTACAATATATTCTAAAGATAGTGTAAGGAACCTGAAGTACTATATATTCTGATAAATTTCTTACAGTAAATTACATGAAGTTTTCATTTGCTTCCCTACTGTAGAATAGTTTTTGAGTTTTTGTTCTTAATTTAACATTATTTAATATTAATTGCAGTTGTGATGGCGTGTGCATGAGATCATTTCATGCTACAAAGGAGGCTGGTAGAGAAAATAGTTGTTCTTCTCTTGGTTTTACCAAGAAGGAAGTTGATGTATGATAGTGCTCTATTGTTTTCCATTTATATTTTACTTCTCCTTTTCCACTTCATATAATTTGGAAGAAATTTGTTTGACTGTGGCCATGGCAAAATTATGCAGGAGATCCAGAACTTTTATTGTAAGAATTGTGAATGTCATCAGCACCAATGTTTTGCATGTGGCAAGCTGGGGTCTTCTGATAAAGTTATTGGTGCAGAGGTATAGCTATGGAAAAAGCTTATCTTCTTGCTTTCATCATTTAATTATTTTCCTTTGGCAGAATGATGTGCTTCCTTGTCATTGTTAGTCAAATTATTGGTTGTTTACTACTTTATATTGACTTTTTTAGCCATTGTAGTAGAATTGAGATCCAAATTCAAAATCAAGCATGCCCTTTGAATCTTACATTTCCCCCCTTTTTTCTTCAATAAATAAAGCAACTTTTTTGTATTACCCAACCCCAAAAGTAATCTTATTAAGGGATGCGGACAGGTCTGTCATTTCCTCACAATGTTGACAATTTATGAAAACTAACCTTGACATGAATAGTATTTTATCTATTCCTCTTCTCACACCATGCATTCATGTGAATTTCATAGTCAAACACTTCTCCTGCTTCAATATCTGTTCTATCTTGCACTAATTATGATCGATTTATTAAAACACCAACAAGCCTTGGAAACAAGGTGGTTGTTCTGGAGCTTCCTGTAATACATGGTACTAAGTTTTTGGGAATTCTCCTTTCAGGTTTTTAAATGTGCTTCTGGAACCTGTGACCGTTTTTATCATCCACATTGTGTTGCAAAATTACTTCCCGATGTAGTCAAGCAAGTCACAAAGGAATTTGAGAGCAATATTGCTGATGGGAATCCTTTTACTTGCCCCCTTCATTATTGTTGTGTCTGTAAAGGATTGGAAAATATGATGGATCCTGAGTTGCAGTTTGCTGTTTGTAGGCGTTGTCCAAAGGCATATCATCGTAAATGTTTGCCAAGGTTTGTCTTATTTTATTACGTATTTCTTGTCTTCATTTTTATAATTCTAATTGACAGTGTCTAGAGGGTTGATTCTCAAATTACTTTTTTCAGAGAATTTACTGCTGACAAAAGTGATATACTAAGGGCTTGGGAAGGTCTTCTACCAAAGAACCGCATTCTTATATATTGCTTGTAAGTGTTATGGATTCTTTAGTTTTTCAATTTGTACTTGTTAATACTTGATGTAACTATGTTTTACGTTTACATTGACCAGAAATCATGAAATTGATCCTAAACTTGGGACTCCTGTAAGAGGTCATATAAAATTCCCCAAAATGAAAGCTACTGCTCAAAAAATTGATAGTACTATTGAGCAGAAAAAGCCTTCAACTAAAAAGAGGGTTATGTTGAAGAAAAATATTGACTCAGATAGCTCAGCTGGCAAAAGCACTTCAAAAGGATCTAAATTGACTGCGAAGAAGCCATCTAATAAGAAGATTTCCAGTTCAAATATGTCAAAAAAGCCAAAATCAAAAGAAACATCAAGGTGTTTGACTGAAAATAAGATGTCAATCTTGAAGAAATTTGAAATTCCTGACACTGAGCAAAAATATAACCAGCAAACAGAGAATGAGGGTTTGGAGCAAATTGAGCGTGACAATCAGATAAATAAGTTGAATACTATGCCTATTGGAAAGTTGAGTATTGATTTGCCTCCACTGGATGCTGATTCGGAAAAGAGGTAAATCTGTCTTATTTTCTAAATATGATGATGATATTGAAATTTAATACTAGTATTTGACACTGAGAATTCTCTTGCCTTCTTGTTTGAAACTTGAGAGCTGAAGCTGTCATTAAGATAATGTTAAGAACTTGTTTACATAAACATGTTTTCCTCCATTGTAGTTTGTTGGATTTATTTAAAGAAGCCAGTTCATCCATTACGTTGGAGAATGTCTTAGAAAAGCACACATTTGCTTCTACTCATAGTCAATCGATGAGAAGTGTTGTGGAGAAGACCATTACAACGGAGAAATTGGAAGATTCAGTCAATGTACATAACTTTATACGTTTATTGCTATGGTTTCCCACTCAGGAATTTCCGGTAAGATTATTAATTTTGTTGTTCTTTATGTACAGTCCGTTCGAACAGCTATAAGGATGCTCGAGAGTGGGTGCAGCATTCAGGACGCGGAAGCTGTTTGTGATCCTGATGTTCTGAAACACATATTTAAGTGGAAGGTGCTTAGTGCTTTTCTTTTTAAATTCTTTTATTTTATTTATTTATTATTATTATTATTTTATTGCAATTGAAAAAGGAATGTTAGTTTATAGGCATGTTATAGTAATGATTGACACATATTGATGTAAAGCGAAAGTGAGTCTACTTGTCTATAGCTGGTGGGAGTACCATGTACGTGTTTGATTCTGAGCATTTGTTTTTTATAGAATGTGATAGGTGAGTTTTTTTATCTAAGCCATTGACCAGAGTCATGGGAGAAGGTCATAATGTTTGACCTTTCATTACCCTAAGACTATTGATTAAGGAATGGTGTCTTTGTATTTGTTACCTGAGAGAAAATTTCATATATTGTTCTTTTTGCATTGTCATTGTGGTGGTGGCTTTGCTCAGTACTTATTCAGAGATGTAGATAAATCAGCAAAATTGTAGGTCTGCTCAGTACTTATTCAGAGGTTGTGCTGTTAAAACTTGATTAAAAGCTTAAAACTAATTGATCTTATTATATTACAATTTCATTCATGACATGATAAGATAGGCTTTTGAGCATTAGCTTTGAAATTTGATGTATTGCCAATGTTCCTGTTATTTTACAAAATTGACCATGGTCAAGATTTTCATTTTTTTTTGAGATTTTTCAATTTAGTAATCTGTAGTCTCAACTTCATTCAGTGAATTTCCTGTAGGATGAGCTGAAAATATATCTTGCACCCATTCTATATGGTAACTGCTATACATCGTATGATCGCCAATTTACACATGTGGAAAAGTTGGAAGGGGTACCTACTTATATTTCTACTTAAATTTATCTCCTTCTGTTCTACAAACTTAATTGAATTTATGTACCATTTATACTCTTTCTTCTATTATATTTTTCTATTTTTAAGTCTTTAGGTATTGTTGAGTTGGCGATATATGATGTCTAGCCTTTATATCCTCTTTTCTGTAAGAAGCATATTATTGATTTTGAACTGCCCTTTGAGCATTGACTATAGGCTTCAAGTAGAGGCAGATATTATCACGAATAGGATAAATAGTAAAGTAAGCCTCTCCTGTTTTGTTAAAGCAAAATAGAAGCTTGGCAGTATGTACAGGGATAGGAAACAGGTTGACTTATGCAGTTATTTGTAGAAACTCATTCTCCAAGCTTTTATGGAAAAACTGTTTTTTTTTCCTTTTACTTTTACGTAATAAGCTTTTAGATGTGTTTTGTCCAATTTCTCCTTTTTAGGAGAAGAGAAGCCTAAAATATTTGGGTAAACACCACCTTAGAGGACCCGATACAGTCAGGTAGATGTGTGTTCGGTTTAATGGTTGCGGAAAGTGATCAATAATTAGGAAAATGTGATGTGTTCTTATGAGGGGGGAGCTGTTGGTGTTAAGTAAGTACTTTATGCCAAAGCCTAACCAATCTAGGAGGTGGCCACTGGTTACCTTTATAATTATATCCCTTTATATTTACCTGTATTTGAGTTTCGCAGTCACTATACGTAATGATTTCCTTATAAAAGAAAGGGTTAGCAAAGGAACATCGTGTGACCGTACTTTTTTATTGTGTTTAAGCCTACGTCATATTCATTGTTTTCATGCCAATTAAATTTAGTTTGCATCCTACCTATGTATCCATATTAATAATTGATAGTATATGCTATGATAGTTGTTGCAACTTGAAAGTACAAACTGTTGTAGGTGCCTAGTCAGCATTTTGTAACTGTCTAACTGAAGCCAGTTATACCGAACTGTTAGTTAATTATATAGTCTAGTTTTCAAAGTTGCTGCTAATAACACATGGTCAGTTATGCTAGCTTTCAGTTATTATATCTATGGTATAGTAAATATAGTTAGCAAAGCATGTAAGAGCAAGCTACTTCTGTATAAATACCAACATATGTACTTCAAGCAAGTAATGCATTATATCATTTCTCATTCTCATTATTACTGTATTAACATATGTACTTCAAGCAAGTAATGCATTATATCATTTCTCATTCTCATTATTACTGTATTAACATATGTACTTCAAGCAAGTAATGCATTATATCATTTCTCATTCTCATTATTACTATATTACTTTCTTAAATAATCAATCATACATCATTCAAGCATTGCTCAAAGAATGATCTTTACTTATGCAGATCGCATATAAACTTCAGTGGTTTGCTCAGAATGGTGATACGGTAGGCCCTCCTGTACTTGTGCACTTATTTTAAATATCACATCTCCATTAGTAGCATAAATTGTCAGTAGTTGACCTTTTTATTATCTGAACCCGAGCGAAGATAATAATTGATTTGGCATTGTACCAATCTGTAGTTCCTAGTTTCTTGACAGATATGTAGGAAAACTTTGTTTAAATTTTTTAGTCAATGATTTAAGGGAACTAAATCTTGCTGTCTTTGACAATTCTCTCTCTTATCATTGTTATTGGTCTCACTTGTTTTGCAAAGATTTTTGTTGAATTCCATGCTGATTTTCTTTTAATGAATTTTAGGCAATATACTTGAAACCTGTTTTTACAATAAATTTCTTGAGTATGCTTGAATTTTCTTTATATTCAATTTTCACAAAACAAAATTATCTGATTTTCCTCGTGAAATTTTCTGTCTGGTGGATGAGCATTCGTGACATTTTATTCTATTTCTGATTGTTGAAGTTAAATACCTGATATACATAGTTAATGATGTTCAGATTGTGGACTTGAGCTGTGGTGCTAATGATTTTAGCATCCTTATGAAGAAAAGGCTTGAGGAGGCTGGGAAGAAATGTTCGTACAGAAAATATGATTTACTTCCAACAAAGGTAGATTCTGGTTTGTGTTGGATAGTTAAATATGGAAGATACATGGTTATTGGGAGAATAATGTTTAGATTATAATGATTTATTCTAATTTCACATAATTTAGTAATTAAAGTTATTATACTTTAGTTAAAGATTTTGCTTTTGACTATCTTTTTAGTTTTTTTATGATTCTTTTGTTGTCAATAACAGAATGAATTTAGTTCTGAAAGGAGTGATTGGATGACTGTACATCAAACCGAGTTACCCTCAGGGTCACAGTTGGTAAGAAAATTTCAATTGCATGGTTAAGATGTGCATGGATATCTCGAAACGAATGCACTTCTAATTTTTTATTTTTGCTTCTGTACCAGATCATTGGTCTCACCCCTCCTCCCCTTGGTCATAAAGCATTGGCTAACAAGTTTATAGACAAGGCTCTTGAGTTTAAACCAAAGCTCCTAATTCTTATAGTAGACCCAGAGATAGAGAGGTAAGACCCTTTCTCAGTAAGACCCTTTCTCAATCGTCTACCCTAGAACTGTCACTGACATTGTTGAAGTTTTTCTGCCTTTTCACCATTGTTTCTTGCTTGTCATACAGGCTCAATAAAAAACTATCCCTGTATGATCTTATATGGGAGGATGAGAATTTTCCATCAGACACGGTTAGTCTCTCTGTCTACCTGCATGCACTCACTCACGAGATGGGGATCTGCTTATAATGAATTGCTCTTTTGTAAAAGGCACATTTACCCGATCTAACCATCGAATCGTGTCACAATACTTGATGATCATGCATGTCAAATTGAAGACCAAATAGGAATTTATAAGAGTCTATAAAGTAGTTCATAATTTAAAGTAATTCTATAAAAAAATTATCAATTTTAGATTATATGGAAATTTATGGGCTGGGTCTACCTTCCATAAAACTTTAAATCCGAATTCAATTTATGTTGTTCGATGCTTGTAAGAGTGATTAAATGGTATGATCAAACTGTATCAAGACTTAACCCCAAGACTAAGTGGATCCCCACCATGTACATTGCAGTTTTATTATGTATTAAAGCTATTCTTTCATGGAAGCATCTTAACCTAACGGCACTATTTCCTTTTTTCTTGTTCCTGCCCTTTTTACGCAGTCAATTTATGTACCTGGATCAGTTCATGCAAATGACAGACAAATAGATAAAAAGAATGTAAGGCCTCCCAGACTCTCCCTTTGGAGCCGCTCTGACTGGACTACGAAACACAGAGTCATAGCCCAAGACTATGATCATGTGTGCAACGAGCATGACACATTGGCTGCTGCTGTTCATGCTACCTCTGGAACTTATGCTGACAATTCAAAGTTAACTCATGACGAAGAAGATCAGGCATCTGTAAGTGGTAATGTTCAGAAAAGAAGCTTAAGTTACAATGTTGACGAATGTTGGAAGGGCATGCCTGGGAAGTCACGAAGGAAGAGAAAACATATTGAAGAAAATATCTCAGCGGTAGCTGTGATCCCACCAGCCAAAAGGCATGCTGTAAATAAAATATGTAATGGAGTAGCTGACGACACTCAACCCATTCCACTGAATACAAGTTCTTTGGGTTCTGAACCTCGTACATTCAGTAAAAGCGTCAGTTTTGGATATGGTGGTGGATTGCATGGTTTTGCTGCTGCTCCTAACTATGAATATGCAAGCAAACATTCGTGTGGTTGGCTCGAAGAGTAGTTATTTAGTTCTTCTTCTCTTCTTTTTGCAGAATCATGTCCCTCGCAGTACATACACTGATGAAGGGAAGAAATCTCTGAATAGCTTAAGATTAACTAACAATTTTGATATTAGGAAATCATTGAGTTTTACCTAGTTTTTGTAAAAAGGCTTGCATAAAATATATTCTTTCTCGCAGTACATAATATATACCAGTCAACTTTTTATCTTATGGAAGTTCTTCCTTTGCTTGTAATTGATTCGTATACAGGACAATAGTTGGAGAATTGGAATTGTTTGTCAAAATTTCATTTTTTCTTTAAACAATCATTTTTCACATTATTATAGTATTTAGTTATTAAAAATATTTTAATTCATCCAAATCTAAAAGTGAAGTTTTAGTCTCTGTTAAATTTATACATTATTTCTTAGTCATCTAATTTGAAAATAACTCATTTTACTTCATAAAGCTGTTAAAACATCTTTACACTAAATTAAGATTGAAAAATTTATTAATAGTTCAAAAATTCAATGGATGAGAAAAAAAGGATAATTTGTAAATAAACTTTTATCCAAATGCTGGAAATTAAAAATGACATTCCAATTTAAAGAAGCATTGTGACTCTGTGAGGTTAGAATTGAGGAAAGAAGATGAATATGGGAAGAGGTAAATGTGTGGAAATGGAAGGAGAAATGAAGAGCTTAATGAAGGTATGGGTTTCAGTGCTGATCTCACTGTGTTACTGCTATTTCATTTCATCAAAGTTACCCAAAGGCATGTTGAGATTTGTGTCTCTCTCACCTGTGTTGTACCAATTCTCCATGCTACCTCTTCAACTCTCCTCTGTTCTTCCAACTGGTGTCACTGCCTTCTTCATCACTTTCCTCACCAACTCCAAACTTCTTCTCTTCACTTTCCATTTGGGCCCTCTCTCTTCAAACTCCATCACTCTCCTTCACTTTTTCTCCTCTGCATGCTTCCCAATCACACAAACCCTAAAACCACACACCAAACTCAAATTTCACCCCATTTTTCTCCCAATCAAGGTCTTGCTTTTTGCACTCCTTCTCATACCCATCAACCAAAAACTTCACCCCACACTTCTTCTAAGCCTCTATTGCACCCTTGTGTATCTTCTATTGGATATTATCATAGGACTCTGCAACATTCTCGTCAACGCCGCGTTTCGCGTTCAGCTACAGTTACCGTCCGATGAACCTTATCTCTCGACCTCGTTGCGTGATTTCTGGGCGAGAAGGTGGAACCTCACAGTGACGCATACGCTGCGACACACCGTATATAATCCTGTCAGATCATTATTGTCCGATTCACTATTGGGCCCCCAGTGGGCCTGGGTGTGTGGCGTCATGGCCACTTTCTTGGTGTCTGGGTTGATGCACGAACTTATATTCTACTACGTCACACGTGTGGGTCCCACGTGGGAGGTTACGTGCTTCTTTTTGCTCCACGGGGTTTGCGTGGTTGCGGAGTTTGGTGCGACGAAATGGTTGGGCCGTAAATGCAGACTGCATTGGGCCGTTACGGGGCCCATTACTGTTGGGTTTGTGATCGCCACCGCCGGGTGGCTCTTCTTTCCACCGTTGATGCGGAGTGGCGCGGACCAGAGATCCATTACGGAGTTCAACAACGTTGTTGAGTGTGTTACGGGAATATTTTACTAGTGTCACTGTAACATTTTTCTTCCTGCACCCCTGTATTTGAAATACTGTGGGTGATTTTGAAATAGGGATTTCGTAAGCAATAAGTGTTTCGGAATAGGAATTCCGTAAGCAAAGGATGTTTTCATAATAAGAAATTCAGAAGATAAAAAATCATTCCAAAATATTTTTTATGGAATAAATTTTTTTATTTTTGAATTGGTAAACCCAGAATTAATAAAATGTATTCCAAAAAATCTGTTCCAGAAATATTCTAGAAAGAACAATGCATAAGTCATTTTTAAATGGGTAAAATAGTCTTTTTCGAAAATATTGATGCAAAAAGATATTTGTTAAGGTGCATAAGCCTAATAATTATTAGTTACTTATATAACTTTTGACTCTTTTATTATATAAAAACTTTATCTCATTGTTCTCAATTAAGTTTAGGGTTAAATTTTTTTTTTCCGTGGGCGTAACTTACTTTATTATTCACTATTGATTAAATTTATTAAATGGAATTTGTGCAGCGATGTTTAGTTGATGTAAAACAGAAAAGATTTAATTTACTAGCAATTTATAAATACTGATTAAAGATTAAAGAGTATTCAATATAACATATTAAATAATTTCATTCATTTAAAATGTTGTGGTGGTGTGAATACGGGAACTATGAGTGAATAAAGTGGCTGAGGGTCAACAGATTTTATGCTTTTAAAGAAACTAGAAACAGAAACCAAAATGTTATTCTTGTAAATGTACTAAATAAAAACAGAAAATGTAACTTTGAGCCAAAAAGTTCTTTAAGTATTTTTTTTCTTCAAAAAGTTGGATATTGACATTGTATGTGTAGCTCAAAAGCAAAATTGTAAGTGGAATGGATCAATATGTAGGTGTAGGTATCCTTAAATTGTTTACTAGATTAAGATAACAATATATAATAAGCAAGATTAAAGGCCTGCTTGTGTAGCGGTTCAAACAGTTGAATTTGTCATTTTAAGGCTTAAACACCAATAAATACAAAAATAGTAACTGTGGCAACAAATCTCTTTGCTGATGAATAGAAATGGGAACAAAAACTTAGTACTCAATTTTAATCCTCAAAAATGTCAGATGTTAATGAGATGGTGACAGATCCACAACCGTAAAACGGAAAATGATAGTTAGACAATTCTTAGAGTTGCATATAATTCTTAGAGTTGCATATAACGATAAGTTAAAAAATAAATATATATAATAAAAAGTAAGCTTGTAATTAAATTATATAAAAAAATATTAAAATAATAGTATTAAGAGTTGTATAAAAAAGTGGTTGTCAATTACTCTTTTGGATCAGACAATTTTTATCAAAAAGTTATAACAAAGAGGATTCTAGATAATGGATTACAACAAAGTAAGGAAGATACATAACTTGGTGTATAGCAAGGCATAAACATTCCTTCCCTCCTTACTCGGGCAATCGCTAAACTAAATGAGCAAAGTTAAGGATCACATCATCACCTATTAAGAGTTATGAAACGGTAGTTCGGCACATTAACATTCCAGCAATTAATCTTTCATATTGTACAAGAGAAAAACACACTATATATAAACACTTAAATATGTCAATTACAATACAACCACAAATTCCATGTCATTGAGGAAGTAGCAAGGGAAATCATGAAACTCCGTTATGATACTTGTGTGCACGTCAGAAACAAACACAAAAGAATCTTGAGAAGTTGGGTTATTTACTATGGCATCACAAATATTTGACCAATAGCCAAATCACAATAACTAAAAGCACTATACCAACCACTGATAAAAGCATGCAGAGGCAGGAACAACCACCCTTGGTTCGCTTATTTAAAACTGCTAAGTTCTTCTGCACTCTCTGTTTTCACAACACAAATGTTCAAGTTAAGCTGCAAGTAAATTTCAATAATAACATAATTTAACTTTGATATGATTAAACGAGGGATTTGACCCAACAGAGTTACTAAGAGTGTTACCCTAAGGCGAGAATCTGTGACATCTACATGCTGGTCCAAGCCATCCTGGCAGATTAAAAAAAAGGATTCAATTTTAGAAGTGAGAAGAGAAAAAAATTGCCATAAAAAACAATAATGAAAATTAATGCACGAAGGGAACGTACAATGAGTCTGGTGTGTAAACCCAACTCTTCATTCACTGCCAAAGCAATATGTTTTGTGCTTGCTATAGTCTCTTCCAATTGCTCAAGGCCCTCGTCTTGTTCTGCTTGAACAGCAAAGCATTATTAGATCCAAAGAACAGACTGAAACTGATTTATTTTCTAACAGTCTCATCAAGTGACCTTTCATTAGTTGCCGTTGAAATCCGACAAGTCCATTGTTGTCCATGCCAACAGTTCTGGCCATTGCATCTGGTTTTCCTTCTGGTCCAAGCAAACTATCTCTATTTGAAAAGTTTGACATGTTCAATGTGGAAGCCATTTGATTGACTCTTGATCTCAAACTCGCGAGCATGTCCTTGCGGCGATTCATCTCCTTCTCAGATCTGCATCAAGTAAGTGAAATACACTTCACAAAACAGTAATGCAAACTTCATCATACACCTTCACAGCGTAATTGAAAGCATTGTCTCTTTTCTACTAAAACTACATGGCTTAATAACATATATCTCCTGGTAGACTGGTTCCCCGACAATGAATTTAGTATTACAGTGTTAAAAACATCACTAGAGACATTATTAATATCAGGAAACTTCTACAAAACATTTATTCAGGGATAGAGAAGTATTAGAATAGAAGATGCAATGCATAGTGTTCCAAGATTTATTACACACTCACATGGGCTGCTTTCCAGGAAATTTGGACAATAGAGATTGCAAGCTATCAAGCCGGGTACCCAATATAGTAATCTTCCTCCTTATAGCAGTTGAATGACGCTGGATTTCTGGTCCAGATGCAGAAAATGAACTCTGCTCAGAAATCATACCACTGATATCATCAGAAAGTTTCAGTGCTTCATTATATTCCTTCATCCATGAGTTTGAAGAAGATGCCATTTGCCTGAAAGAAAAGAGTGAAAAAAGCAAAACAATTAATTGTGTTTTTATAAATAAAAAAATGAAAAAATAACAACAATTAACAGGTTGACAAAACATGGATGCCTGTTTTGAGTGCTTTGGTGTTGTATTCCGATCACGATTGAAGTTTCACCTCAAAAATCATAATGCACATGTTACCGAGGTGAAACTCTAATTTTAATCGGAGATTAACACCGAACTCATCAAAGAATCATATTTAAGTTTTAACCATAACAAATTGCCCATAGTAAATAAACTACAAAGGCCTAGAAAACTTTATGTTAAGAAATGGAATTTAAACCTAATTCAACCTCATAATCATAAGGTAAGGTTTTGTACCGGTTATAACGAATGAAATATACTAATGAAATATACTAATCTCTAGTCGAATGTAACATCTCGAACACCTCAAATGGCAGGGGACATGACAGAAGGAAAACATTCCAGGTCACATCATCACAAGAACAATTCTATTTGCTTAGTACCCATACAAAATTTACCAGTACAACCATGGTTATCAAACTCGCGTCCGAGTTTACGTACTCACTTTGTCTTGCCGAGTTAACTCGGTAGTAAACTCGTTTTTTGGGTAAACTCGGTGGACTCGGCGCAGACTCGGTGAAATCGCAGTGGACTCGCGACTCTGGTCCGAGTTGGCGAGTCCAACTGGGTTTTTTTTAAACCCCAAAACGGTGTCGTTTGTCGAGTTCTTCTGTGGAGTGCGACGATAGATCGAGCGGAGCGTGCGGTGATCGCGGGTTACAGGTGGTGGCGTCGCGGTGGTCGAGGGTTGCAGTGGTGGCGTCGCGGTGGTCGCGGGTTGCAGTGGTGGCATCGCGGTGGTCGCGGGTTGCAGGTGGTGGCGTCGCGGTGGTCGAGGGTTGCAGTGGTGGCGTCGCGGTGGTCGCGGGTTGCAGGTGGTGGCGTCGCGGTGGTCGCAGGTTGCAGGTGGTGACGTCGCGGTGGTTGCAGGTTGCTGCTTATCATTTAAGGTTAGAGAAGGGTGGTGTGAAATTAGGGTAGAAGGGATTAGGGTTTTGTGTTTTTTTATTTGGCTGCTGTTTTTTTTTTTTTTTTATCAGCATTGGGCTGCTGTATGTCTGTTTTTTTAATTGGGCTTGCTGCACATTTGTTTTTTTGGCAGAAATTGAATTTAAAGGAGGAGTATATTTTTTAAGGAATGTGTGGGAGGGAGTAGATCAAATTCAAGTGAGGTTAATAGAACTACATCTTCTAAAAATGCTCTAGGAAACTATTAATTTTATTTTTTTTAATATGAAAGCGAGTCTACGAGTCGAGTCTAGGGAGCTCCCACGAGTCTACGTAGACTCGCGAGTTTGACAACCTTGAGTACAACTGTTCAAATTAAACTACTCATCCCAACAAAACTTTCCTCCATTTAAACCAGAATTGCCGTTACATTGAGAAAGAAAAGGGAATCGCGGGTAATATAATAACTAATTACTACGTCAATTGAAGTATGAAAGAACAACGAGAAGAGCCCTTAAAGTTCACGATCGCATAGGGCAATAAATCATGGAGTCATGAATTCCCACCCATCATAGGGTGCTAAAAAACTCTATAACCTTTAACAACAACTGCACCATACAAAGTCCCCGAAACAGAAAATTAACTAGAAATCATGCACCATTAATCAAATGCAAAAATATATAAAAAAAAAATTATCAGAATAGCAAATTTCACAATCAGACTCAACACACACAGTTCTCAGCAGATGAGCATAAAGAGTAACAAACATAGTACGGTTCAGAAGGAGAAGTGTGTCGATAACTGAAAGAAATTGGAGTTAAAGTTAAGAGAGGAAACAATAGGGTGAGGAAATTACCCTCCTTTTTGGGAATTTAGGACTGTGAGCGAGAGGGAGAGGAAAGGGGTGATGGGTGCGACGTCGTTTTAGGAAGGTGACGACGGCGATAGATGGAATGAGAGGTATGGCGCCACTCACCAACCGGCACCGTCGTGTACCTCGCGGAGTGTGGAAGCGAAATGTTTCTAATTATTCTTCACCGCCACGACGTCGTTTCAGGTATTCGCGAGCTCAGAATAAAAACAATGATCATAGTTACTGGTATTTAGTTACGTGTGGTAAAAGAATTTACCACAACTAAAAATTATAATATTTTATTTTTTATAAATGATAAAAACTTTATTTTATAAATCAGTTTATGAAATTAAGTTATATTTAAAACTTATTTCTTGATAATAAAATTATTTATTATATATTCTAGCAAAGAGTTTATACGACCACCATCACATATATTTCTACGGTGAAAATATTTATGAATAAAAACCGTATCATGAAAAGTGAATTCAAATAGTTTCCGTCTTTCAAATTTAAATTAAAATAGAACCATTCACGCAAAAGAAGTATATAGTAGTAATCCCAACTTTGAAAACTGTCATTGATTTTTTTCCCCTCAATTTTGTTGTTTGTTTTTAGTTTTTATCTTAACTCTAACTATTCAAACCAAATAAAATATTTCCGGATTCTTTTATCACGATTTTATCAAATTGAATTACATAAGTCACTATTCATAAAACTTGTATATTAGATTTTTATTACTTCACATTAACTTGCTATTTGTGTATGTGACATCCTATTAACATGTACAATAAGGTAGTTGTAATAATTGTGTATAATATATCCTATAATTCTCAAACTGACCTGGGTTACGTCTTCTCAATTTAATTTAGTTATGACCTTGGTTCTAACCCGTATATTAAAATTGAGTTGAGTTGAATTCACATTTGATCGTTGAGTTGTTAATGTCAAGTTGAGTTGAGTTTGATTCTCGTGGGATCAAGTTAATTTTGTCAAACATGGTAAACTTATAATGAGTTTAAATCAGTTAACATTGACATAAGTGGAGTTTTGAAAATGTTAGATTGAGTGACGTTGGATTCACCTCAAGCTAAGTCGTGTTTGTTCCACCTCATGTCTAGTCAAGCACACCTCTGGAAAGTTGAGTTAGACTTACCTCAGGTTGAATCCAATTATACCCGTATTAGATTGAGTTGAGTTGAGTCATACCTACCTCAAACTAATAAAGTCAAGCCAAACTTTGACCTAATTGAGTTGGGCGCACCTCAGACCAAGTTAAGTCAGTCTCACATTTGGCTGAGTCAAATCGGGTTCATGTGGGGTTGAGTCGTGTTGAGTCCATATCAAGTTGAGTTATGTTTGTTCCTCATTGGACTAGGTCAAGTTGGGCTAACTTCATGTCGAGTCGTGTTGGACCTACAAGAGGGTCGAGTATAGTTAATTAACATAAGGTCAAATGGAGTTGTGTAAGCTAAGTAATGTTGGGCCCACCTCGGGTTGATTAATGGCAAGCCCACCTTGAACTAAGTTGTGTCTAACATACCATGGTATAGTTGAGCCCAACTTGGGTTCACATTGGGCCGAGTCTAATTGGGTCAAAATCAATCTGAGTCATCTCCAACCCATCTCAAGCGGAGTGAAGTAGGACCCACCTCACGTTTAGGTAAATTGAGTCAGATTCACATTAAGCCAAGTCGAGTTGGGTTCATGTTGGACGTTTTGTGATGAGTCCACATTGGGTTAAGTATAGTTGGGTCATCGTCGAGCCTAGTTAAGTTGGAGCACATTAGGTTAGTCGGGTTATGTCGAGTCGAGACCTACTTTGAGTTGGGTTCGGTTGGGTTCGTGCTAGACCAAGTTTAGATCAAGTCATTTAATTTATGTTGAGGTAGGATTGAGTAAGATTGAATCCATGTTAGACAATGTTAGGTTGGGTCGGTCTAGTTGGAGAAGTTAGATTATACCCTAACCTTCTAATTAAGTTGCATATAGTATAAATTAATTAAAAACTATTTTATAACTAATGTAATATTTAGGAATATTTTATAATTTAGAATATTTGAATGAATTATGAAAAATATTTAAGAGTTAGTTGATTTCTTAAAATAACCAAATCCATTTTAACCCTTATGGTAATCCACTTTATATATGGGAGCTTTTAGAGTTTAAGTTTTTCAACCCACTTATTTTATGAACTAATAAAATAAAATAAAACTTATTTTAGAATTGGGTTGAGGTAATTCATAGACAATGAGTCAAAAAGTTAGAATGAGCGATGTTTATTTTGGATTTAAGCATTTTTCATATATAAATTGAAATTCAAACTATTTTAATAATATGTTTTAATTTTATACGTTTATTTAAAATTTCAGTTTGGATTTTTTAACAAGATTAATTAGAAGTATTATGTCATTTCTTGTACTTTTTATTCTAGTAAATGTTTTTAGATTCTATGTGAAATTATATTTTTTAGTAAAAAATCAATTCATTACCTTACTTCGTTTTACTCACGACAACTTATGTCATTAATTCTTATGCGTCTTCTTCATTCAATTATCAAAAGAAAAATCCAATTATTGTTTAATATATTTGTTAGCAATTATTGTATAATTATGTTGGTCTAGAAGTTACTATAAAGGTTGGATATATATTATTCGATAGTGTTGTCATTTTCTCTATTGTCGTGCTTATACCATCTTCATAGACAAAATCTTTATGTATATTATATAATTTAATGATTGATCATATTTTAATTTTAATTTATTGCTAACTTTCTCCTGTTATTTTACTTTTATTTATTAGAAAGTAAAATTAAAATCTAACTTAATATTTGAAAATTATTTAATGTGATATTTGTATTTATTTATATATTATAAAATATTATTATTTTTAGTAGATGTAAAATCTTCCGCATATATATTTCTTGTTGATACACTCAAACTCATATGTAAACTATATATTTATGAATGATAGTGAGTGAAATGATAAATTTAATAAATTATTATTATAATAGACTATAAATAAATTCAAACACAAAAATATGAGTAGTATAAAAAAAATCAAATTTAATAAGAGTCAATTTGAACAATTTGAAGAGTGCATTAATTTGACAACTTTTGAAATCATAGGTCCAAGTTCCTGTTTTGTGTAATAATGTTTGCAATGCATTTTATTTCGTGTCTTTCTTTTAAAAAAGTCCAAATAATTCATAAATGTTTTTTTTAAGGTGTGATGTTAATATTAATATTCAACACATCGTTTAACAATTTTTATTAAAAAAAAATTTAATTGTAATGAATTATCGACATATGGATCCATTACTGCCTTGGTACTTAAATAAGTTGACAAGATTCAACTTCTTCAACCGATCTTCTGGTTTTGGACTTCTCTTTAGGTATGACTCTTGACTTCTCTCCAGGTATGATTCTCGGCTTCTCCTCCTCACGGATAAATGTGTGTATCTGCAAGGCGTTCTGATGCTAAAGTCAGAAATAGTTAAATATTCATGAGATAAAATTTACTCTACCTTACCTATTGTCTTGATCCTCTATTTATAGGATTTTTTTTATTAGACTTATATCTTATTTGAACATTTCTTTCTACATCACTTTATTATTTTACACACATCCATTAATTTAGACTCTTGTTGAATTAGACATTGTTTCAATGATTAAATATGTATGTTTATTCTATTATTTTATATATGCAGTTCTCAACCTAACCTTTCGATGCAATAAGTACAAATTAAAATTAAAATATGTTTATAATGTTTTAATATTACATAGAGAAATATGTATAGGTTGCTATTAGTGTAATTAATATTTTAAAATATATAATTATAAACATTTATATATGTTATTACGAAATACATTTCTGAACAATGAGTTTAACACCTTAATAAATTTATTAATTATTACATTAAATTTCGCTGACACCTTCTATTCATATTTAAATAGTAAACAATGACCTACCTCATTGAAAATAATTATTTTTTTATTTTCTATTTTAAAATATATTATAAAATTCTATTTTTTTTTACTGAAACACAAAAATATTGTTATCAATACAGCGTTAGATGATTATTGTGATTAGAGTTACAATCTGAAGTGTAATTGTTGGATGAATTAGAGGGAGTTGATTAAAAAATTAGGGTTTTAATATCAAGTGTAGCCAAAAAAATATTCATTGGTTCTTACACAAATTAGGGTTTCAGCTTGGAGTCTGAGTGAGGAAAAATATATGTGGAGAGAGATTAGTGAGAAATTAGTTATGATAATGGTTACTAATGAATCTCTGCACAAAGAGATTAGTGTTGATTTTGGAGTGAGAGATAGGTAGTGTTTTAATATAAATTGAAGAGAGAAAAAAGATCTGGTGCAGAATTCTGCATAAAAGAAAATGAAAAGCAAACGAGTTGGGACTTGGGAGTGAGTGAGGAATTTGGAAAATATATTGGAAAATAGAGAGGGTGATTGCAAAAGGTAGAAGGTTTGAAGCAGAAGAGCAGAGAGGGGAAGAAGGGGTTGCAGAGACAGTGAGAGAGAGAGAGAGAAGAGATGTCATCAGACTTGGACAAGCAGATAGAGCAGTTGAAGAGGTGTGAGCCTCTGAAGGAGTCTGAAGTGAAGGCTCTGTGCCTCAAAGCCATGGAAATCCTCGTCGAAGAGAGCAACGTTCAAAGGGTCGATGCTCCTGTCACCGTTAGTCACTCTACCCCTCTTTTTCTCTTCATTCAATATTATCCTTTTCTGCATTTTTCCTAGGTTTCTGCCTTTTGGGTTTCCTTTCATTATCAATTTACTTGCTTTTTTCGCATGATTTCTGCTCACGCTCAACGGAATTACCTCGTGTTTTTTCGTTCAAGACGATTAGTTAGTTGATAACTACTTTTCTTGGTCTTAGACCTATCTAGGGCTTGTTATGAATGTTATGTATGCAGTGATGAAAAGGGTTACGTGTCGCTCTTTCCGGGGATTTGGTGGATTTCCTGCTCTTTTGTTTTGGCCTGTTCGCAAAATTCGTTGTTTGTTTGTTTTTGCGTGCAGAGTGTCATGGGGCACACTGGGAGTGTTTAGTTTTTCTTCTTTTTTCCTGTTAGAGTGAAGCTGCTGTTTACTCTGGTGTGTTGGTTCTGTTCAACTGATTAGTTTTGTTGATTGTGTCATTCTTTGTGCAGATATGTGGTGATATTCACGGTCAGTTTTATGACATGAAGGAGCTTTTCAAAGTGGGAGGGGATTGTCCCAAGACTAACTATTTGTTCCTTGGGGATTTTGTTGATAGAGGATTTTACTCAGTTGAAACATTTCTGCTTCTGCTCGCTCTTAAGGTGATAGTCTGTTTTTTTTTTTGTATGATAAAACTGTTGGAAGTGTGTTGTATGTTATGTGTGTATTTTATGGTTTCTGTGTGCGTTAGATCTGCTATGGGCCTCCTTGCAACAATTTAAAAAATGTTTCAGTTAGTCTGGTCAATGTATATCGCAGAAATATAGTTGCTCTCGTGGCTTCCAAGCCGCTGGTTTGGTGAACAGTACTTATATTGTGTTTGAGTGAACTATAAAATAGCCTTTTCTGTTTTGGGAACACAATGTGCTATTGTTGGAACGAAACTGTACAAGTTTTTGGGTGGGAATGCGGTTAATGTTATGCGAAAATCTACCTGAGGATGCTTTATTATTGGTGATCTTTTTATTAATCTGGTCTGTGACTAAGATTTTGTCAGTAAAAAGGGAGAAAGGTTATCAGACTGCAGAGTATGTAGACTTGTGGGAGGTCTGTAAACAGATTTAAGAGTCTATTTCATATAAAAATTCAACAAATAAGATAAAATTCATGATACCAATTCCACAATATTAAAATAAATAAGTTCATACAATACACCAACAAAATATTAGTTCTCAAAGTGATAAGTTAATAGTTTAATAACTAAAACAACACAAATGTTATCAAGTTTATAGGTCTCTTCATCTAATCCTCTAATTAAATCATCTCCAAGATCTTGATCACCATCTCCATCAAGTTCTTCTCCAGATGAAAATTGTTCATCAAAATTGTCATAAAAAACTATATTATCAAGATCAAGTGCATCTAGAGTTGGATCATTTAAACTTGCTCTAGCTAAGTCAACATTTCCACCATCATCTTCAACTTGTTCTTGTTCAACCTTAACATTACCTCTTTCTTCACCTATCCATCAGACTCAATGTCATCAAATGGGAGAGCATCAGTTTTTTCTAATTTGTTTATTTTTCAACTTCAAGTTATACATCACATAAACCAAGTCATTCATCTTTTTTTGGTGCAAACAATTTCTTCTTTTTATATGAACCTATAATTAAATATGAAATTATAGTAAATATATAAATCAAATCAAGAAAATTAAAAACCTTAATTAACTTCATGAACTTGAAGTACCATTTCAAATGAACTTATTAACACCTTTAGGACTATTCACCAAAAAATTACAAACTGAACTTCTTTTCTTATCTGTCCACCCATCAAACATAATTGTGCAACCTGTTCTCTTCCACTCAACCTTGTACTCTTGCAGGAGTAGATCAGTTTTTTCCTCTGCTTGTTTCAAAAGCTTCTCTCTAACATCCTGATAGTTGGAGGTTTATAGCCAACACCTATCTCCCAATCATGTCACACATTTTTGCAAAACCTGAATTTCTAATAACATTGAATTGGATGACACTTGGGTAGAAAAATTCAGCAACTTGAGCATCAACTTTTTCTTTAGCACCTGTCTTGTATAATTGATTTACAGTAGTTTGAACACTATCTCTAGATTTTTAAAAAATATCTTGCTACTACTAAAAGTCTGTTCACTCTCTTCACCGCCATAAATTTTTTCAAGGCTATTCAACCTTCTTTTCTTCAATGAGGCATCCTTAGCATTGAAACAACTTTCAACATTAAAACTAATTTCTTCTGGTATTGAAACACAAGGTTCAGAATCATATCTAATACCAACAAGATGATGTTTGAATCTGAAAATGCCTCTAATAAATGTTTTTGAACAATAATTACATCTCACTTTTTTTCCGTTATCTAAAACATTTGTTCCATGTTTCCATCCAATATTTGTTCTATTTCCCGCAACATTTTTACTTCTAGGTGGAAGTGATGAAGATGTACCAACAGTGCTATCACCAGACTATGAACCACTTCTCAACATCTTAATCTGCTTAACACAACCAAACAATAAAAAAGCAATTTTACGGGTTAACCCTAGAGTTTGAGAACCATGAAAAGGAGAATAAAAGGCTTTTCATGTCTGTTTGTTTGGCTGTCTTTTGGTGCAGCTGGATGGAATGAAATAGGAGGGATTTTACTTAGCATTAGCAGTTTCATTGTTTTACTTTTCTTGTCTAGACAGAAATTTATTTGCATCCTCATTGTGGGTTCTTGCTCAAGGGTTTCCTTTGTCTATAATACAAAGAGACTACTGTTGGCTTGCTTTTGAGTTTATGCTCATTTTATATGCCATTCTCATTCTTTCTAGTTTGTTTGTCTCTTGATGAATTATTCTTTATCATTTTTTTAAATACCTAAAGAGAAAAAAAAAGGATAAAGGGATTTTATTTTGACAACTAGGTTCTGTCAGTTGTCTTGAACTAATTCTTTTGTGCTCCTAATGATGCTACTTTCATTTTGTTCATTATTGTTGTAACTAATTAGTGTTATACAATCAGGTGAGGTATCCAGATCGGATAACACTCATTAGGGGAAACCATGAAAGCCGTCAGATCACTCAGGTTTGTCTATTAGCTAAAGTGGCACAAAGAAATAAATCCCTTTTTATAAGCACGATGAATAAAACTAGAAAAAGACATTAAAAATTATACTAACATTTTATGTCTCCAGAAAACTTATTCAATATCTTTCACTTGACAGGTATATGGATTCTATGATGAGTGCCTTCGAAAGTATGGTTCAGTCAATGTATGGAGATATTGTACTGATATATTCGACTACTTAAGGTTTGCTAATATCTAATATATCACCAGATTTTATGCACAAGTTTACGTGGATGACATAAAGCAGATTGAGATGTTAATATAAAGATTACTTGATTTGAGTCTTGCATTGGGAGCTATTCCTGAGAGTAAAATGCTAGATTTGCTATAAAATTCCTGAAATGGTTTCCATGCTATGCGTTTGCTAATTGCTCTCTTGTTACTTTTAGTATCTGTTTCTTTTATGGGTGCAGGGACTCTGTTTTGTTTTTCTTTGAAATGTTTTTTTTTTCTAAAAATGAAAATTCTGTTTGATGGTCTTGTTGCAAAATTGAAGTTATTTTTTCAGCAACTTCTTCTGGACTATTTTTCTTTATTATTCTTGCAACCGTCTCATTCATATCTCATTCATGTTCGGAAGTACTTGCAATACATTTCCCTTTCTATTTAAGAAGGAAAGGGGTTTTAGTTTACTTGAGCTGAGTTAAGACAAGAAGGAAGCTTTGTGTATTTTAAAAGGGAGAGAAGTTTGAGTGTGTGATTTTAAAATCCATCTATTGGTTATTTTGACAGACTTGTCTAGTAGATGTATTGAGAGAAATGCTAGCAATTCTTCAGTACACTTTTTTCATCACCTCTTTTTATCATTAGGTAAATTGCATATATTGTATAATGGGATTGAACTCAGTCAGAGAGCAGTGATGTTAAACAAATAATTTTACTTCTAGAATCTTATATTCAAGTTTTATGTCTATTCCGTGTTTGATCAGATGTAGAATTGTAGGAGAGTGGGATTATGGTGCCAGCTCAAAGATTGAGGAATTATCTATCCCTTGAGTTGCAGAGCTGTGAAATTGTGGGTTAGGTTTTATGACCTGGTAGAGAAAAATTATAATTTTGCCCTAATCTTTCCTCCACTTCTTTATGTGACACTACAACCAAACCCTCCCTTTTCGAACTTGTCTCTGCCATTTATTCTCTATTTCAAGCTTATTTTGGCTTGGGTAACTGGTTTAGCTGAAATTGAGATTTTTTCCTGTTTTCTCTGTATTTGACCTTTCTAGTCAGCTTCTCTTAGTTCTCCTTCTGTTCTGTTTGTCCTCCGTTCTTGTTTGGAACCGTTTTGACTTGGATTGGACTCTTTCTGTTCTGTAGTGTCTAGGAATTTAGTGTTGAGTGTTTCAGTTCTCCACTTCTCTTTGGAGTGTTTCTCCTCTCTGTTCTTACTTTGTTGGCTTAGAAAACCTGTGAATTGGAGTTGATTTGGGCCTTCGTTTAAAATGTTTTTTTTAATCTTTGGGCTCACTTATCAGTCCTGTACCTACTTTTTCTCGTATTAGATATCATTATCAAATATAAAACAAAGATGCATGATTAATAATACAATAACTGCAAAATAAATATCTGAATTCTTATTTGAATCTGTGGTAATTACACATTAATTAATTACATTATCTCACTTTTATGTTAATATGCTTAAATAATTGTTGGTATGATCCTAGTACGATCACATGGTTAAATGATCTTTCATCCCTCATCCCTAGATATAATCTCGATGCTAACAACCTTTCAGACTTCAGAGTGTTGAAAAAAAGTGTCAAATTGCAAGGGTTCGTAGTGCACAGAAGTAATAAAAAAAATAGATATAAATGGAAATATTATTGTGGCAAGTTGCTCATAAAACAGCCTAACTGCATTTACAGATTTAGTTTGTGTAGCTTGTGCTTTCCCTAATAATTTCGTATGTTGACAACAACAAACTGCAGTTTGTCCGCCTTAATTGAAAACAAGATTTTCAGTGTTCATGGGGGTCTTTCTCCTGCAATTTCAACACTGGATCAGGTTAGAAATTTTACCCTAATTTTTTGTCTCTGTTTAGATTGTATACTAGCAATATTTTATATATTATTTATCATTCATATCTAGATACGGACTATTGATCGGAAGCAAGAAGTACCTCATGATGGTGCCATGTGTGACCTCCTATGGTCAGATCCTGAAGATATTGTGGAAGGATGGGGTCTCAGTCCCCGTGGTGCTGGTTTCTTATTTGGTGGCAGTGTTGTTACTTCCTTTAACCACTCAAACAACATTGACTATATATGTCGTGCTCATCAGTTGGTAATGGAAGGATATAAATGGATGTTCAATAACCAGATAGTTACTGTCTGGTCAGCTCCAAATTATTGTTACAGGTACCTAATAGATTAAAATGTTTTTTTTTTCTTATTTGTGTTCTGTGGTTTTCATTAAGACATTTTTCGTCTTTGTTATAGATGTGGTAATGTAGCTGCAATTCTTGAGTTGGATGGAAATCTTAATAAGCAGTTCCGGGTGTTTGATGCTGCTCCACAGGTTTGTATGCAAAAAAAATTACCTGACATTTACTGAGCTGTACCGATTTTCTAAAGTAGTAGCAATATTAGTTTCAGTCACTCTATTGTCAAATTCATTTATTTATGTGGTTAAGAACGTGCTTTTCATGACCTTGGGTTCAGTACTATGAGAATGACTGTTTTTATCCTACTTTGTTTTGAGTATTAATTTTGATTGCACTATATTTGCATGTTTAAGCAAACAATTGGTGTTCCATGTTCTTCACTAATTCATGATGATAGTGTGGGATATTTTGTGGATATGAAAATATAATTGTGCTAAAACTTTCCAAATTGATTATCAAATTTTGATGGAATGTAGGAATCAAGAGGGACACCTGCGAAGAAACCAGCACCGGATTACTTCCTATGAAGTGTTATTTTTTTCTATTATCCAAATGCTCATATTGATGTTGGGAGACTTGAATCAAGGAGATGATGATTTCTGATTCGGGAGGAATTAATGAAGGGAAAATGAGTTGTGCTCACAGGAATTCTGCATCCCATTGGTCTGCTTCACCCATCTTTAGTGTTATAGCAGTATTGTGAATTAGTTTGTGATTTGCAATATATTATTACTGCCTTTGTTCGTTCAAAAGCTGTGATGGACAGAGGGTTAGAGGGGAAATGACGTTTGCATATATGAAAACTTGATTGGAAAGGATTGAATTGGATTGGATTGGAACAGGGGATGTTGGGAAATAACTTTCCAAATATAATCTGTGGAAAAAAAACCCCACTAGTTGAGTTTTGATTATCATGGTTGGTCATGCAATTTTATAATCTTCAACTTTGTAGAATGCGTTATTGTTCAAAATTTACACCTGTTGGTTGGTTCTAAAATCTTGCCTTGCCTGAGTTTATTGAAGGTTCACATGCTAATGAAAAGGGTCCTTTTTCTAATGAAATCCTTGTGTAAAATTTATTGGAATTCTTATTTTATGATTGCATTATTTTCTTAACCATAAACTCTGCAGCTAGTTAAAATTTATCATCATTATTTTCATAACTTTTAACTCTGCACCATGGTTGTATCATTGGGAATGCTCCAACTAAAGTTAAGTTGATATTGTGGAATTTTGAAGGAACAATTGACAGAGAAGGGAAAAAAAAGTGGCAAAAATTAAGAAAACAGTGAACTTTTATTTTCTTTTGCTTTTTATACAACTAACCAGGTAAAACGGTTAACTTCTTTTTTTCATTCTCTTCTCATATTAAACAATCTAAAAAATTGTCTTATTTCCTACTATAAATCTATTTTCAAACATGCTAGAAAATAAAATAAATAACATTTTTTTAAGAAAAGTCACGGTCCATAAGGATCAGGTGCATGTGTATTTTCAAATACACCATGCGTTAAGAAAAATCTACCACATTTCATTTTAAAATGTTTACAAAAATATAAAAGCAAATATTAACCAGTGTTTTAAAAGTATAGCGGGAGAAAATAAAATTCATAAGAAAATTCAAGAAAATAAAATATTTTTTATAATTTTTATAAATTATTGTCAATAAATAATTTTTCTTTTTTTCTGTGTCAGTTTATCCAACGGAAAAATAAAGGAAAAGGTTAAATGTATTTTCAGAAGTTGGAAATCAGAATATAGGTCGCGTGGGTCACGAGCTCACATGTTATTAAATTAAACAATTGATTTGTAGATACTCCAAATCCTATCTGACAAATATAGAGATCAAAGGGAAAAAAAATGATATAATATAAAAGAAAAAGAAAATTAGTTTTTTTTTTCTTGGTACCTATTAGGCCAGGCATCGATATCCGTACGACATTCGTAGGGCATACATATATATCGGTGAAGTGTTTGTGTTATACACACGTATTAAATATCGATATTTGTACGACATTCGTATAATATATATCGGTGAAGTGTCAAATTTAAAAATATTTGTTGAATTTCTGAAGCAATTTTAGTATGATTCTAACACAATTTAGGAAAAAAAAATACATTAATTTTCTAAAATCTTAAATTTATTATATAATTTTTTATTATGATTATAAAAATTAAAAACAAATATTTTAATCATAAAAAATATCTTTCTCTTTCAAACAAGATTTAAAATATAATTGTGCATATAAATCTATATAAATCTTTATTATCAATTCGTATAATTTATAATTATATAATATATAAATTTATGTTTTTATGAATTTTGTAATTATATAATATATAAATATTTCTTCATAACTAATTTTTTAAAATTATAAGTATCTTCGTATTTTATTAGTGTACAGTATAACTTAGTAGTAATAAATGGATTGAGAAAGTAAGGTAGCTCTTATGTTGATCCACGATGATTGCTGTGCCAGTCCCATATCAAATTAATAATAATAAATAATAATATAATAATTAATCAATCTGAACTAAACTCCGAAACCAACAACTTGCTGATATATCTCCATTCGCAGTTGCTGTTCCTGGTCGTTGTTTTCACCAACTCACTTCCTATCCAATACAATATTGAAACTCATGATTATTCCAAAGATAAAATAGTAAGAAAAGCTATGACGGTTTTCCTTAGTGTTTCATCATATGGGTGTGTTTCAAGTCTTCATTTTTCACTGGATAAACATGATAAAATAACCTTGATCTTGTCAAAACTTGTTTTCTCAAGACAAGCTTAAATAACTTTGGTGCATAATGATACTAGCTTGATCGATCCTCAGCAGGGTCCACCTGCAAAATTTGAATGGCACCCTCGATCTGTTTCCTTCTTTTATGCCTTCTGTTCCTTTCATCCTCCACGACTGGTGTTCAAGATCATGAAGAGGGTTTTGTCTCCATCACCATATCTGATAAGGGCCTTGATTTTGCCAAGGATATTCTAATAGACCAAGCTGTTGCCTCTATTGTTCTGTCCCAGTTGCCACAGATTGAGAAGACTGTTCAAGTCCCTCTTGTTGGAAAAGCCAAAGTTGTTCTTTCTGAAATCTCTATCAATGATATCCAAGTGAATTCTTCATCTGTTAATACAGGAGAGACAGGCATTGCTCTTGTTGTTTCAGGAGCCACTGCTAACTTGAGCTTGAATTGGAGGTACTCTGTCAGCAGCTGGTTAGTCCCAATTGGAATTTCTGATAGTGGAACAGCAACTGCAAGGGTATGAATCCAGATTCCAGAATATTATTCACTTTTTTGTTTACTTAGGACTAAACCCTTTATCTTTGAGTAATTTGTATACACACTGGCCTAGTAAAGTGTCACTGAATTACAAATTGTTATGGTTGACTTATATTCTAGCCATTTAAAAATTTATATTGACCATGATTTCCATTTGGTTGACAGTGTGAAATACAACTCTTTTCCTTTTTTTTTCTAGAGTTGCACCGATTTGTTTGCTGGCTTATAATTTGCTTCGTAGCATTGTGGTTTAATTAAGAAAGTTTGACCTTGAACTAAATAACAAGTGTTTTCCTGAAGTTGGTCATTTTGATGGGAATTGGTTTGGCTGGTTGTGGTTATGGCTGAAATTTCATACAAGGCACAATGTATTTCAGTGTCCGATAGCCTAAAACCTGTCAGTAATGCACTTTTTGTGCAAATAATTTTTTTTGTACCTGCTTAGTGTTATATTCCTCATTCTGTTGTGCTGTGATATGTTGGAAGGTTAATGATTTGCAAGTTGGACTTACTGTGAATTTAACGAATCAAGAAGGAACTCTTAAGCTGCTTCTCCTGGATTCTGGATGCCATGTCAGAGATTTGTCCATAAAGTTGCATGGTGGAGCAGCTTGGCTTTACCAAGTGTAAGGAACCTTCTTTAGCAATGGTTTTTTATTACTAGAAACTGTTACACATGCTCTACCATAGAATTATGTTCTTCTATTGCTGATTTAGGCTTCACAATTCCATAGGGAGGCTTTGGCTTATAACTATATAATCCTTGCGCTATATTTCAATCTTTAGTGTGGGACATGAAACCGATAGGACAGATAAGTGTGTTCCATTATCTTGAGCAACAAAAAACTTTTCTAGGGAATATAAAACTATTTTTCTGATATCCTCTATTAAGTAGTGGACTTAAACTGACTTATAAGGTGAGGTTTGCACGATAACGAGTGACACGAAACTCTCGCTAGGATATGTTCGAAAATGACTTTGATACCATATTAAGAAGTGTATTTTAAGTCTAACTCAACCTCATAAAATCGGCTTATAAGGTGAGGTATGCACCCACTTACAAACTATGAAATGTTCTAATCTCTAGTTGATGTGGGATCTCCAACATCCTCCCGAGTTGTGTTCTCTTCTAAAGAACCAAAGCTTGACTCGTATCTAGACCCTGATATATATAATATTTGATGATATCATGCCAATAATTTATATTTTATTGCAGGCTAGTAGATGCTTTTGCAGGAAGTATAGCATCTGCAGTTGAAGAGGCAGTTTCTGAGAAAATAAATGAGGGGATATCAACTCTTGATGTGTTATTACATTCTCTTCCAAAGACTATCCCATTAGACGAAACAGCTGCTCTAAATGTTTCTTTCGTGAGCAATCCTGTGCTAAGTGATTCTGCTATTGAATTAGCCATCAATGGTTTACTCACAGGAAGGAATGAAATTTTGGCACCTCAAGGTTACCACAGAGGTTCAGGCATTTCTGTTTTCCCTGTTGACCCTTCATCAAAGATGATAACAATTTCATTGCATGAAAATGTTTTCAAATCCGGTTCCTTGGTTTACTTCACTGTAAGTTTCTGAAGTTTTTACTTCTTTTATTGGAGTGTTTTTTATAATAGTGAAACTTGATTGTGGAGCCTTTAGTAGGGTGCTTTGTGTTGTTGGAATCTCTCTGAATTTGGAATATTAGGATAACTTTACTGAATTCCAATAGACCTTGTATTGCTGAACTGCACCACAACATCTGTAGGATTGAAAAGAGCAGTGCTGATACTGATTAGGCTTTATGTCTAATTAAGTGGCTTCAATAAAAATTTTGTATTCAAAGCTTTTTGCGTTGGATACTTGTGTTATTATAAACTGAAATATAGTTTTGACGGTTTTTGCTGTTCTTGTGCTCACTCAGGCAGATACTTTGCAGTGGACTGTTGATGAACTACCTGATCAAGAACTTCTGAACACTGCTGAATGGAGATTCCTCATTCCTCAATTATACAAGCAATATCCAAACGATGACATGAATCTTAATATCTCTGTGTCTTCTCCACCGGATATACAAGTGACAAACAAAGATGTTGGTGTCAAAATTTCCTTAGATATAATACTCAATGTTCTGGAAGCTGGTGAGGTCATACCTGTTGCATGCATCTCGGTGGTAAGCTTAATGAAAGCCAATACAAAGTGCAAAGTTTAAAGTTTGATGATGCTTACACTGTTTAAGTAGCCATCCCTCATAAAGAATATACTGCTATATGAAATTCAAGCTTTCCACTATTTTTGGCATCATGTGGTCTCTCTCTCACACAATCTTGTGTTGATCTTCTAACTAAATTTTCAGAGAGGCCTATTTTTTTTTCTCTGAATGTCTAAGATTCTACTTATCTAATACTGTCCATAAACCTTGGAAATTGGTACAGGATTTTAGTGCATCTTGTGCTGCAGAGATCTTAGGAAACAATCTTGCTGGTTGGCTTAAACTGAAAAAGTTTTCCACCAACTTGAAATGGAGTAAAATAGGGAAACTTCACATGAATCTGATTCAGGTAAATTGGAATAAATGTATTAGTCTTTTCTGCTTGTAGCTTCGTATTTTGATGTGAAATTGGATGAAATTGTACAACAACAAAATGCCTTATCACACTTCTCAGCTACATGGATTACTTTGAATCTTTTAAGATCTTGTTCATCTTGAAATCCTTTTAACTATTTTCTCCAATGCCCTTCGTGATCTCCTCTCTCCTTTTTTATTAGTGATAGGTCTGAAAACCTTAGAATAATTCAATAAGCAGATAACATGTGTTAATAAATTTCAACCTCTTACAAACACTTAGCCTTTCAAATTTTACATAATCAATCCATTCAGAAACCAAAAATCTGCACATGGTTTATGATATGAGGCTGGAAAGATAGCTAAAGCTAGATTAACAAAAGACAGAAATTCAAATTCTTCTATCTGCCATTCTTGTTATATAGATAGGTCTTATAAAGACCTTTGATTACATTTTGTGAGCCAATTCCTAAGGGACATAAGTCTCTTATTCTAACAAAAAATATTCCCAAGTTTGACAGAGTGATAATTAAGAACTAAATGTAATATTTTAACCATACATGACTTTCTATCAGTTTAGCACAAATAAAACTTGATCTCATGTGCACAAATGAACCTCTCCAATGTTCTATTTTGACATGTATATGATTGTTAAACCTTAGTTATTTTATATTAAGGCTATTGTTATGAATCTTACTCTTTGAACTGTGTAAACATTTGCAGTCAGTGACATCAAGTGTCCTCAAAACCGTCCTCATACCATACCTGAACTCACAGTTAATGAGGGGAATTCCATTGCCGATTCTTAATGATTTTGCTCTTGAAAATGCTCGTATATTGTATGCTCCCCCATGGATTACTGTGTCTAGTGATGTTTCTTTCTTAGGACACTATTATCACAAGCAACTACCAGCTTATGTATCATAAACATGTTCTCAGACATTTGTCTGCTTGTGTACCAAATGGTAATAAGGTAATGAGCAATAGTCAAGAAGGCTGTGAAGAGTGAATGTCATGAACAACCATGCATACAAGTTCATTACTCAGCTTCTGGTATTTTATGTATTCCATCATTGGTGTACCTGGTTTTACCTTTTGTAAATCATGCTGTCCTGAAGATTACTTGAAAAGATTGCTCTTAATTTTATGTAGTCAAGGATTGGTATCTTTGTATGTAAATTTGTGAAAATAATATTAACTTTTTGTTTGCATACTTCATGCACAGATCTTCAATTCGATCTTAGACTGATATTCTTCACCTTTACCTCGAGCAAAATATCCTCATCTTGTTCTTGCCACACAATATTCATAGTTATTCTTGACTACACTAATGTTCTCGTATAGGGTTGGAACCAAGAGAACGATTGAACCATTCTTCGCTCGGTCGGTCTACACCTCACTCCTTCCTCTCTCAGACGTTCAAGTCAGATTTTTGAGATCTGTGCTAATTTATATAATTATTGTGGACCATTTGTCGTTAATAGACCTAATAAAAAGAGATCAACAAACGTTTGGATCATTACTCAATCCTGTGGTTGGTCAAGTCGGTCTAGATCAAATACCGAGTTAAGCTATCGGTCGTACCGGTACAACTAATTTAATTAAATTTTAGTTTCTCATTTCAAGTTCAAACTAGTTAAGTTGTCAGTTGACTCAAACCCTATCTATTCCCAAGTGTCATAATATACATTGATTATAACATAACACGTATATGGCTTATTAAAAAAGGAACAAACTTTACAATTTAAGTTCCAAGGACCATCCTTAACTTACATAAACCTTGTGGAAATTTTTCAACCTTAGACCAAATGGGCTAAATCAAGTAGAGTGATTTGATTAATTTTGATAGCAGCATTTGCCATAATAAAAGATATTAATAACGGTACAAAATAGTCCTCTATCTCAATTTGAATTATTTTCTACATATCTAAAATAACATTTTTTCAAAATTTTTTAATTATTTTTCAGTGAATCCTATTTTGGTCTTTCAAATTAAAACAAAAAACAATCCAATTCCTTTAAAATAATGATTTTACTCATTGAGTATTAAATCTGAGGAACTAGTTTCTTAAAAAAAAAAACTTTTTAACATTCTTTAAGTTTAGTGTTCAGAGAACCAAATCATATTATAATAAATTTGAAGGACAATATTTGTTTTTTAAATTTTAGACAATAAAGAAATATTTATCTATCATAATTTTATTTATTATATAATAATAATAATAAACATTTATCCATAGAGGTTAAAAAATGTGGAAGTTGAAACGGTGAGTCGAGTACGAGTTGATAAAGTATAAATAGAAGTGATTAATAATATGGTTATTTATTTGTTTGTATTACGTGTGTTCGTCTCTCTCTCTCTCTATGGATCGCTCTGGTGAGCAACTCAGTTGAACTCGTTCTCTTTCTCTCAAGATAACTCAGTACTATTAACCCCATCCCACCCAATACACTTGAATACCTAATTACTCGCACGCGCAACGCAAACCCAAACCCAAACCCAAACCTCGCCTTCATCTCTCTCAACACACTTACCCGCCAAAATTTTAATTAGCCTTAGCCCCCTCCAATTCAAACCTCTCTTCTCTTCTCTTTCATTCTCTCTCTCTCTCCTCTTCTCTCTTCTCCTCTCTCCCCTCTCTCTCTAGGGTTTCTCTCCCATGGAGACGGAGGAGGAGCTCGTCGATCCCACACCGGAGGACCAGTCCTTGCCGCTTCAGAACGGGGACTCTGACGACCGCTCTGCCAAGAAGCCCAAGGTTGATGCCGACGACGAATTGAAGAGAGTGGCGGAGATTGTGCTCGTTCTCTCCACCATGGCCACGGTGCGCGCGGGGAGGAAGCCTTCCGACGCTGAGGTCGAGCTCATGAGAGAGGCGCGCGCCAGGCTCGCCGGCCTCTGCCAGGGTTTGGCTCCCAAGGATATCGTCGCCAGGGAAGCAATTGGCACCGTCATCGAGGATCTCGGATTGCACTCCAAGCTTAAGGACCAGAGGCTAGGGTTTCGAACTCCCAAGATGTCTATTGCCGAGAGGTATTCCCATGCTAAGTGGAAGGTAACTGCCAACGCTCTCTCTCTCTGCTCAATTTGCTTCCGTCGTTTCGACTTGTTTGTTATTTAGCGGAATTGCGTGTGGAAACGTTGTATCGGTGGACAGCCGAGTGGAGTTTAAGAGTCACGTGTGTGTGTCTTGGTTGTTTTGAATGATTGTTCGTGTGAAACCTTGTTATAAATGGTGCATAAGTAACGTGTTGTTGTGAATTGTGGCTTAGCTAGGAAAATGAGGATAACTGTGTGTTCTGGATATGCATTCTGTTCGTGGAGTTTAGAAGCGTGTTTGGAAGCTTGTTGGAAAGGAAGAAAACATGCGTGGGATGTGATAGCTATAATTATTAGCTTTTTTGAAATCACATTCAAGATATGGAGACTAAACATGGTCATGTCTCAATATTGATGTGAAAAATGAGCTTAACGAACGCATAACCAAACAGACACACTAAGAATTTCGTGTTCCTAGTCCTGTGAAATTCACCTGATACTTTTGCAAATTTTGTATTTCTTAGTGGAGGGATCTTTGGCCAGATTATTGTGTACTAAAGCGCTTAGGCTTGGCTAGTACTGGGTTAATTTTCTGCCTTTTAATCTTAAACTACCTCTTTTAGTGGGCTTTTCATTGAGTTTGTTGGAATGTTAAACACTGTTTACGAACAAGTATTTTATTTTTCATGTGCTCTCCCGAGAGATTTCTTTAGTTATAGTGTGCATGTAATGCTAAGAATGACAATCTGCATTTCTTTTTGATTAGTTTTTTCCCTTTATTTTGTCTTTCTTTGTTGCCATTTTGGTTCCTAGATGGAGGAAGCAAAGAAGTTTTCTGCACCGTCGACAACACATACATCTCAACCCTTACAACCAAACATTAGTGAACCTGTTGACAATCGTGTGCCGTCACATGTTGTTCGAATTTTTCCTTCTGATAAATCAAGCCAACAAGCAATCCCTTCTATGGGTCCCGTGGTGTCTATTCCTCCCCATGTTTCTGCAGGATCTTCTGCAGTATTGCAATACCAGTCAACTGGCAACGAAATAAGACCACCTGTGGTTTCTGGTGTGATGCCTAGTGGTCACTTGGGGAGAAATTCATCTTCCTTAGTATTGCCTAAAGTTGAACATCCACAGTTCAAAGTTGATGGAGGATCAAATGGGTCTTCTTATATGCTGCAAGTCCAAGGTATTGTCTTCTGAAGCTCCTTACTGGATCCAACTTCCAAGAACTGGTGGAGTTACATTTCCGATTGATGAATGACTGACACTGCAGTATGTTTTCATTGTATAATAGATGCAACACATTGACAATTTAGATTTTATTTTACTGGGAAGCAATAAATAACATTAACTGAATTTTTTGAGTTAAGTACTGTAGTTTTATGGTTATATATCTACAGGAGTTTCTTCACTTTAAGTCATGGAGTGAAGCATGGTAAAGCCTGAAAGTTAACTGGATTGGTGTATATCTTGGTGAATATGTCTATTTTGAGTGTACTGAATGGATATAACCTCCTAGCAGATGTTGTTTCTGTTTCCTTGTTTTTTGAAGACTGTGAAATTGAATTTCCTTCGTTTCTTTTTTTTCCTTTTAAATCTTTGTAATTTGTTGATAACTTATGAAAAGCTGGCATTAAGGTTTTAAATTATTGTCATTTTTTGCTATTTTTTTTCATAGCTTGCTGGTAGTGGATTGTATCTCTATAATGTGCACAGAAGTGTATCTTATGGTATTTTAGCCATGGGAGCTGAATGTTATGACTTTTAAATTGTAGCAAATTCATCAGCGAACCAACCTTTGGTGAATGCTCCAACATGGTCTATGCAGACTCATGCTGCTCCAATAGCAAGAACGGCATCCGAAAACAAGGTGCCTGCTACAAACTCTGTGAAGGCTGAAGGAACATCTGATGCAACCGTATCAAGGGCAGGGCCTCAAATAGCAACAGACCAGAGCTTTAGACCGTTTATCACTCAAACAGCTTCTGTAAATTTGCCTAGTGTGCACCAGCCATTGCAGGCCACGAACATTGTTCAGCCTCCTTTGATTCCCAGTCACACTGATATTGCAAAGGTTGTCCAGAAAGTGTTACTACCAAAGCTTCCCAGCCATCCCACTTGGATTCCTCCATCAAGGGATTATATGAATAAGGCTTTGACATGTCAGATGTGTGAGCTCAGTGTTCATGAGGTTGATACTGTACTTCTCTGTGATGCTTGTGAAAAGGGATTTCACTTGAAATGTCTGCAGCCCTCGGTCTTGAGAGGAATTCATAACAGAGTTGATTGGCACTGTATGAGGTGCTTGAGTTTAAGTGGTGGAAAGCCTCTGCCTCCAAAGTATGGTCGTGTCATGAGATCCTCAAACACACCACCAAAATTGCCCTCTAATACCTGTGGTTTGCAAGCTTGTTTTGAGAATAAAGCAGAGAACATAGAACCAAAGGTCCTGCAGATGGTAGCAAATGGGAGCAGTGTTCCAACTGTTGTCAGTGTCAATCACAATGTTGAGGTGGCATGTTACTCAAAGTTCCCTGATACCAAAGGTATTCAAGGGATTGGCATTTCATCTAGTATTGAAGCTATCGATAAGACGCCTGATCCAAACAACTCTATGAAATCTCTTAGTGCAGCTTCTAGTCCTTCTATTGGCTTGCTAGGTGAATGCTCTACTAAACAAATAAATTCTAAGGTTTTGACCAGTAAAGAGACTTCAGAATGTGAGTCTCTTCCTAATTTGTCTGAGCTGGCTAGATGTGATAGTATGCAATCATCACAAGACTTTCAAGTGGAACAGACAATGTCAAAAGACAACGCTGAAGTATCACCGGAAAAACACATTGATAGTAATATTATGAATAATAATCAGAAGGACTCTCTTGAAGGGGAAAATTTAACTTATGATATCAAGCGTGATGACCAAGATGCTGCACTTGCAAACAATGTTGGAATTTCTGGAACTAATTCTGAACGTAGACAGCACCCTGTATTATCTTCAGATAGTTCACATGCTGTAGACTGGATTGGTGATGTAGTGCAACTAGCAGATGAGAAGATTTTTTATCAATCTTGTTGTGTTGATGGAGTATCATATAGGCTACAGGGTCATGCTCTTTTTCCTACCAGCAATGGAAAACTAGCTCCTTCTAAACTCCAGGCAAGCAAATTATAATTCTTTCATTCGATTGTACACTAGCCATTGATTATACAATACCTGTAGAAACTTACCAGAAAAGTTAAGTAGATATGAATACCAAAAACGTTTTTAGTGTACTTTTCTATTTCTTATGTTTTGATTGATTTGCGCCCTTATGTAAAAAAAATGGATTTTTTTTTATAAATATGTAGAACTTTAACAAAGAAGGTTATTCCATTTTTATTTTCAGTCTATGTGGGAAGATTGCAAAACTGGCGTAAAGTGGGTTAAGGTGACAAAGTGCTACTTTCCTGATGATTTGCCAGGGAATATTGGTCATCCGTGTATATCTGAAGTCAATGAGGTAGTTTTCTACACACACCTACATACATCTTTATATACAAAATTATAATTAGATATGTTTTTCTTAGATAAATGTAAATAAATGTATTAATGTAAAGGTGAAGTTTGTCATTGGTATGTTAAGTATGCTTTTTATATATTTTATCTAAAGCTGCATTGGCTTTTGCATGCACTTATACACCATAAACTGTTTATTGGTTTAAACCTGTAACCTATACAGTTAATTTATATTTTGTTTGATACTTCAAGCAAATAATAATTCTCCACATCCTGGACATCCTTCACCATTCTTAATCATGTGTTGCGTCTGGATGTTTTCTTATATATATGTTTTCTTTGTTGAAGGTTTATGAATCTAATAGTGATAGAACTGAAATGGCTGGCTCTATTCAAGGTCCATGTGAAGTCCTTCCGTCTGATAAATTTAAACAAGAAAATGACAGGCGATGTCAGTTAGGAATTGAGGAATGTACTAGAATACAGCCCATTTTCCTATGCAGGTTTGTTTCCTTAAAGTCATCCATCATTCTAGAGAGTTTTCATTTTATTTCGATTTAGCATATGCCTGTTTCATTCAAATTATACAATTTTCATATTTTTAATTCATCATTTTCTTGGTAGAAAATTATAGAAAACAGTGAAACGAGAAAAAGAGCTGATTTTATTATCACGTAGACTTGCCATAGATGGTGGAAAATTTGAATCTGAAACCCATTTTCATGCTGCTCTCAGACATGACTGAGCATTAAGAATGTGCCTTGTTTTTCTACTTTATATTCATTCCATTTTTTACGTAACATTAGATTGGCACTATTAACTCTAGTTTTATTTCAATTTGATGATTTTTTGGTTCATAGAAGAGAAAAATGGAAGAAAATGCTTAATTTTGTGGTAATCACTTTTCATGGAAAAAATTGAATACCAGACAGTATATTTATTATTGAACCTGGAAGGATATCTTAAACAAGAACCTTCATACATGTTACGGAGAGAAACTATCTTCATTTTCGTGGAAAAACTACTGTGGTCTCATCTCATGGGACTACCACAACGTGTATACGGTGAGAGTAAAAGCCATAGTAATCAATCTAGTGCCAACCCCTAATACACTATAGTGGGATAACTCATTATGGAATGTCCACTATTTCAAATATATTTGTATGCATAAATATAATCTATACTTATAAATAATTTCTCATATAAAGCTGAAAAGTACTAAAAGGGGGACGGAAACAATATATCTGAAAGCTTTAAACATTCGAGTGATGAAAAAGGGATGGAAATAGAACAAGCTTGCCAGGAAACAGTAACAGGAAGTCTAAGACTGATGCAAAATGTTGGGAAGAGAGATGTAATTGCAGTTGCTGGACTCTGGTGGGATGGGTGGGCAAAAGATGGGATGTATTTTGAAAGACCTGCTCAAGAAGTGGGGTTAGTTTTGTCTATGATTGTCATTTCCACCGACTCCCCCACCAACACAATGGAGGGGAAAATTAGGTTTTTGAAACTCATCATAACTGCTGTGATTGTGGGGGAAAAAGCTGTCAATTTGACTGTCAGTGTGACACCCCAAAATGCCACTCTAGGATGTAGCTGCACGTCCAGTGATCTCTCTGTGGTAACATTGCACTCTATTAATTGCTTTGGTAACAGGTAATGTGGAGAAGACAGAAAAGCAGCCTGCTCTGTACTTAAAGTTGCTGAAGAGGTTGTCTCTTCTCCGGTGAGGGTGAGTGAGTATGCAAGAGAAAACGATGTCTTTGGAGAAGTGAGTGGAGGAGGAGGGTATTGGCGACATTGCTGCTGAATTCGGGGGTGGAGGGGGTAGTTTTATGCAATGTCATTTTCAACCAAAATTCTCCCTCCCTCTAAACGACACTACTGCAGGGAAAGATTTGGATTTTTGAAGCCCATCACAATCATGCTGTAATGCGTGTGAAAAGCTGGCAATTTGGCTATGACCCCAAAACTGCCATGCAATGATGTTGCTAGTGTTATCAATCGTGGAAAGGTAGTAATCTGCCATATCATGTAGTGGCCAAATTGCGGAAGTCACCTAGTGGTTGAAATATATGATATATATCAATTATATACGTATGAAAAATTAAATTCTATTCAAATGAAAATAAAATGCATTAACATTAACTCAAGTTCAATTGGCTGGAGACTTGCCAAGGATGACAAGAAGATGCTGTATAGCAGCTGCACTAGTGGATGGAGTTAAGATCTTGGATCCAAGGAATTTTTCAACAATAGCACTATTGTGCCACTATAAAGCTATTGAGAGACACTGGATGTCACTGTAGTGCCCCATGGCTGCTCTGTGTTGCAATTGCACATCATTAATTTCCTTGGTAACAGCCACTTTTGATAACAATAGGTTTACCTACTCATCTTGAATACCCATTACAAGGCCGTATTTGGCATATGGGCTAGCTTTTATGTGACATTTAATTAATCCATGTTTACCAAATATTATGTGGATATGGTCGTCTATTTGGATTAAAATTCTAATGCAAAGTTCTGATGAAATTATTTCATTAGTTTGGAAGGAACATGAATGCTGTTTTATTTGCATTTCTGTTTCTTTTTTATTCCATCGTGTATGTGTTTTAGATGCTTGACTTCTGATTTTGAATTCATATTTTAAATGTTCATACTGGGACTAGCAGTGTAGCTATTAACTGTATTTGTATACCCACGGCTTGTTAATCAATCTAGACAAAAATCTGAATAAAATCAGAGTTGTCATTTTTGCCTTGTAGATTTTTTTTTCCGGTCTTTTAGTTTTCAGGTGTCTTAAGTGATTTGACTTGTTTTGCAGGTGGTTTTATGATGAATTCAAAAAGTTATTTCAACCTGTAATCAGTTGATAATGTCATGAAGTTATATGTTCCATGATTCATACACTGCAATTTTGTGGTGAGTATTTTTTGTATTATCTGTCCAAATTGTAGGCTTAAACTTTGGTTATTCTAATGCATATTTATTGCCTTTTAAAATAACATGGGTGCCATTGTAAAATCTTAGGACCGTTCCATATTGGTGGTTATATTCCTGAATTCAGGTTGAATTTACTTCTTGAGTTTGGACTTGCATACTTGATAGTTTCTCCCATTTAAAAAATAATGCTGAAATTTTTTATAGAATCTAAACTTGTTAATGTGATAATCACATTCTTCATCTTCGGCAATTGATATGGAACAAACACTGGTAAACCATGTACGTAGACAAAAAAATATTATGAAATCAAACCATAATTTTTAAATACACTATTATTGATTGAAATTTATTGAGACTTGTGAAATATTGGTCGTACTCCCTTTTTGATGAATATCACTTATAATTTGTGAGTTTTAATAATTTCAACAAAAAATAATGTCTTATAAGCATTTCTTTAGTATTAATTATTATTGCAGTCCCTTGATTCTCTCCGTCTCAGTTCCCGTGCTGATCTTTGAAGATGTGCTTTTCTTTGGATGCAGGTATTTGGGGGGTTTGGAACGGGAATTTTCTTGCATTGGTGGGGGTAATTGAGCATGCATTAAAATTCCTGCGAGACCCATTATAAGGCACATTGCAGCGACTTGCCTCCTCGTAATAGAATGTTCTATCATTTCTGGATGAATTGCATTTGATGTAAAATATGTAGCTGAAGGAAGCTGTGTGGACTGCTTAGTTTTTAGCTTTCGCTTTGGTAGTTCTTTTCCCGATAGATATTCATTCTGTATAATTCTTTTTCGGGCATTAGGCTCTTTAGGCCCAATAATCACATTATTATCTTTGAATTAGATCAGTGTAGTTCCCTCAGCATGCTGAATTGTAAGATGCTTCATCTGTACAAAACCCATTTCTTCTAAAATGCATAGCCATTCGATATCACCTAGGCCTTCAGGTTCTGCTGGCTCAGCTTACTATTTGCTCATGGGCTCATTTCATGTGATATGTTTTATTTCTTTATTTTGTACTGTTGTTTACGACGGTTGTTTTAGTAAAATATGTTAAAATCGTCCACTTATAAAGTAGATGATATTTCTTAATTCAACTATATTCACATCATTTACACTTTGTTTGGTGCCCTCGCTGAGATCATGTACCGTCAATTTTTCCATTAGTAGAGAAAGAGAGGTCTGTTTCTTCCTACACTTCTTTTTTGACACTCCATATGAAATATTATGAATATACTTTTTATTCTTGTGTTATCCTAATATTTTGGATTACATAATTCAAAATTGTATTTCAGATTATATAATCTAGAAATCTAGATTTGAGAGTAGTTTCTGGATTAAAAAGTTTTATATAATTTAGAAACTAATCTCATTAAAAAAAACTTTCAAATTATGTAATTTGAAAACTAATAGTGCATTTGAAAAAAATAAAATTAGGTTATGTAATTCGAAAGCTAATTATAAATTTAGAAAATGATTTTCAGATTATCTAATTTAAAATATTATATAGAATATTTTTATAAATACGAAAATTTATGGAAGGGAGAGAAAAATATATGGAAGTAAAGAAACAGTCGAAAGAGAGATGTGCAGAAGTGCAAAATGAGTTCGACCCACTAGCAAAACATATTATTGAATCCAAAACCAGGAAGGGTAGAAATAAGAAATTCCCAGTCCAAATATCAAAGGTTTTTCTAACACCAAATTTAGTCTAAATGAGCGCTGGTCCAACAAACTTATAGCCTCAGGTCCTCTATACTTCTGCCTTAGATGAGAACCAATCTGTTGTGGAGAAACAATCTTGGTGGAAATGCTACATAGGATAGTAATTCAAAGATATATGATATGTTACGTCGACTTAGGCCACATTAATTTTGTACATTTTATTTACTTTGTTTTTTAGTCCATTTGACGACTCTGATAACATCTTTTTGGTTGATTATTTCTGGCAGCTAGTGCTCCACATTCTTGTAATGTAATTACTTGAATTTTTTTATTTATTTTTATGCTTTTTGTATAATAAATAATTTCTATATTTTGATATTGGTTACATTTGCTATAATAAAAAGTACCAAAAAAAAATGCATCAAAGGGGAGTAGATTCTCTCTATATTAAAACTTAATTAACATAATATTACCATGTATATATAAAATATTGTGTTTATCTCCCACTCCAAAAATATTCATTAGTTTTAATAGGGTTTCAACTATTTAATGTTGATCAAGAGAGAAATACGACATTAAATTTTAACGTATATTGATGAACTCAAAAAATGAGTTAGTTGGTGTTTTTTAAGAACCCGAATAACTAGCATTACCCTAGTGACCTAACTTTGTTAGTATAGACAAATAATGAATGCCTTCAAACAGTTGAAGTAGCTTCACGATATAATACATTAAAGACTCACATTGGAAAAGATAAACCATTTGCATGACCATCATGTTTCTGACCATTTATTTTCTTTCTAAAACTACATATCCAAATATTATTTAGACATGATTAATAAAATAGGTGGAATCTTACTTGGCAGAAAAGTTTGAGTCCTGAATTCCATGCACATCTTCTTCTTCCCGATATCATTGAATTCGAGACACTATTTAGATGCTTGCTTCAAGTAGATCCAAACATGTTCATCAACAACAACTTCCAACTTCAAATTACAACTTGTTCATCATCATATCATATCATGAACTTCATTATACACTCTCATGTGAATGAATATATAGCCTATGCAATTTTATATATACCATAGGCATGTGGATGCTTACCTCAATTTCTGGCACTGTATTTACTTATTCATCACAGTTTGAACTCACTTCATTGGTGTGAAAAACCACGTAGCGTAATGGGAGCTTAAATCAGCACTTGCTATAGAAAAATGAGTGCAATGAATGTGCATATGTAGATATAAAGAAAGATGCAAATCCTATGTAAATGTCCTTTTGCGAAAACAAACACATATTTTATGTTGTTCTTTGTCGTCACAAACCTCTCTATGATGCATTTTGCCTGAAAAGTTTGATACCAATAACTGTGATTCTTCAATAATTCTGGGGTTCTTGTTCCTCTCTAGAGTTACACAAAACTGTTTCTTTAGAATCTGCACATGCATGAAAAATGGCCAAGCTAGATGCCTATGTTGCTCTAGATCATATTTTATTTATACATCAAAATTCCCAACATATTTTTCTTCTACAAATAATTAAGAGAGATATTGTTAAAGTTATTATATAATTTATTTTAATATTAAATAAACTCTTGACCTATAATCTATAGGTAAGTAATCATGGTGCTTTTAACTATATGGATGTCTCCAAAAGAAAGAGTGAAAACTCATCAAATTCATAAATTATTTCTTAATATATACATTTGATGTGAGACTTTTCAGCAAGATATTACAAGAACCACAAGCTTAACCTAGAATTATAACCACATCCGTTTTCAGCAAAAGAAGTTATTATATATAAATAGGTATAACATATTGAAGCACATTCTATTATACTTTTATGTATTCTCACATATAAACTTTGATTCTACTTTATTATAAGGTCAAAGTCTAAATCTGAAATTTGGAAGCAGAAGGGCCACAGAAGAAAAACTATGCAGAGAAGCCGTTGCACAATAACATATGCAAAAGGGAAATAACTACCAACTTTGACCATCCCACTATGCCTAAAACTCTTCCCATTCTCCTTTCTTCAATCACCTTATTCAGTAACTGAGCTACCCTACAACCTCATAATTGTTTTTATAATAACAATTCAAAATATGCAGAATAACCAAATGCTAAAAAAACAGTATGAAATGTGTTCTGTGAGCATTATTTAGCAGATAGTATTGCCTATAAATTGTAAGAAGAAAAAGTAGTTCATATTATTTCAAGTAAATGGCGTCTGTCACGGTGGTTGAGTCTTGAAGTAGGAGCTAAAAAGGAGGAGGGGGCCATTAGAACAAAGTCAGATCACAAAGATTCCTTGCTTATGGATTCAGGAGCAAGGTCTCATAGTGCCTTAGAAATTCTCATATACACCTTTTTCATCACCTTTTGGGGCGTGTTATGTAGAACTATATGCATATACATGTTTTAACTTTAAAATAATATTACTAGAGTCAATAAATCACGATATCTGAAATATTTTATGCTTTTATTAATAAAAATCATGAAATAGAAATTAATTTTAGAAACAAAAAATAATTAGTTATTATAGTGACTAAATTAGAGACTAAAAAAATTTTTTGGTTTCTAAATTAGTTTCTATTATTATTAAATGATTTCTAAGTTAATATCTAATTAGGAACTAATGTTTTTGCTATCAAATTTATAATTTAAATAATTGGTAGTTAAAACCTTGGTCGTTAATTAAATAATAATTTAGAAACCATTTAACAATAATATAAACTAATTTAGAAACCAATTTTTTCTTTAGTTTCTAAAATGGTTTCTAATTTAGTTATTATATCAACTAATTATTTTTTGTCTAAAATTGATTTCTATTTTTTGTTTTTCTTATAATGTTTGTAAGTTGACGCACAATTTTGTCTTTAAAAACGTTTCGGTGAGTTAATAGAGAAAAATGTATTTAAACTGCTTTTGAACTTTATTCTTAATCGATGAGTTAAAAAAAATGTGTATTTAAACTGGTTTTGAACTCTACTCTTAATAAATAGATGAGATGTGAGAATATATTGAAAGAACCGAAAGTATATATATATATATGGTTGTGCTTGTATATGTGTAAAAAAGAGTCAAAATCACATCATTTATTTGCGGCGTTCAGATTTGGACTGTGGAACTTGATCCTATCTTTTCTTAATTGATATATCTTAACAAGCTAAGGCTAAAGTTTTGTGTAATCCTACAAAACTGTCAACAGAAAAACAAGTGCTGTGACCAATAACTGATGCAGTTAGTTAATTAATTACAATTTTTGTCGGGAAAATTTAAAAGGGAGATTGCGTAATTTGACATGCACTATATCCTAGGATCATTCACCCTATGTCTGAAAATAAGTCTCAAAGCCTACTCCTATATATATAGTTCAAAAATGAATGAAATTACCAAAAAGTTTTTACTTTTGCTTTCATTATTCTTAATTTGTATGCTACGTTTCCTTTCATTATTGATGGAATTCTACATGGATGCAAATTTTTAAAACACAGTCTATGCTATCCACCACATGGTATATCAAATCATGCATCTTATATAGCCCGCAAAAGTTCTTTAGATAACTCACTTCTTATCTACACCTCACAACCTTATTATATCAGAAAATTAAAATTGCACATAATTTTGTGTAATACCAACGTTTTAAGGGTTAATAATGTTTAGTTACAATTTTTTTTACACGCTTTTTTTTTCTTTTATCAACAAGAAAAGAATATATAAATGAAGGTATTTCAAGAATATCTCAACCACTGATAGAACACTGATTTTTGGAGGCATCTAACTCATACTCTGAGGTTTCATTTATTAATTCTTTATTTTTTTGCTGATAAAGAAAATTCAGAAAAAAAAAACTCTAAGGAGAAGCATATGAACTGTGGTATGAGAAAAGTAGTATAACTCATACTATGCTTTATCAAAACTTAAATTTCCTTTTTTATTTTGAAAAGGGCATGTGAAAACCGTCCATTTTTAGCCATAATTTAAGGGCTTCAAATTTCTTACCCTTTAAAATATGAAATGAAATGTTATATCCAACAAAAAAGAGATAAAAGTTATAGGAATATAAAATAAGTGAATACAACTCAAAACAAAAGTAAAGTGAACCATGGTTGAAGTTAATTAATTGATTAACTTATTTGATTAATTAGCATTTACATCCCACAGAGGAAATAGTTTTGGTAGGTATAAACTGTTGAACCTTGATTTCTGGGGTGATAACTTAATTAAGAATGAAATAATTAATCATGATTTGGCTTTTTATGGATTACTTTGACTCAATATTTTATAATAAAGCTCTGAATAGGACAAAAGTAATCAATCTTCTCACAAGAATAAACCCAATAGAAAAATGCAAAAGTTGCTTAGTAAAGAGTAATCAATTTACGTGGTTATTGTTTATATGGAAACTTTGGGGAAGTGAAAGGAAACTTACGTAGCCTTAGGAACCATTATTTCACCATATGTGTACATGCTTAATTGATTCCTTAAAATACGTATCATTACTCAATAATCCAACATTATATTTTAATCTAAACTGCTTAATTACTTGTATCATTATACATTCACCTCTCTTTTTTATATATAGCTGAAAAAGGCTATGTATGATGGAAAACTTTGCATACCAGTTACTCACTTATGATTCACTACTTCTTTTGCAGATAATATAATCCAATCACATTCTCATATAAAATTATATTTTTTTATCAACAAAAAATAAATAAAATAAAATGAGACGGATTATCCAATCCTTACACTACAAGAAAATCATGAAATAAAAATCAATTTTGGTTTTTAAATTAGTTTCTATTATTATTATTAGATGATTTCTAAATTGGTATCTAATTAGCTACCAAGGTTTTTGCTACCAAATTTAGAATCTAAATAATTGGTAGTTAAAACCTTGAAAACTAATTAGATACCAATTTAGAAACTATTTAACAATAATAGAAACCGATTTAGAAATCAAAAAATTTTTAATTTATAAAATGGTCTATAATTTAGTTACTATTGTAACTAATTATTTTAGTCTCTAAAATTAATTTTGATTTTTATTTGATGGTTTTCTTATAATATTATACAAACACTTCAAGAGTGTTCCAATTATGTAAAAAGTGATCAAAGTCAACATATCCAATTGAACTACAAACATACTTTCTATAAACCAAACTAATTTTCATTTTCATTTTCATTTATATATAAGTATTAATTATTGCAGTCTGATATACTTGTATCATTTATATAATAAGCATTATAATTTAGATTTTGTTCAATCCATGAACTGTTAATACAATTTTTATATTCCTAATCAATTCTCTTTGCCATATGAACTGAAACAAAATCTAGAGTGTTTTGTTTTGTATCAGAATTGAGAAACAAAAGCTATGTTGATATTCATATATGTTGCTTCTGAAACAAAGATCCGGCGCCAGTTTTGGGCCTTGTGTGTTGCACATGAGGCCCACATTCTCTGCTTTTAACTTTTTCTGAGTTTCTTTTGTTATTTATATATCTTTTCTCATTGCCTAGTTTAGTAATTTATTTATAATGATAACAGCAACAGAAAATAATAATAGCAGATTGCTTGCCATTTGTATCTACTAGCTAACACCACAAGTTAACATAATATACATTCAACAAATAATAATAATAAATAATAATAATAATAAGTAGCCCTTCCTTGTCTATATATACCAACTCTCTACCTCTCAGTTTTCCAAACTCTCATACCTTCAAAACACTCTTTCTTTTCTCTCTTCTTACATACAATTCATTTCTCTTTCACTCATTCATCTCACCCAGCTGTGACTAACAGCTCCACTGAATCATGGCTCCCATGGCAGACAATGTTGTTGTGTCCAACATGGAACTGGAGAGGATGCTAAGCATGAAAGGAGGCAAAGGAGAAGCCAGCTATGCCAACAATTCCCAAGCACAGGTACCATCTTTAAACACACCCATCTTCTTCATTTTTCCTAATAAATAAACAAAACTGCTATATATATATATATATATATATATATATATATACATATATATGTATATATAATATGCTCTCACATAATAATAACATGCAAACAATAAGAACCCCATATGTTTGGTGGTCACAATCACAAATACTAAAGCTAAAACATAACATTATTATACCAACACTACTAAAAAATCATTAAATAAAAACTAATTTTAGAAGAAAGAATAGTTAGTTACTATATTAACTAAATTAGATATTATTTTAGAAATTACCAAAATTATTGATTTCTAAATTAATTTTTATTATTGATAATCTAATTAGCTATCAAGATTTTTTGCTACTTTTTAGCAAAAATCTTGGTAGCTAATTAGATACTAATTTATAAGCTATTTATCAATAATAAAAGTTAATTTAAAAATCAATAATTTTTTTAGTTTTTAAAATACTATCTGATTTTGTTAATATAACAACTAATTATTTTTTTCTTTAAAATTAGTTTTTTTTTAATGATTTTCTTGTAGTGATATAGAAAATGAATAATGAAGGTATGGTTGATGATATGCATTGATTAACATACAGGCCATACATGCGAGGTCGATGCTTCATCTTCTGAGAGAGACTTTGGACAGAGTAGAGCTTGTTGAGGGGCGTGAGGTGCCGTTTGTGGTGGTGGACTTGGGGTGTTCGTGTGGAAGCAACACCATAAACGTGGTGGATGTCATGATAAAGCACGTCATGAAACGGTACGAGGCATTGGGGTTGCAGCCACCGGAGTTCTCTGCTTTCTTCTCGGACCTTCCCAGCAATGACTTCAACACACTCTTTCAGCTCCTTCCTCCTCTTGCCAACCACGGCGTCAGCATGGAAGAATGCCTTGCCGCCAACAACCACCGCTCCTACTTCGCCGCCGGCGTCCCCGGTTCCTTCTACCGGAGGCTTTTTCCGGCGAGGTCTGTGGATGTTTTCCACTCGGCCTTCTCTTTGCACTGGCTTTCTCAGGTAACCAACCACCACTTGTTATTATTGTGTGTTTTTAGGGTAAATTACACCTATATCCTTCCAAATTCACACAACTCTTAATTATTTAACATACACTAAAAAAGCACCTTATGCTAAAAAAATGAAGATAAGTATCATTATAGTTATATTATTATTATATTCTATCTATCAATCTCTTAAAAAATATTCATATGCATTTTTTATTGGTTATAAGCTCTGGCCTTTGGTTTGCCACTTTCTTTTGTCTTTTCGGTGAATAGTTTTCAAATTGCAAAATGATAATTTTACCACCCTAAAAAATAAATATATATGAAAAAATATTAAAATAATAGTATTAAAAGTTATAATGTGATTGTATAAAAAATTGTAGATTATTAATGTGTCATTTACCTTTTTAAAATTGTAATTTTATTTAAATTTGATTTCTTATTTAGAAAGATGTAAATTTGTCTTAAAGTAACAAAATTGTCTTGTACCAATATTTAAAAATTGAAAAAGGGATATTTTATTTAATTATTCTGAAAAAATAAAATTTCTCAAATTAAATAATTAGTTATTTTAGGTGTTCTAAGAGGAATAGAAAGTTGAATGGATACCTTCATTTTTACTTAAAAAAATGGTTATCAATTCATTTGTGTTTGCAATTGAAGTAGTTAAATTATTACACAAAATCATAATTTATTTCAAATCATTCTATGTGTATCTTTCATCATTAGTTTGTCCAAGATCTTTACAAACCTTTCAATTAGAATTTCAACTTTTTTAAGGTATCACACACATTTATTGGAAACTTTTGGCGGATAACATTAATTTGATAAACCCTTTTAAAGTGATTTATCTTTCACATAGTCTTTCAATTCACTCTCCAACCTAACCATGAAAAAAACCCAAGATTCTATTCCTTTGCTTAGTCTTTGTGATGTAATATGTAAAATGAAAGAGATATTTGGGTCTTCCCGAGGATAAGACAGTAAAAGCATGATTAATTTGAAGCCTAAGTCATAATCTATAGTCAAAAAGTGAATGCAGCAAAGCCATGGTCTATAGGGTTGAAAAAAAGGGCCATGTTTCAGGGAAACAAGTAACGTGTTTGGACAGTAATTTCCAATGCATGCATTAAGCACCCAATGTTATTCCACTTTCATGCATCTTAAATTTCAATAATCTATGGGGCCACCACATAGAATTTGATCACCAAAAGAGACACAATTGGAGTTGGGATTCCCCCTGTAAAACTCTGTACTATTTGCTGCTTAATTAAGAGTTTTTTTACATATTGACAACTTCTACCAGTCTATAAAATTTTCTGATTTCTTGAGTAAAGTGTGCAGCATACTAAAGTAGAACTGCTTGAAATTGAAGTTGCATGGTGTAACAGGAACAGGAAGAGTTTTCTTGTTCATAACAATAAGCAAATATTTGTAGTGTGTAGTAGAGAACAGTGCATATTTGAGTGATGATGACTGTTTGGTTTGGAGAGTGCAGGTGCCAGAAAGTGTGGTGGAGAAGAGGTCAAGTGCATACAACAAAGGAAGGGTGTTTATCCATGGAGCTGACGAGAGCACAGCAAATGCTTACAAGAAACAATTTCAAACAGACTTGGCAGGGTTTCTGATGGCAAGGTCAGTGGAGATGAAGAGAGAGGGGTCAATGTTCCTAGTTTGCTTGGCCAGAACTTCAGTGGACCCCACAGACCAAGGTGGGGCAGGCCTTCTTTTTGGGACCCACTTTCAGGATGCTTGGGATGATCTTGTCCAAGAGGTAATTATCATAAATCACAAACATTTTTATGCATGCTTGTGTCAACAGTGGCTGACCAAAAAGGAGTTGGAGACACTGTAGAGATTAAAACACCAAAAATGCTCAAGTGTTGTAGGCATCACCACAACTTATCATCACTTTTCACTGGCCACGTTTCAAATAGATTGGTCCCAGCCGTTGATTACCCTCCCCTCATTCATTCAGCCATCCATTTCTTGATGATCATGTCGGCAGAAATAATAATTAATTGCCTGCTGGCACTGTCTTGTGGTCCATACTATTGACCAGCAATTAGGCTTTGGATATGCAGAGTTTAGAACAAACACTGAATCACATCATCATGTCTTAAAGCTATAGACAAAATGGATATACATTCATCTCATCAATTTTCATACAATCATCATATCCCATTGGACCCAACAAACAATGTCTTTCAACAGAGTCAAAGACATGCACTTCTGTTCTCACAATTATCCTCTACCATGTTACACTTCCAAATTGCAGCACTGTAATCAATGAAGTACAGATTATAACACACCTACATGAAAGGATGTGTTGAGTACTCGGAACAATGTCCAGTTACATAACATATCACAAAGCAAATCTCACTTACCAACTTAACACTAAAGATATAAGGACATTTTCACATTATCACATTATATTTTTCAACTGTCTTTCATTTTTATTTAGCTTGTTAGTCAAACATAATTGGTATTGAAACCAGACACACACATTAGTTGTTATCAAAAGTGGTGATTTAGCAAATTATATGCTTGATTGCAGGGATTGATTAGCCAGGAAAAAAGAGACAGTTTTAACATTCCAGTTTATGCAGCAAGCCTGCAAGACTTCAAGGAGGTGGTTGAAGCGAATGGTTCATTTACCATAGACAAGCTTGAAGTGTTCAAAGGAGGAAGTCCACTTGTGGTGAACCAACCAGATGATGCAAGTGAAGTAGGCAGAGCTCTAGCCAACAGCTGCAGGACCGTGTCAGGAGTCCTTGTTGATGCCCACATAGGTGACAAACTAAGTGAGGAACTTTTTCTTAGAGTGGAGCGTAGAGCCACTAGCCATGCCAAAGAGCTATTAGAGCAACTACAGTTCTTTCACATAGTTGCATCCCTTTCTTTTGCTCAATGATTAGAGACTCAGAGAAAAAGGTTACTACATGAAGAACATAACTAGACGACAAAGACTTTTTCTCCACCACCCTCTCCCCCTTTTTCTTTGTGTGTTGTGTTACCACATAGGAGGAGTCAGAATGCACAAAAGAAAGAGAAAAAGAGAGGTTGACCACTTCCAACCTATTGTTTTCTCCCTCTTTTGCGTGTTGTTTGTCTGTCATATTGCTGACTCAAGCTACTTCCTACGCATTATGCACTTTCTGACTTATGTTCCCTTGCCTCTAAACTAATTTTTCTCTCTACATAGCATAAGTGTTACAGTGTGCATATCTTGTGAAAGTTGTATGAATGGAACTTGTACCTAACAAGCTGGTTGTTGGATAGGCCATTTAATTTAGTAACATTTTCCTTTCTTCTTTGTCCTACACAATCTAAAATCTTCATCGAACATTTCATAAGACAATCTAATAGGTACAAAAATGGTTTGTTTGTTCTGTTCCCTTGTAATTTAAAACATTGAAAGACGGCTTTTATTTCAAATGCTTTAACGTATTGCTTGTTGTGTTCTGTTCTGCTAGCTGTTACCATTTGTTGAGCCATGTCAACCATGTATTACCAAATATGCTGCTATGTTATGAAGAAGAACAAAACCTGACGTATGCATATTTAGCTAGAAGGAACAAAGGAATCCTACCTGTTAAAGCAAACAGAAAATAAGAAGGAAAAAACAGAATAGGATATTATCAGCTAATGAAAAGTGTTCTTAGTTAGTATCTCTGAGCATCTGATATTGGAAACACACTAAAATCAATCCAACACGGAAGCAAGAAATACTGTAATGTCACATAAAGAGAATCTCTAAAGTTCTGCTCGAATCAACCACTGCAGAAAAGGGGAACAAATTCAAATAACCCTGTGCTCCTTTTTTCTCTAGACATTGAAAACAGTTAGAAATCAAATGCTGAGACACCAATATACATATTATTTGACCAGCTTAGAACCTTAATCAAATTTAAGGTGGATCATTTACTAGAATGGATTCTTGGCTATTATTTTGAAACACACACAACTCTAGTAAACTCACAATTCACATTAAACAGACTGAAGAAAGAAAGTATTGCACTAACACTCATTAAAATCCTTCTCTAATGGATGCAAAATGATAGTCTCCGACACTTCTGGCAGTCTAAAGCTCACCCTTTTCCTCGCCGTACTACTTTGGCTTCTAGTCAATGAATCAAACCCCATTTCTTTTTCATCAACCTTTTCATCTTTCAAAAGATTCTCCGAAGAAATAGTGTAGCCCACAGAAAAAATCTCTACATCACCATCATTTAAGAGTTGCTCCAAAGACAGGGTACATTCCCCACAGTTAGGAAAATAGGTACTTTCTGTAGCTACTGAGGGATAATCACTGTTAGAATCATGTTTAAAACCACAATGATCAGCATTGCAGTTACCGTACTTTTGCATTATTGGTGATTGTAGAAGCCACTCCTCTAATGTGAGTTCCTTCCCCATTTTCTGTTGCTGCTGCTTCCCTACTTTATTCCTCTTCTGCACTCTCTTCTTCTTCAGCAAGTAATTGTGCTTGATATTTTCTACCATCGATACTATTAAACTCACCCTTCCGTAGCGAGAGTCTTTCTTGGGTAATTTTGAACGTCTAAAATAAGCCTCAGAACGACAGCATGAAAAGTTAATTCTCATGTTGCAAAAGGGAAGGGTGAGGATTCTATGAACACATGCTTAACCTATTATGTAGAAAACCTAAGACGTATTCTACAAGAGTTAAGAATATTACATTCCCGCATTTGTTAATTGAACAAGAAACTTTGGAACATTATTGAATGGATAATGTTCTCGTACAAAATGATGGATAATGTTCTGAGTACAAAAGTCAACTCCAACCGATTGAACAATTTACTCTTTTGTTTTGTTTCGATTCATCGGTATGCACTCTACCTTACACTTCTTGAACTTGTTTGATTTAATCTCCCTTTATTTGTTCTCGTCCTTCTACTCCGGTCAATTTCTCTTTTTTAACGTAAACTCTTGGTCAAGACGACATTTTCAAAAGGTTACTATGACAAGTCAGTAATCAATAAATGCATAATAATAACGTAATTTTTACTCAAAAATTATTATTATTTATATGTTTATAATAACCTCATAATTATTGGGTTAGATTAATTTGGATTATGATTAAAGATGTATTACTAGTTTTTTCGTATGGTCTAGGTTAGGTTTGTTAATTTACTCTTAATCATAATGCATTTTAAATATGTCAATTCACCTGAACTGGATATCGAGACTTCTAGCCCTCTAGGTCTCATTCATCCAGTACCGATCGGTATAAATAATGTTAGTTTATGTTTTACACAGACGATTAAATAAGGAAGAATAATACCTTCGGTAAATAAAATGTCACGACCAAAACTAAAAAATTCTGAATATCTCAGCCACTTACATGAGTATACATTAGAGAGCATTGTGGTGGTTCATCGTTCATATAATGAGTCAATATAGCTGCATGTCTTGTCTAGTATTTGTATGAAAATGAAGACAAAAAATTCTTAGTTTAATTGCCCATTTTATTTGCCAAAATAAGTGTTAGGCTTTTGACATTTAGTTTGGCGGTGAAGCCAAGGAAGCTTAACAAGCAAACACCTAAAGATTTTGTTAACTTGAAGAAATAGAGTTAACGTTATTTCTGAGATGAGAAGTATTTGCCTTGGTTGCATCTACTAAGCTAAACTACGAATTTTCTCCCAGAAAAGGTAAAAGGGTAGCCCTAAACGAAGCTAGCTGTAGAATTGGAGCAGGAATAGTATTGATGAGTATCCAAGTTGAAGACAAGATTGCAAGACTGACAAACAGTGTTATCAATGAAGCAAAAGCCTGAGACTTCAATTATAAGAAAGCTTTGTGCTCAACTGTTCCTCTAAAGTTGTCAGTTTGCCATATCAAATGGATTGACCAAGAAACTGCCTTTTAACTAAAGTTCATTTAATATTTTGCATTATTGGAAGACACCATGCTAATCTACTTCAATTGAACTTACAATTGGATGGTGTACCGTTTTAAGTGATATGTAAGTTGATTGGAGATCGTTAGAATAAACTTGGCTATTAGCTTCATTGACTTATGTCGGAAGCTAGGGAGCTCTAGCATTATGGGTTGAGCCCGATATTATGTATAAAATTGATTGTTTATCGATATTCATATTTAAAGACATTAATGTCATATCAGCACAAATCAAGGGATCTTGGATAATCAGCCTTAAATAGGAGACATTATTTATTATTGAATTAAGTTAATAATAAGACCAGATACAAAGAGAAGGGGGAGAGCACTACTCTATATAAGGGAAAGAAAAGTACAACAACAACACAGGAAGCACTTTCGACTCATATTTTACTCTATACTCATTATATTTTATACTCTTATTGACTCGAGCGTCGGAATATCTCCTACACGTGGAGCTCACTCATTTTCTTAGAGCCCCATGAAACTTACAAGGATACGATTACTAATAATCTCGAAGTTTAACCGACCTCAACTGAATGTTCTGGATTTGAGATCGTCAATACTCTTGTTTGAAACAAATGGTTTACGTAGGACAGATTCAACATAACTCATCCTTGGATATTTGGATTCGTCTCATTCAAATGATAAAGTAATATTGGTTGTCCTTAAGAAAATTAATGGTTAACAATACGTGCACATCCATTTATAAATTATGAATGTGCTTAAATACTCATTGTGAATTTTCCCATCAACAACTGATATTAATTGCTTTATCCTTACCCTACCCACTTTGTTTGTAACCGGTTCATAGGGCAAAAACATTAAACTGAAGAGAATGAAATCAGTAATGGTCCCGTCGCTGAACGACCATACTAAAGCTTCTGACTATTGTAACTAAAGCTTTGGGCAATTAGAGCTGCAGCAGCTATCCCGAAACAGGACAATAATTAGACAATTCCATTTTATTTCGTAAAGTTTTTTTTGTTGTTGATGATTTCTCTAAATTTTGGTTTATATTTATATTTGTTTTTAAAAAGAAAAACAAGCAGAAAAAAACATTCCAGTGATACTTTATGATTGAATTAGATTATTTTGTAATTTATCGCTTTTAAAAGATTAATTATAATTAAAAACTCCATGGAAATAGTAGTTTTCTTTTCCCGATAGAGATAGTAATGTTTGTACCAAACAATAATAAAAGCCCAACATGTACCCTACGGAAGAGGTGAACGACCCTAACATTGCTGTAAGTGGGAAAGAAGAACCCAAAAAGAAAAAAAAACAAAGTGAGGTGGATAGAAGAAGCACAAGACGTACTTGTCTATTTGCTTTTCTTTTCTGTACCACACACTGGACCACTACTTAGGAGTCTCCTTTTTCTCTTGGGCTTGTGGCAAAAGACCAAAGATGCAGAATAGTTGTCCGATAAAGGGGTGAAGTTCTCAGAGGCAAAAGCCTTCCAATTCCAAAAGGATAAAAAGGTCCTCATGTCAGACCACGCAACTACGCTTTCAGGACCATAAAAAGGGTTGCTTCTTCTTCTCTGTTAGATGTGCTGCAGCCTTCTTTTGCACGGTGCGGACACAGAAACTCAGTTTCAAAGCAATGCTCCCCAACAGAAATGTGAAAGGTGAACATGTTTCGGAGAAGTTATGGTGTGGTATCATTCTATGGATCTGTTTGTTTAAACAGTTCAATAAAATGACAATAATAAGGGTCAATACGATGATCATGCGTCGAAGGCTTTCTGTAACTGATGATATCAGAGTGAAGGAAGTCTCTGTCAATGCCCTACTCTCGTCACGACACAACACGGTTGGCTACAACAGACAGGAATAACATTTCTTTTGCACCGCCATAAGACGATACCACTGATGGATCTTCAGATTATTACCCAAATTAACTTTCAGAATAACACCCAACGCTCCTTGCTTGAAAAGAAACGGATGTCTAAGTATAATTTGGTTAATTATTCAACTTTAGATTTTATATGGCAATTTTTGTCAATAAAATGTTGCCAAGCTATCCTTTAAAGAAAATGTCAGATTTTTATGCCATTCCACATTGCATAATCTCTGAAATGGAACTTCTTGAGCAACAAGTTGTTATGATGTACTCAAGAACTTACCAGCAGAGACTCAAATCCTCAGGGGATGCATGAATAAATAAATGTGAACCTGAATTTGAGTTCGGAGGCAATACCCAAAAAGAGAAAAAGAGAATTGTTCTAGACGGACAACTCAAATTCATCAAGCAGACATCTTGTATGTATCACAATTCCTTGAAAAACAAGCCATACTCAATAATTACAACCAGATAAACGGGAAAGACAGCAGAGTCCAGCAATTTTATGATTTCCGTTTAGGTCATGTTCCCTAAATTTAAGTGCATGATGCATATAATCTACAAAACAGGGCATGCAAATAATAGGTAGAAAAACCATCGAAATCAATATTTCAATTTACATAAATATTACTGGCTAGCGGATGGATTTGTCAGCAATTCAAGTGATTTCTTCAAGTAGTCTACTGCAATTGAGACATCATCAAATGCCAGTGCTCCAACAGCAAATCTTGCAGCCTTGTGTGCCTCCGCTATTTTTTCAGGTGCTGGTTGGTAGTTACTGTCATACTGGTATGTCTGAGTATTTGATTTAGGTTCCACAACAGTTCCATTTCTGCTGCTGGAACTGTGTTGAGCGCTTGTTGAATGGTTTGTGGCTAGCGGAGCTGACTGGGAAGAATATGAAGGATCTGACCCTTGATAATAAGTATAGTTTGATGGGACTGATGGAAGGCTGCTATCTGTAAAACTTGGATAAGACTGAAAATGGGGATAGGAATAGGAGGAATTTTCATGAGAAGGGTAGTTAGGCCCTAAATGCTGTGAATTCTCCGATGAGTATTGCTGATGGTTGTAGAGCTCAGAATACGAACTTTCTGACCTGGCAGGTGGAGGATGGTAATCTTGGGATGGTGGAGGAGGATGATAATCTTGGGAAGGTGGTGGAGGATGATAGTCTTGGGAAGGTGGAGGAGAATGATAGTCTTGGGAAGGTGGAGGAGAATGATAGTCTTGGGAAGGTGGAGGAGAATGATAGTCATGGGAAGGTGGAGGAGGATGATAGTCTTGGGAAGGATAAACTCCAGGTGTGTAAGAGTGAGATGATGGAGAAACAACAGAAGAATGTTTATTGTTATCCACTCTATCATGATATTGCATAGATGGTTGATTATTTCCAGAATGCTGTTCATTAACAGTATCATGAAATTTAGGAGCCGGATGAATGCCTGGTGGATTCTGGTAGTTAACAGGATTATGATAACTAGGTGATGAATCAGATGCTGGTCCAGGACTGGAAACAGTAGTTTCAGTAGTCCCAAGGTCCTGCAAGAATAAACAGAGTAAAGTTAATTGTTTATATTAATCCATCAATTTATTTATGCTTTTCTAACTGCTCAAACTAAGAAGACACCATGTTAAGTTTTGAATCATACATATCTATCACTTGAAGAACTGAATGGAATTGACAGATCCTCATCACCAGCAGGCGGACCAGCTGTGGGCTTTCTTCCTTCTTTCAAAGCTTTTCTTATATCAGCTGCTTTCCACACTGCATATTTCTGTTTCTGCTCCAGCTGTAAAAGAAACTCATAAAAGCATTAAACATACAGTTACAGGAAGTTGTATCCTTGCTGCAAATTATTTTCAAACAAGAAACGCACAGTGAAAACCATGCATAAAAAAGGAAGGTTCAAATTCATGAAATACACACATCAGGCTGAACTGCTCCAAATTGATTAAGAATCTCAAAAAATATGCTGGCAGCATAAAATGTTTTCGCTGTATTCCTGTAAAAGGTCAAAAGAATATATGTCAAAAACTTATCACAGATGAAAAACTCAAAACACTCAAGCAAGATACTTATGCAAATGACATGTTAAGGGAATGGTAAACAATTGGCAAAAGAAAGATACTTGGTATGTAAAGCGAGTCAGCTATTATCATGTTCAAGAGAAAGGAACAAGAACATACAATATCCCTTCTAAACCTCAACACAAAATTGAGATAAAAAGTAATCGAAGTTGATGCAACAGAACAAACTAACATATAAGCTTAAAAACGCTTATTTATTTCAATCCTAGCATTTAAAAGAACAAATAAACAGTAATATTATCATACAAATCTGCTCTTCCAGCACGATCTTGTTTGTCTGCCTTTCCAAACACATTCAAAGCAAAACCCTCGAGATATAAATTGTCCTCAGGCCCTAGCTGGATGGACTTTTTATCCTGGAAAAAAAAAAACATATTTCCGATATATCAATTGTGCAAATAAAAACATCATAAACGTACCGAATCAAACACCTCAGCCACCAACATCTTTCAAAGGAAAATAAAACTGCAGATTGCCACTCAAACACGAATTCATTATTATTCACATTCAAACACATTTATTTAACATGAATAGATTAAATTAGACTTCCTTCATCTTTTCAACATCAAAATTAGGGCTCCACGAGATCAATTAAACTATCACAGATGATTACTTATTGAGCCAGTTGCAAGTCACTTTATGTTTCAGTTAACTACGATTACAATCAGCACAACCAATCAACAAAGTTTGACTCAGAACCTTCTCAAGCTGCTTCATGAGCGAGATGAGAAGAGCATTGGTGGTCTTTGTGCGCTCACTTTGCGGAATCTTCAACCCCCGTTCCATCGCATATAATCGACCTAATTTGATCAAAAACAATTTAATCATAATAATTACGAATGGATTAGAGTATTTCAGATCAGAGAAACAGAAAATTCACAATAATGAAAAATAGGTGTCGATCCAAAAAAAGAAGGAGGAATTAAAAGAGAATTACAGTAATAAGCGACGAGTGGTTCGTGCTTTTGCAATTCATCGGCGCGTTGAAGATATGGCAGGAGCAGCTTCGCGGGTTCGTTTTCGTTTGCCATCTCAATTTTTCAGAGAGATTCAAAACGGAGAAGGTCTTAGATACCACACGGCGTCGTTTCTTGGCTTTAATCCGAGCTTGTGTGATGTGTTCGACCGTCTTTCCCCGCCGAAGCAACTATTAATTATTAAGAAAGAAAAACTGAAAGAGCTTAGCAGTTAAGAAAAATATTCAATTAATTAAAATTTTAAATTTTAAAAATTGGTGGATATTTATGTTGGTTACTTGAAAATTAATATATATATATATATGTTTGTTATTTTTATTAAATTAAAACTGTATGTGTTTTTAATTTTTAATTCATTTTAAAAGTGTTACTTGAAAAATCTTTGATGGAAAGGATGGCTTTTATGGTGGACTTTTAAAACCATACAATTCAATTAATTCAGTTAATTTGAGTTTAAGCGAGTTGAAAAATGAATTAAATAAAAAGACAATAACTTTATTCTGATTAAAGTTTTGAGTGGATTAAACAGAGATAATATTTTTTTAACCATATCAATTTTAACCTAGGCCCTATTATTTTTTAAATTTTCTAAAATATTTTTATTTTGAATTTTTAAATCCAAAATAATAAACATAATTCAAAACTAAAAAAGAAATTACATTTCAGAAAAAAAAATCCAAAATCAAAAATTGAAAATAATAAAAAATGTTCCACAAATTTAAATCTGAAATATTTCTAGAAAAAGAGTTTTAAAAGTAATTTTTATTCACTCTTTTTTAAGATTATTTTCGGCATTGTAAAGAAATATTTTGTCATTTTCAATAGTAAATTATGTACATATTGAAATTAATATGTCGCAGGAAGAATTTGCCTTAAATAGAACTTCCATTAAATGTTTCAGAGATCTTATTTATGTGGTTGTTACATGACATTGAGGTGACAATACCAGTTAAAACCTAGTCTTGTTTTTCTTAAGAAATTTTATAACTTTTATAAAATTAAATACAGCAAATTTGAATATTTTTGTTTTATATTATTTAATTTTAAAAAAAAAATTGGATAAAATAATTTAAAATTTATAGATTTAGTTTTTTATTTTAATTTTCATAAAATACAAAAAAATATATTTTAATGATATTGATCTTGCCAAAAAATAATCACTACAAATTTCTGAAGGTTGGTGTTCAAAGGTGCCTCAAAGGATGAAGGGAGGAGGGAGTATATAAATTGTCATTGGTCTTAATTCCTTAATGATGTGGAACTATATTGACATACGGGAACAAAAATCGACGTCGATCAAATGAATCCCGTATTAAGGAAAGCTAAGCTAAAATGTTACCACCAATGTAATTTAAGAAAAAAAGTTATGAAAATTTTCAGTTTTTTTATTTTTTTTATAAAATTTTAAATTATCTAACTTTATCTAATCAAATTACTTTTCTATTTATGAAATTTTAATTTCTTTTAATTGTTTATCCAAATAATATACTTTATTACAAAGTATTCAAATATTTTATAAAAAAAGTTACCTTCCAAAGATGCATTCAACAAATATTCAAAGTTCATCCCACTACAATTTCGATCTTTGTAGGTATTTTTAGAGACATTAAAGAATGAGAAAAGTGAATTCAAATCCTACCTTTTCAATATGTTGGTGATAACACATGCCTATTAGTAAGATAATTATTATTATTTTTTTACTTAAAAGACAATTCAAAAGTCTTATGAAATAATGATACTACCTTGGGTCCTATTAGAATCATATCTTGAACACGCACCAGAGATTCCAACAGTGAAAGAAAAAATTGTAGAATTGACATTGAACTTTCAACATGTTTAGAAGCAATAAGATGCCCTTTTATTTCCTTCTTTTGTAGTTATTAATTCGATGCAAAGTAAATAATGAGTGAATTTGATTAATATTATTCCATGGCTCAAATAACTTAAACAGGGGCACAATGCCAAAACATCTCACTAGGGGAAAACACGGATTCTGAAACTTGTCTGACTGCATAAAGGACGAACATCGTGTTTGGTTTCAGATTCTGTCATTCTGATGGAGGGGCTTTGAGTGAGAACGAACTATTTCTTGCTTCTGCATTTTTTTTCATTCTTTCACAAACAGTTTCAGACACACTCGAAAGTGAAAGAAACCAATGAATAGGAGGAGCCAGGCATTGGAAAAAGGTAGACTAGCTCTATATTTTCATATTAAAGGGCACATGTATTGAGAAAACCTCCAAATGGCAAATTGAACATACACAGCTCAAAACAGTTCCTCTCTAATTACTTGTCACTCCATATTATAATTCCTAAAGCAGTAACTAGTATTTGATCATGCTACAAAGATGAAATTATAGGGTTGAAAATGAAGATCTCATTATTAGGGTGATGCCGGGATTGGTTCGGTACCAGAAACATGGGAAGCATCATCTTCTTTTGATATGGCCACATAATTCACTGGAGCAACTGGTCTGATATCTCTTTTTCCATCTTTTGTTGTGGACCTGCTTCCGTTTTGATGAGCATTAAGCGACAGCCGTCGGTTAGGTGTACCATTAGCTCCTCCATTAGCACGAGTAACTCCTACCTTACCAGAACTAACTGGCCTACCAGGGCTGGGTCTTGAGCCAAAGATGGCTTCTTGTTCTGTGTTTCGTTGCTCGTGGTGCTTTTTCTGATCCTACAGAGTGCAAAGTCAATATATTATGACCTCTGAATACCACTGTATGTTTAATAAGTATAGAATAGTGAACAGAAACAGGCCCAGCTGATAGTTATATTTTTTTCTCGCACACTTGTGGTCTTTTATTAAGTGCTTAAATCAATCTGACAATGAGTCATCCTAATCATCTTATTGGTGAAACTTACCCTCATCCTCCGTTTTTCCTCTTCCCGTTCATGCCTGAGCATGGCATATTCATCTAACATGGCAAGAAGAGGAACGCCATCATATGTAAATGACATGCCATGATCTTCTTCCCATGCACGAGTTTTAGCAACTAATGTATCGACCAAAGCTGCAATTTCACCAAAAGAAACAAAATCATTCCAATAATGTGACAACATTTGTCTTGCATACACTGAGAGCAGATTGAATAATAACATCTGATGATGGCTGTACTTTCTTTCAGTAAATACCTGGAATTTTGTTGACCAAAATCCGAGCTTTCTCTGCGCGTTTGAGGTTTAAGTGTGCTCCTCTACTTGCATTATACCTGTTATCATCCTGTTTTACAAGGTTGTGTAATTGTGTCAGAGAAAAAAATCGTAATCCAAATGAGGAAGATTATGCAACTATCTTTTGTAATGACCATAACTCGTAGCAAAGCTAAAGCTAATCTACGTATTTTTTTAAACAGGGCATGAAACATTTCAATTACTTGTGAAATAACTAATTACTGAAACTGAAAAAGTAAACTATAGAATAAAGATGAATGAAGATTGACTCTGGTTAGATAATTTACAACTTTTGTTATCACGATTCGGATTAGATACACTCTCACACCAAGACTGTGCACAACCAGTCATTCAGAAAAAAAAGTAGAAAGGGAAATTGCAAATACCCGATTATAGTCTTCAAGCCAACTCTCCTCTTCACATGCTGACATCCATTTCTCAACCTTGTCCAATATATCTTTTCGACTTAAAGCTTCTTCTTTTGCTTTTGCTATCTGATTGTCCATGTCAGCCAGTAATTCAGCTGGTTCAACGTTTCCTGAATCGATCAATTCCATAATCTTCTCCCGTGCAGCATCTGGGTCTATTTCTACATGGGCACGGGCAAATATCTCTTCAAGCTCCGCTTGCTTCTTGAAAGCAATTTCCTTCATCCTGCTGGCTTTCAGCTGATCAAGTCTCTCAACTTCCACTTCAGCCTGTATGAACGAAAAATAAAACAGTTAATATCATATTTGGAGCCCGAATCTGTAAACTTAAAGAAGGTCTTCAGTACCTGCTCAATCAGATCCAAAGCAAGGGCACCAGGGACAGTGACTTCATCAACAGAAGCTGACATATTACAGGTAACATGGTCAAATAGACTCCTTTCCTCTGGATGAGTGTCCATTAGATTCCAAAGATCAATCAACTGAGAAGCTAATTCTTGAAGCTGCAAACAAATCCGAGTCGAAGTCAAATTAAATGGCATTATAATAAAAGTCCACCAGAAATGTATGCAAAACATTTGAAGTTGATATCAATTTTGGGTGTCACAGTCAAAATTGATGGGAATTTCTTGAAAACATAAACATGATTAGCAAGCCAATAGCCAAAATATACGAAAACTGCTAACATTGGAAATATAGTTAACAGACATTGTCCAAATAAAAATTAAGGAAAAAAATGTTCTAAAGGCATTACCTTGTCCAGCCTCTGTTTTTTATCTTCTTTCAGCGTTAAGACAGTCTTAGCCAGCCTAGCTAGGGTGTCGTTACTTATGCTCTTGGATTGAACACCAGTAGAATCATTTAGGCTTGGATGTACCTCTGTTACAGTACTGAAGAAGTCCATGCCAAGGACAGCACACAGATCATGCACAGTACTCACAAATTCAAGAACCTTGTGCAACCTCTCACTCTGTCAATCAAAGCGCAATGGAACAAAATTCTCAATAACATGTTATCAGCGAAAGTAGATGGGGTTTCCAAATTTTTAACTAACTGATACATTATTATTGCCCATTATAACAGAGTTACCTTTTCCTTTTGAAGTTCTTGGAGCTCAGATTGATATTCATCTAACTTCTTGAGGGAGAGGTCAGACTCGTCAACTGCAGGTGAAACATCATCAAGGTTCAAGTTCCCAGCTATCTCTCCACATATTTGTTGGATCTGGGACTGTACATCAGAGAACTCCTTAACTCTTTCTTCCTTTTGTTGCCATAACTGTTCAAGTACTGGTGCTATAGCTGCAAGCTGTTCTTTGATAGTTCCGGAAGGGTTCTCAGGCTGTGAAAGGAAAAAAAGTATGCATAAGAAGACAAAAGTAAAATACGGAGTCTGTGTGTTGTGTATTGCCAATATAAGACATGGTCAAGTAGTTACTAACAATTCCAGCAAAGCTCTTTTCTCCGAGTGCTGATAGAAGACTGGAAAGCTCAAGCTTAGCATCAGACAAAGCTTGAAGTAGCTGTGCCCTTGACTTCGCAGCCTGCTCAACCTTTCTCTTGTACACATCCAAGCATTCCTGTTCTAACTGAAGAAGCATTTTGTCTCGTTGATCGTCACTCTCACCAACCTCATCCCAAATTTCCTACAGCGAATAAAGATAATCTAAATTATAAGTATATTCGATTCTTTTCATAATCAATGTAAACAGAAACAGTTTCTATGTATGTAAGTTCGCTGAAAAATGGGTTCTAAAATAATTAATTTCAACTAGGTGCAACAAAAAAAATCAACTTTTAGTCCATGGGATAAAGAGTATATATGAAGTTGAAAGGGAAAAATAAAAACTTTTGGAAAATATTCGTAGGTGGTAAAATGTGTTCTGTATCCCCGTCAAGTATATTAAACGTCCACGATGTTTTCGTATGATTTTCGTCTTTCTAAAATTTAAATATATTACTTTGTTCTTTTTTTCTAATAAATATAGACAGAAAACTTAGCTGGACGACAAATTTAACACATGAATTTGTCGATTTAAATAATTTTGGTAAATATACAATTAAAATATCGTTATCCACATAAGTTTTCCATTTATTATTATAATTATTATTAACAAGAACTAAAAATATGTTTAAATTTTAAAGGAAAAAAAATATGAAAAACTTTTGGAGGACGTATTTAATATTTTAGGAATTTAAGGCAAAAACATAGTTTACCTTATTCATAAGCTACAATTTTTCAAATTTGTAAAATCAGCTTAACATTTTAGAGAGAAAGCTTTTTACAAATTTTAGCCACTGTCTTTAAACAGCTGAAATCTTTAAAATTAATCTTTCCCAGACACTCCCTAATATTATTCTGAAGACCGTGCACAAAATGAAAATCCGAATGAAGAAACTAACCTGCAGCTTTTTTAACAAGGAACCACAGGTATTTTCCCCAAGAAGAGGATTTTGAGCCTCCGTCACTGCCATTGATGTTCCCAGCCGTCTGCACCAGAAAAAAATAAAATCAACACACGAAATTCCTTTCACCTACCATAAAAGACAAATAAACACCCCTTCCATGAAGATCAAGAGAGAAACAGACATGCGCTATGTAGAAGAAGGCAAATGCAACCGTAGCCTGAGAAATGCAAACCCACAATCCTTTACGGTCAACTGTAAAATTCCAGTAACCCAAATTACCCATCCCAAAAGTTAAACTAACGAATTCAGATAGCGATCTTCTGAAAGACAAGCCAAAAAGGTTCTCATTCTCAACAGCAAGAGCAATAATTAATAATTGTCTTTTTTAACAAAATAAATAATAATGACTAATCATTATTTTAAGGCAACAAAAAAAAAAGTTATCCAAACAAATTAGGTTCCTTCCATTACATTACATACTACAGAGCATAATCCAATGCAGAGCAAGCTAATTAAGCTAACAATAACAGCAGAATGAGGAAACGAAAGCTACAATAACGAAACGATCAGCAGCAACAAGTAACAAGAAAAGAAAGCACATGACGGTGAAGTTACAGAGAATAGCAAAGATTGAAAGGGAAAGATGAGAGAGAAAGAATGGAATGAGAAAGAAGCAGATCTCGGGAATGCGAAGATGAAGAGAAGGTGGCGAGAGAGAAGAATACGTACCGCGCGAAGCTTAGGGTTATGTCGCTTCAGATCTGAAACAGAATGCGAACAAGTGAGTGAGTGAGTTCGTGAAAGAGTGTGAGAGAAAGAGAGAGTGAGATTTTGTTGTGTAGCGTGTGCATATAATAATAAGATTAGAGAGAAGATGAAATCAGAAGAGAAGATGAAAAAACAAAACACAGAGTACACTGTGTGAAAACAAAATGGACCCAACTCTCCATGTTATTTACCATTATGCCACTCCTCAATTTGTTTCAAAAATGTTGACTTTGACTCTATCTTTGTCTTGTTTCACGTGTTTCGTAATACTAATAATCATAATTTTTCTTAATATTACCATTGCATAAAACATCATTTTGGCTTTTTAAGTAATTATTTAAATTTGGTTGTTTTTTGTAGCATATTTAAGAAAGTTTTAATGTAAAATTTGTTTGATAAAAGAGCATAAACACTTCAAAATTAAATTACCATTGACTCAAAATGAAACAGTCTTTCGGTTTCACCCATCATCATGTGTGAACATTTATTAAGCCAAGACTTTCAACTCAAGTAAAACACTGCGATAAAACATGACTTATGTTATCAAAAAATTAAATGAAAATAAATGTTTCACATGTAGAAAAATATAAAATGCCTTTCATACTTGCCAGACATATCAAAAGTAGTAAAAAATATATTGCAAAAAATCTACAATTATTTAGGAAATATGTACCTTGCACATATGGCAAGTTTTTAATTTTGTTTAGTATATATATTCTTCTTTAACTGGAAGAATCAAGAGAATGATTGACTTCCTTCTCGGTCGGCTGGTCTGCATTTTTCTTCTTCTTAAAATGGTTTTTTTACTCTTCTGTTTCTCGTCTTCGTGTATTCTAAGTTTAGATTGTATATGTAAAAGGTATTCAAACGCTTAACTGAGATATTGATATTCAATGTTCGATGTTATTAGTACTAAATGATGACGTACTTTATTTTTAAAATCTATAACTATTTATATAATTATTATGAGTCTTTTGTTATTATACTCGATTAGAGTTTTAGTCATGTCAATAGATTCTGACGGAATATTGAGACTTCTATTAGTCGTATATGGATTTAATCGGTAAAAAATCACAACTTCTAATATTTTTATTGTTTTATTAAGACTGAGTATCAATTATATTGAAAATTAAGAAAACATATATTATTATTTTATTTTAAAATATTTTTTATTTTTATTTTTATCAATTAAATATAATATTTTATCATTAAAAAGAGTTATAAAATGTAAAAGAAAAATGTGAGTGTTAGTGTTAGAAATATTTTTCTCGAATCTCAATCATTGCCATGTCACACAGCCGTATGTGGGCTACGTGGGCGGGTCTTGTCACTACTTTTGCATCATCAATAATATATTTATTTCTTTAAGATTTTTATTTGTTTATTTCTACTATTTTGGTAAATAATAATTAAGTTTAAATTTAATTTATTTTACAAAATTATTTTTAAAAGTAAAAATATTGTTTTCATTGTGAGTAGTTTGATAACAATTATAATATAATAGATTTATCAAAATTTATTAAAAGAGCCTAATATTATATTATTAAATAAATTTTAGTCTAATTTATTTTTACAAAACTAATTCATTGTAATGTGACTGAGTAAATCCCATGAGGAGTAGGTTGGTAATTTTTGGAGGGCAATACCGTGATAAATGTGAAGAGCAGGGGTAATATTGGTAGTAAGAAATGGGGAACGTTGTCCTTTTTTGGAAAAAATGTGAATAATTATTAAACAGAAAAAAAGCAGAAGATGTGAAAACCCCAGACATGGGCAAAGGGAAAGGTCGCAGTCAGAGATAGGTGTCATCACGAATCCAGCAACTCTCTTTCTAATATTGAAAAGAAAAACATTTTTTATAAAATAAAATCATTTTAAAATTTTATTGGTTTCATCAAAATTGTGAATTAATGTTTTTTAACTTATAATTGTATTGGTCGGGTCGTACAAATAATTGAAAGTTCAACATTCGGTCGAAACTATCACATTCAAAAAAATTAACAAGATTAATATATGATGAAGTATTAGTTAATACATTTTTAATTATAATTTAAATTTTTAATTTGACTCAATAACAAAAATATTTATAATAATCATATAAATAGATACAAATTTTAAAAATTAGATACGTCATTATTTATTATTAATTACACCGAAAACCGACATCCAAATCTTAATATCAAATCTTACTTGAATGTCAGAATGTCTTTTACAAACACCATTCGAATCTGAAGTTCACGAAAACAAATAACAAATGAGTAAAGAGAACACGACGAGATTGTTTAAGTAACAGAGAAAAAAAAAATAATAAAAGACAATCATTCTTTTCATTTCAAATTAAAATTATTATTATTTTTTATTTATAGTTGTTAAAATAACATTTTGCTTTAATATTTTTCTATTAATTTAGTCCATAATTCCAACACTTTCATTTCTTCATCACTTTCCTTCCATTCTCATTCTACGTAACCATTCATTATTACAATAATTATAATTATATCATCACTTCCTGCACTATGTTTCATCTTTTTTTTATTTATTTGTTCTCATATATTATGTTCCTATGATTGCATGTACTGCATGTGGCCGCAAAAATACACTACCCTTTGTAAAATCAGTGATTTCATTAAGCACTAATCGTGTATTAACCAATTTTATTATGATTACTCCATGTTCGATAGAAGGGAATTATTTCTTCCTTTTCTTGACGTTATTAGAATGTGTCACGTCACCTCTATTTAAATAATATTATAATGTTTCAAACACTCTTAAGAAAAATGCTAACTACTGAAAAATCAATTGTAAAATCACCAAACTAACAAAATATATATAAAAATAAAAAATCAGGCAGTGATTCATCCGTGCATGCGTAATGGTCATATGTAAAACAATACTTCATCAATCTTTGATTTTTTGTATGTTTATTTTCAACATTTTGAGACAACATTTAACATTCCATTTTGGTTCCTTATTTAAATTTATATTTCTTACATTTTAATTTGTGTAATATTTTAGATTATATAAATGTCACTGAAAAAAGTGTTTGAGTTGTAATTATTAGTAAGATTTAAAGACACTAGAATAAACACATTTTTAAAGACGGAACAATTGATTATTCTAAAATATTTTCTTTGCCTCAATTAAATGTTTAGTTTTAGATTAATTCTAATTTTGCTTATGTTTGTTTTTCTTTTTTTGATTGATCTCTTAATCTGTTGACCTATTTGTTTATGATCCAATGTCTTTGTTAGTTTTTAGTTTGCGTTGTTTGATTTTGAGTTGATAGATTTTACTAAGATTATTGGATCTTTCCTTTGAGTAGAGCAGTTGGTAGTTGGTATGTATATAAGTTGGATCATCCTTAACTGGTTCATATTTATTTATTTATTTCTTTTGCTGATAATTTTTTTTTCAAATAACTTAAATTTTTTCACATTTTCTCTCTAAATACTTCAAATTCTCTTTAAATCTCTTTTATATAATTGGAAACAAATAAATAAAAACTCAAATCATAGATAATGATGTGAAAGTAAGGTTTAAGTGTTTTATGAATCACCTTAAGTGGTTTATAATTTATTTATTTATTTCTTTTACTGATAAAAAAAATCCAAATAACTTAGATTTTTTCACATTTTCTCTTAAAATACTTCAAATTCACTCTTTCAAAATTTCATATATTCTTTTCTACTCAGACCAATTTACAGATAGTGTTGTTTAAATCTCTTTTATATAATTAGAAACAAATAAATAAAAACTAAATCATAAATAATTATGTGAAAGTAAGGTTTTTAAGTATTTTATGAATGGTGCAAATAAAAACAATTAGTTAGAAAAAAGTAGGACTAATAAATTAGTAGCTTTTTGCTTCATCAACCTCTGAATGTGTAATGGTCGGTTAGGCAATAACTTAAATATGAACCAAAAAAGGTATAAAAGTTGTGTCACTCTTTAAGGTCTCACGGGGATCCCTCCATATTAAGGATTTTATTTTATAAACTACTCTTTACATTCCTCCTTTTAATTTTGTTCTTAATTTAAAAAAAAATGGTTTTTGTCTTTTACTTATTTTTATACTAGATCGATATTTTCGATAGTTTACCACAATAGTGCCAATCTAATGTAACGTACTAAAGTGAGTGAAATACCAATTTAGTGATTTTGGATTTAAACTAAAATCATGTTTAAAGCCAATTCATTACTCAAACAAACATGTAATAATATGAAAACTCATACTTTGTTTGAATAAGGGTTTTGACTAATGGGTGACTAACAAGACAAATTGATAAACTTATTTTGCTACCGTATATTATTTTTAAAAAATAAGCACGTCTTCATATTTAAAAAAAAAAATCATAATTTAGTCATTGTGCATAATTTTGTGGATTTATTTGAAAAAGCATGTATAAACAATTATATATAAACATTTTGAAAGTATAGGAATTTAATCACAAATTATTTATAAGTTGAAAGATAGAACTTACTAATGTCTGGCTGGAATGTGATTCTGTTTTGGTTTGTACTGCGTTTACTGTTATGACCAATATTTCTCGAATGTTTTGTAATCGATGAAATACTTGTCTTAATTATTATGAAAAAATCAGGTTTAGAGTTACTCATATTTATCGTGAAGAAAATACGTATGTTGATAAGTTGGTTAATTTAAGATTTATTTATAAAAAATATTTTCATTGGTATAATAGACTACCATCTAATCTGTTTTTAGAATTCTCTATGAATAGATATAGTCTACCTATGTATCGTTTTTGTTAACATATGGATTTTGATATAGTCCTTCTATATAATTAGTCAACATAGCTCACATGTGAAATGGTATAATAATGACTAATTATAAAAATTTTTATTTTAAAAAGTAGATTGCAATTATACGATAAGAAAGAAAACTAAAAAGGCACTCTTAGTTATTTTGTACTTATCTTGAATTGTTTAGATTGCAGTAGATGATGGTTGGTGGTAAATAGACACATAGATTTTTTCCAACACACGTTATGTTATGCAGCTGCGTCAGAAAATGGCAACAAGGGAAGACACATGTGGGTTGGGCCACTTCCACATGTGACCTACGCAGGGAATATGTATAATGCATCAACAATAATCTCACAATTTCCCTATTTTCATCCACCATTTCTAAGCCACTCACATGCCTTTCTATCATCCATTATTTTTTCACAATTTTACTTCTATACATAAGACATTACATCTTATTAGCTTAACAATTGATCCTCTAATTTTTTTATCCAAAAACGAATCAATAAATTAAAAATATTTCAAAAATACCTCAATCCTTATAAAAAATTAATCTAAACCCATTTTCTTCCCATCTCGATATACAGACCTTAAAACTAATCTCTTTGACAAATCCTACTTGATAAAGCATTAAAACTAACATGTCAAAACAATTAATACTCTAATCTTCATCGTGTTTTTTTTTCCTTTTTTATTTGATTTCCATATCTTGGTTAGAAATCTGTTGTGAGTTTATCAACTCACGTGAGACATTATATATTACGAGTGAGTCGATAACAATTCAATAAAGAATGATACGATAAATCCAATAAACTCTCATATTAAAAAGTGAATTTTAAATCTAACTCTATATTATAAAAATTTTAATCTCTGATTAAATTGATTCTGTTTTATTAGCAGAAATGTTTGTAAATTGTTCTCTCTCGTATCATACCTACTACTCTCTCACTTGGTCGCATCATAGATACTGTGATGGTGGTCCCAGTCTTAGGTTTGCCACTTGTACCATTGTTGTTATGCCCCAGGAATGGAATAATGTTCCCACTAATTACACTCCAAATATTTCTTCAAATTAACATATTCTTCACATTAAGATATTTATTTTTAACACTTCATTACAACTTTACTTATATACTATCATATAACTCTTATACAATATTTATTTTAAGGAAAATAAGTATATTTTAGATAAAAACATTTTTTTATTCTTATAATTAATTCTTGATATATTCATATGAATAGTTCACAATTAACTTTTCTTTCTATATTCACTCTCTAAATAATAGAGTTATATCATAGTTTTTTTTTAATATATTTATTAGTGTTTTTGTATAATATAAAGTAACCCTGGATTAATTAGTGGTGAATGTGGAGCATTACGTAACTCTCGTAATTTGTTCTCTCTCCTACTATGTCTACTTCTGATATGCTTTCTGTTATTCTCGTTTCCCTGAAACACAGCAAATCCACATCTAACACCACCATCTCAATCCTCATCGTCAATTTTTCCCAGTTCTCATTTTCTACCTCTTCAATCCAAGTATGTACTCCTAATTTTCACCTCCATTTTCCTTTTTCTTCTATAGTTTCTATTATTTTATTGTTTCAGTTGTTATGCCATTTCTCTCTGTCACAATCAATGATCTATTTTTGTGTAACTTTAGTTACATGCTACCCACATGCTTATGTTGTTCCAAAACATCTTCAATCAACGCTCACTCTACTAGGTAACATTGTTAAATTCGATTGAAACACATAAATACATCAAGATCATTTTGTACCTAGTGTAAACTAAACTAATTTCATTCCTTATTAATTACTATTAATCCCAATGAATCTGTTTGCACCTTTTTGGCTATCCCTTTTGCTGTGGATAGAAATATGCAAGCTTTTGATACATTCCTAGGATTCCTATTAGGGATGTCTGCATTTGCTTTTACAACTTTTTGCCATCTAATGTCTCAGGGGAGGTCTCAGTCCGTGCATGTATACCACTCCAAAAGTGTTTGAACAATCACTTCGCCAATGAGAGATATACAAATGGATCATAACTGTAATTCGCCAAGAACGCCAAGTTTTCGGCTAAGGAGACGCTCAAATGAGGTTGGTGTAGTGAATTAACATGTCTGCTTGTGATTGAGGAAACATTTATTTCAAGTTTTAATGCGAAGTTATGCTGCTGAAAGACCTGTTATCTAGATTCTGTCAATTTAGAAAACACAAAATTATCAATTTAGAGAACATTTGATTCGTGTAGTTGATGAAATAATTGTTGAGTATGAACTTCCCTTTAACTTGTGCAGAAATATGTATAAGATACATCTAGGTGTAGTTGATGAAGTAATGATTGAATACGGACTTCCATTTAACTTGTTTCATTTGGGAGAATTTGAAACTTATGCTAGCTTCTTTTTTATGCTAGATTCCTGCAGAGATAAACAAATCAAATGGAAACTTTTTACTGGTGGATGATAAATATAAATACAGATCAATGTGGATTCGTGCATGCTCATCTCTGTGGATGTTAGCTAGTGTCTCACTAATCATTTACTTAGGTCATCTTTACATCTGGGCCATGGTTGTTGTTATCCAAATATTTATGGCCAGTGAGCTCTTCAATCTACTTACAAGAGCAACTCAAGATAAACGTCTCCCTAAGTTTAAGCTCTTGAACTGGTAAGCATGCGTGCTGTTCTAATTTCTAAATGATAATTGTGTATATCAGAAATGCTTAATATCTAGTGTTTTACAAATATAAGATTCCCAATGCAATGTCCAGGCACTTTTTCTTCACAGCAATGCTTTTCGTATATGGCCGTATCCTCAGTCAACAACTTGTGAATACAGTGACCTCAGACAAATTCTTGTATAGGCTTGTGAGCAATCTGATCAAGTATCAGATGGTTATATGTTACTTCTTATATATTGCAGGTTAGTGCTTCCAAATTTATTCATAGGAACTTGATGTATCCTATCTCAATTATTGTCAACCAAATTTTGGTAAGAGAGAGCACACATAGATAATTATATATATTCAAGCAACATACCTATATGTCCTGTCTTTATTGGACATATTTCTTATAAATCTGAATCAATCCTGTTGAGTAACATAATTTTTCTATCTGATATAGTCTTTTGCAGGTTCAAAAGTTTGTTGCCCTGTAATATAAATAAAATATTTCATTCTTGTATTGTTTTGTATGGTATGTTCATTTCATCTGTGATTTCAGGTTTTGTATGGTTTATTCTTTCATTGAAGAAGAGATATTACAAGTATCAGTTTGGGCAGTATGCATGGACACATATGATACTCATTGTTGTGTTTACCCAGTCTGCATTCACTGTGGCCAACATATTTGAAGGGATATTCTGGTAATATGACTTATGCTGAATTACTTGATGATGTAATCTACATTTTTTAATTCCTTCTCTTAGTTTATTATTTCCTATTTTATGTAACTTTAGCTTACTTAAAACATCTTTACAAATATGATTATATGCTTCTTTTATATTTATCAGAAAATTGTTGACCACAGTTACTTACAAAAAAGGATACATTAAATCAATCAACAAGAAATAATTTCTAGCAATTTCATTTAATAAAATGCATCCTGTTTTTCCCTGGTAGCTTTCTCTAGTTCTTGTTTTCTCTGTTTGCTCCTAAAGAGTTTCACTTTTCTACTAAAGCACCATCCATGCTTTTTCTCCATTCAATAGAAATTCAAAAAGATTATAATATCAGTAGCTCATCTGGTATTGCTAACCACTGTGTTTTACATACTTCAATTTTTTTTTAGAATCTAACTTGTTAAATTATTATGAAAGGTTTATTTTCCCTGCATCCCTAATTGCTATGAATGATGTTGGAGCATATTTCTTCGGTTTCTATTTTGGGAGAACACCTCTGATCAAGCTTTCTCCAAAGAAAACATGGGAAGGTTTCATTGGAGCATCTGTTGCCACCATGATTGCTGCGTTTACAGTAAGCATCAGTTAGTAACATCCTGCTTTTCTTTAGTTCATTCCTTTTGTCCTTAACAACTGAACTCATTCAGGAGAGATGCTAACCAACTACCATCCCAGAAAACTTTTTAAAATTCACATTTTATTTATAACTGTACTCTACTAGATCATGTGTTTGATTCACAACCTCCTCTTTATTTTGATTCAATGATACTTTTCAGTGTAATTGATTTACATGATGATGTCACCTGTGTTTGTGCAGTTTGCATACTTCTTGGGTCGCTTCCAGTGGTTAACATGTCCAAGGAAGGTAACAATCTTGATTGAGTGCAATCATCTTGGAGGAAATATCAATGTTGTTCCTTCCTAATGATGGTGAAATAAATTCAGGATTTATCAACTGGTTGGCTTCAGTGTGACACTGACCCGATTTTTAAGCCAGAGTACATTCCATTGCCTGGACTGATTTCTCATTCGGTAAGACTTCTTGAGATTTAGCAGTTTCTCCATAACTACACACATCACGTATTATTCTCCATAAAATTAAGAGTTTTAAAGACTGAGCTTTTCATTTTGCAACATTTTGTAGCTTCCTTGGAAAGAGATAGCAGTTTTGCCAGTACAGTGGCATGCCTTGTGGATGGGACTATTTGCGTCAATCATAGCGCCATTTGGAGGTTTTTTTGCCAGTGGTTTCAAAAGAGCTTTTAAAATCAAAGTCTGTTTTTGCTCTTTATCCTAGAGATTTATTTTGTTTGAAACTCCCAAACATTGTAACACCATTGATATCTTTCATTGATTACAGGACTTTGGTGACAGTATACCAGGACATGGTGGATTTACAGACAGAATGGACTGCCAGGTTTGCTCTGAGATTGATAATTGTACACTATAACAATCCTTAGCATATATCTGAATAGGCTATTACTTAATTCAAGATAGTATTCAGTTTTTTTTTATAGAATTACAGTGAGTAACTGCTATGATTGTTAAGTTCATGCTTTAAGTATTTGGGAGTATTTTCTTATATTTTATTTCTACCCTTTTCTTATGGATGAGCTAGGATATTCCATAATCTTGACTTTTCATAGTGCAATTAATTCATTGCTAATAAAATTATATGTGGTCTTTATATATGCTTGTAATGCTTATCACTTAACCATTTAAAGCACTTTCAATTTTACCATAAACTATGTACTACTTTCTGACATGCAATAAAGTAAAGACACAAATATCTCGGCAGTTGTTGTGAATGTTGTGTTTTAAACTGCGTTATGCATCCTTTTCAGATGGTAATGGCTGTTTTTGTCTACATTTACCATCAATCATTTGTTGCTGGCCAAGACTATTCAGTAGAAATGCTTTTGGACCAGGTGCGTCTCTGGTTTAAGCATTTTATTGGTTAATTTTCAATCATGTGAAAATTAGAGGGTGCTGTTTCATTTCCGTTACAATGTTGCACACATCTAAGTCAAAAACAGATTACATTTGGCTGTGATCATTGCCCATAAGTGTAACATCATAGTGTTTTGTTGTAAATTCATATGCAATGTTTTATCTATGCAGATAATGAGGAACCTTGGTTCAGAGGAGCAGCTAGCTCTCTACTCAAAACTTGGGCAGATGTTGCAAGAAAGGCGTTTATGACAAGTTCACTACACACTTAATAAAAGCATGCTTCAATTGGTGTTATATCTGTAGATTAAGACCCTGTTGGAACAAGTGGTGTAGATTAGTAAATAATTTTTTTTAGACCTTTTTGTTAACTGCTGAACTATATTAAGTACAGAGTGTAGGGATTCTTGCATGTGACAATACATTCCTTCTTTTCCATTTAGGGCTTAACATTGACATTTAAATTGGATTTTTAATGAGAAATATATTGGTGTTTTTCAATACTGTTTTTTGTTAGTGCTATCTATTTTTAATTCACTGTAAAAGTCTCAATTTACAAACATGTAATACATTTTTCTATTCTTAATTTTCTTCAAAATTCAATCAAGAATAGTTTTTTTTTCTCACAACATACATCCGCTGAAACAAAATTCTTTCAAATGAACCTGCAATTTCATTTTCCTGTTTTTTTTTTTGGCTAGTGCTCATCTCTCATCTAGTTATATATTGAATCTCTGCATGTTCTCTCAACCATTCAAGCACTTTAGCTCCTTCTAGTATTTCTTGAACCTTCAGGAAAGATCAAAAAGATCATATCAATCAATCTGTTAAATTAGGAAAGAGAGTTTGGCCCAAAGCATAATTTTTTCTCTTTTGAAAATGCAACCTATCCTACAATTGTCAAGACATTGTATATAATTTAGTTAATCAAAATGGTATGCAGTATGAAATGCTATCCCTACATGGACCATTTGAAAACGGTTCAAGATATTTGTAGTTCTGTATATATATGAAACGATGAAGCAGCCAAAACAATAAACAAACATGGAAGTATGGTGCAAACCTGATCCTTCACCCGTTCCTCATCATATTCTTGATTTTGACGTTTGAATTCAGCAATGGAATTCTCAACCTCTTTGACAAGGTCCTCGGTAGCAAACTACAAAACATACAAAAATACAAATCATTTTGTAGCAAAAGTGATCGATATACTAGACAGCTTAATTATAAAACAACTGATATGCAAAGCAAATGTTTTTCTCAATCACATAGAATTGGTACACTTGTTCCATCTCTTGACAAGGGAAAAAAATTTGTTGTCAGCATGACCTGAGCAAATATATATAACGGACACATCTTAATCAAACATGCTACCTGCAGATTTTCACGCCTATATATATCACCCACTGCCAGATTCTGTTTTATCAAATTTGTTATATTTTCCTTCTGATGCTCAAGATATTGGTTCACAGCCTTTGGACTTGAGAGAGATGCCAGCTGTTGCTCATTTAGTTTCATTTTTGCCTGACAAAGATCAGAGTGTTTTTTCACTAAATTGTGAATAAAAATGTAAAAAAATTTAAATGCCTGATTGGCCTGAAAATGATGCATCTTGCAATCAATACCTGTATTTCTAATAGGTTGGCTCCATAAAGCTGCCTACCTTGTTCCTCGAACAAGGATTGAGGTATATCAACCTCTACCATCTGAAAATGACAACACAGATCTTTTATCAACTTGTTGATAATGGTTTAGATAAATTAAATACAGTCCTAATCTTTTCTAGTTGCAATCTCAATGGTGGTGTTTAATCCCACATCAACTAGAAAGACAATTTCAATAGAGCCAATAAAGCTTGAATTTCACTTCACAAACCAATTTTATGAAACTGAGTTGGACTTTTTAACCCAAATTCTAAAATGGATATATCTCTAACAAAAATAGTGATAATGATGATAATTACTCTAGTGTATCCATGTCAGATGCAAGTGTGCTTCATTATGCACACATATAGAAAACACGGTGCAAGGTACACGCTAATAAACTAGTAGATAAGACAGAATCAATCTAATGTAATATTACCTTAGAAATCCGATCTAAGATAGCATTATCAGTTGCTTGTTCTCTAGCTGTTTGCTCCACCTCTAGGCATCTCTGTAACAAGTAGTCTTTGACCTGACAATTCATGCTGGAGAACTTTACTCTGAATTCAACTCAACATAATTCCTCAGTTTAGTTAACAATCAAAGCAAGGGTAAAAAGGTCACCTGCTCCACTGTGCTGCATCCAGGGAGAAGCTTATCAGCAATAGAATCATCCAGTTCTGGCAAATCTCTATAAAAAAGTTCTTTGCATTCAACCTGTTATGAATGAAAGAGACTTTTAATAAACATGAGCAGTATATGCAGCCAAAGGAGTTTTTAAGCAAGCTACAAGAAAATATGAGAAACCAAATATGCACTTGTACATGATACAAATGTGTGTACCCATGAAAATGGGTTGAGCACTGTGTACAATATTTAGGAAAAGTTTGAATCCCTTTGAGAGGAAGTATAGTTGAATTTTGGCAGAGGGATAAACAAACCCTCAAATGGAAAGCAGCAACTGCATTTAGCCAACATGCCTCAATGGATTACTGTATGATGGGGCAACAATTACACAAGTTGAACAAGAAAGGTAAAACTACATTTCTTGATTTCAGCCTCTTTCTAGGAGGTAAATGCAAAGACAAAAGATGGTACTCGCAATCAGCTGGAGATGAAAAAGTGTCATAAAGTATATAATATATACGGCCAATCAGCCGTAGAAACTTACAGTAAACTGAGCATGAACACCGCGAAGATTTTCTTGCGTCCATGTTTCAGGAAATACAAGAGGAAAAGATTTTGATTCACCACGATGAATTCCAATTATTGAATCAAGGAAACCTGGTAATACCTTGTCCCCATCTTCTGTATCAAAATTAAAGCCTGCATAACTAATATAAGTTTAGAGGAAAAATATACATGATCTATTACAAAAAGCAAAGACTTCCATCACTTATCAGTTCGTTATCATTCTTCAAGCACAACACCAGACCTTTACTTTCAGCAGAAGGAATATTTTTAACATTTGATTCGTCTTGATCAATGGTTGTTGCTGAGATGTCAAGGAGAGCAACATCACCAACCTGTGAACAGCAAAAGAAATATTTTGTTGCAGCCAGCTAGTTTTGGATAGACTAGTCAATATCAATTCATACAAATATTAATTATTAAGATAATAGTAAATAGATAACAAAGGAAACAATGTCTTATAACAGTTATTTGTTAGTCTGACATAGTAAAGATAAAAAATTAGCATGAAAATAATCAGTTAACATCTTTCATGGTATCAATTGTGACTAAATATAAAACACGCATGTGAAATCTCTATAGTTTGTTAAGTTTTATGAATAAAATGATTCATACAAGTTCCAAATAAATAGCATTTCTAGTAAACAATCATTTTAAGAAGCAAAAATAAATAGTAGCAGAATGGAATAAATTAAATTTAGTCACCTGTAGCCCTCTGTCAGCAACTACTTTCAGTGCACCAATGGACTTGTAACGCCTTTTAAATTCTTGTTCAGATGTTATTTTAGCATCTATATCACTATCTATCTCAACAACAATCTTTAAATTTTTGTATGCATTATCATCAGGAATCCATTTGATTTCTGGTGCAATATCAACAAGGACATCATATCTGGAAAAGTGAGATCAGTGAGAATAATTAATATAATTGCCCGTAGAAGTCATTGGCTGACAATATTAGCCTTCTTAAAGATAATCTTCCTTTTCTCTATATTATGACAGACGATAGTTTTAGTATTACAGATGCAGCAAAGGGAAATGAAAATAACAAGTCTAATGGTAAATACATTTCAAAAAGTTTAACCTATAGATTACCTAAGAGATCCAAGAGAAGAATATGTCTTCTCCATCTCAGGAAACTTGGTAACTATACGTACTGAGTCCTGCAAAGCCCTCCCTGTAACCTATAAACAAAATTAATTATCAAATGCTTAAGTGTAAGATCAGAATAATACTTTATCTAATGATCTACTTTATTCAGTAATATCTTCGAACAAAAAGAACAGGAAACTAAGAAATTTTTTAATCTGTTTATCAGTATCAAGTCCTCAGATCAAAGGCAATTTTGTTGGGAGAGTTTAAATAAATGTACTATTAGACAGCACTATTAAATAAACAGGGTAATGAGGAAAGGTCAATGATCAGTTTGTGCTCGTGCAATGTGCATGAACTGATAAGCTTGTCTTTCAAGTGTGAAGATTTTATAATGTTTGTGATGGATGTGACTGCTCTGTAGTTATGACACAGAATTGGTATTAATAACAGATATAATTGTAGTAAATAAAGTTTGAAAACACGAACAATGTTGATTTCTTGAGACATGGGCGATCATTGTCCGTAAGGACTTATCTGCGGTGTATCGCACAAGTTTCCCAGGAACAAGAATCTCTCGAAGATATAATTACAAGTAAAACACAATGAATCCAAAACAGTCTAATAGAGTAATACGAAGAGAAAAAGTAAGGATATAAAACATAGTAAAATAGAGACTGTATCACAACATACCGATGTCATAGCATGTGAAATTGTCCTTCTTAATATAGATTCAATAGTAGCCTTGTGGACATTTTGTCTCCCAACATAACTAATAAGAATGTCTTCTGGAACTTTCTTTCCAGGGCGAAATCCAGGAACCTGTATTTAAAACCATGCTAAATTAGCTCATAAGACAACATGTGGTCCTCTGAAACTTGGATCCATGACAATCTCAAGCAAAGTACTTATGTATGACGATTCAGTAAATTATTATATGATAGGACAGAGTCCATGCCTTAAGATTGTGAAGTTTAGTAACCATAAATTTCCAATGAAAAACAATACAGAGACAGGAGAGATTATAGTAATAATATATTTAGAAATTAGAACTTATAAACTGAAAATCCCCTTTGACACAAAAATAAAGAGCACTGTATTTGCAGACTACAATAATTTGCTGTAATTGTCTTCTTTGAGCCAGAATATGATAATAACATTGTATTGAATAACTATGTAACCCAATATCACCTTTGCTTGCTTCATAAACTCTGCTATGACCCTTTTGTAACAATCCTCACATACCAATGGTGGCACCTCCACGTGCAATTTAACCTGCAAAGGGAAAGAGATGCAGAAGTAAATGTTCAGTGATATGAATCTATATTAAGGCTTTCGTTTGCAATTGATTAATGATGCTTCCATAAATATAGAATCAAATCTACACCCTCTCCTCTTTATGTAACAAAATATGGTAATGTTGAAGAGAAAAATACACACAAACTATTAATTGTATTTTAATGTTGTTATCAAATAACTTGAGAGGATCCAAATTCACTTTGACTTGCACACTCCCCACATACCCTCCTGTGCAAGTCATTGAATAAACACTCTAGTTTGACTATATTTCTTAAATTATATATATATATATATATATATATATATATATATATATATATATACATACACACACATTAGACATCTCACGAGGTTAATACAGAATACATTAACGTAAATGGAAAAAAAGAAAATAAAATAAACCAATAACACCTTAATTTTATCTTTCTTCAAAAAAGCCTTAATTATGCTTACACCTTACACAGATTTCACAATTACTATTACCCATTATAAATTATATAACAAATGACAAATTCTGACTCACATGCTGCTTGTTGAATTGAACATCTAAGCAACATCCAAATAAAGCTTATAATAAAACTCATGAACATGGACATGAGAAATCTACCCACTTTAAAGGATGCAACAAAAGAATGAAAAAAAAATGATCATACAGTGGAATTGAGCTGCTCTGTTTCTGTGACATTCAGTTCTGCCGGAAGACGGTCCTGTTCTGTGCCAACTGCAACTGAGGAAGAGGAAGAAGCAGCTGAGACTGTGAAGGGGGAAGAAAAAGAAGTGTGAGGGGAGTGAAAAGGTTGAAAGAGATGAATATGAGGCGAAAAGGATGACAATTTTAGGGAATTGAATTTGAAGACCGTAGCTTTGGCATTAGCAGGGAGAAGAGGAGGGTTTGAAGAGAAAAAAGAGTTGGAAAGAAGAAAACTTGTGAAGGTTCTTGTGCAGAGTTCCATGGCCTCTCTTACTTTGCAGAGAGACACTGTTGTTTAGATAAAATAAAGATAATGTCTGTTGAATATTTATATTTTACTTTAATATTTATTTTCAAACAAAGTATATGTATTATTCTGGTGAACAATTTACATTATAGTATGTATCAAAATCATGTGAATGTATTTTATTTGGAAGAGGTTAAAAAGTTGTATACATTGTGTTACACTGTTTAATGAAGTATTGTGTTATAATGTTTAACACAATAAATTAATTAGTGTACTGTTGTGTTTTATATTACATGGAAGAGGAATCATGAAATATAAAGTAAATTGATTACTCTTAATTTGGTTAAATTAAAAAGAGAGTAGAACTACTAATAAAAACTATAATTTAAGATATATAATTGATTATGATAGATGTATTTAAAAAGATAATCTAATTCTTTTAATTAGTGAAATGTTTTGTTATAAATGTGTATGATCCTTAATTATACATCATAGTGTTATTATGTTTAAAAAAAACAAATATTTTAGTCATTTGGTTTAATCATTTATAAAGAAACAGGAAATAATTTATTTTTATTATTTTTTTATAAAATTTAAAATATAACAAAACAACCAATTTATGTTAGTGGATTTTCATCTCCAACATATTAAAAGTTTTGATTTTTACAACATAAGTATGGCAGTTTCTTCCTGCACCCCTACGTTTTTCTTCCTGCACCCCCACAATGTAATGCAAAGACAAAAATATCCCTATTATTTTTTAAAAATTCCAAAATACACATAAGACTCACACTAATTTTTCTTCTTCTGGACAATGCAATTCGGTAATTTTACGGAATAAGAAATCCACATTTATTTTTTTGCATTCCGGATTGGTGAATCCGTTAATCTTCCAGATTGATGAATCCGGTAATCTTCCGGATTGGTGAATCCAGTAATCTTCCGGATCCATCAATCCGTAACTAAAATTAGACTTCCAGATTCAGCAATCCGGAAATCAACAAGTTGCTTTCGAAACACCCATTTATTTGAAAAAGAACACGAATCACTTCCGGATTGATGAATCCATAGCACACTCCCAGATTGATGAATCCGTAGCACACTCCCGGATTGATGAATCTGGTAACCTAGAAAACTCTAGTTTTTTTAAATAAAAGGTGAAGGTCAGTTTTGGGATTTACAAAATTGTAGGGGTGCAGGAAGAAAAACATAGGGGTGCAGAAAGAAGAAGCCCATAAGTATTTATATCTTAAGAGTGACAAAATGAGAAATTTGGCCTCTTTTGGCCCAATTCGTTGTTTGTCCATTAATGTCCATTAAAAGGAGAAGGTGCAAACTGGTCTGTTAAGGTTGCATGGGCTTAAAATAGTAACGGACTATATCACAGGACGAATTGGTGGGCTAGTCTATATTTTTTAATTTTTGTAATATTTTTTTAATTATTTTGTCTTAGACCTGTTTACTTAGTTATAATAATTGTTATTGCTTGATAAAAAAGGTTTAATACCTAACAAAATAAAGTAAATATCAACAATATATCAATGAATCAAATGATGTATAAATAAATTAATGTAAATAAAGTTATATAAAAAATATTGATCACTACGAGTTTTTATTTCAAAATAATAAAATCTTCTTTTAAAATATCAAAAATAAAAAAGTTCAAAAAGTTAATCCACCTCACCTGCCAATCCATTTTGTTATCTATATTTTTTTTTTCCTTTTCTCTCATCTTTCTTTTTGAGATACTTACTTTTATAGCAGTACATTTCATTTCTTTTTAGGCCACTTTGTTAAAGAAAATACTTTTTTTAGTTTCATCTCCTTTTTATAATTTTTGTTTAATTTATATTAATTTTATTATATTTTTATAAGTGTGATGCACTGCATTTAAATTTTGACAACACTAAATCTATATATCAAGCATGGCAAGTCATTTAAAAGTATTAAAAAAAAATAAGGGTCATTTTTTTACATTTATAAAAATGTTTTACATAACTTTGTTCTATTTTATACATTCACATCCACATAAAAATCAAATAAAAGAAATATGCCAAGAAAAAAGTTATGATTTGTGACTATGTAACAAGTTTGAAAGTGGAATGTTTGGAATTTGATGAGTGCATATAGAATATTATAAATAAGTTTTAAATCAATATTTTTTTTATAGTAGAGTTTATTTAAATTATAGAAAATTAGAGACTTTTCTGCTTTTGTGTGAAAAATAAATGTAATAATATAGTATTTGGACTTATTAAGCCCATCAAGCTAAGGGAAGTAAATATTGAAGGGTTCTTTCTTCCTACACCTTCGTAACTTCTCTCATCACCCCCATAGGTTAGACAAACACTATTTTATCCTTAAAACACTACACTTTGAATTCTATAATTTTAAATTTTTTTCTATTTATATTTTCTGAATTGTATAATTTAGAAGATATTTTTAAGAAAATAATTTTCTAAGTTATACAATCCATAATATTCTTTTTTTTGAAAAATATATTTCGATTTACAGAATCAAAAGGTATTTTCAAATCTGAAAATACTCTGTAATCTATAATATATATATATTTTTTAATATAGAATCTGTAAAGTATTTTAATCTTAAACTTTATAATACAAAGTTTGTAAATCATTCATTCCGAAATAAAAAGGTATAAATAAAATAAAGAATATTTTTAATCTTTTAAAAAGTATGGGGTAACCCCAAAAAACTATGGAGGTGTAGGAAGAAACATCCATATATTGTGGGGTTAAATTTAAAGTCAATCAGGCCCACGACAATAATCCACTAATAAAAGATATTTTGATCTTTTAAAAGGTATTAAGTATCACAAGAAAATACGGAGGTGTGGAAAGAAAGATTCATATTGAAGGGTTAAATTTAAAGTCAATCAGGCCCACGTCAAGGATATTTTGATCTTTTAAAAGGTATGAAGTATCACAAGAAAATACGGAGGTGCGGAAAGAAAGATCCATATTGAAGGGTTAAATTTAAAGTCAATCAGGCCCACCACAATAATCCACTAATAAAGGATATTTTGATCTTTTAATCGGTTTGAAGTATCACAAGAAAATATGGAGGTGCAGAAAGAAATATCCATATTGAAGGGTTAAATTTAAAGTCAATCAGGCCCACGATAATCCACTGATAATTTTGGGCTTAAGAAAAAGTAAAAAAAAAAAAAGAAGCATGTTCAAAAGAACAAAAGAAGGCACGAGCAACCAACATTTTCTGAACTTAATGAACAAGAGGTGCTAAAAGATTTTTTTTAACAAAGTGAGATAAAAAGAAATGAAATGTATTTAATTTCTATAAAAGTCAATACTTTCAGAAAAAGGAAAGAAAATAATGAAAAAAAGAAAAATCCCACCTCAAATGAAAGGAAAAACAAAGTGAAGTAAGAGCCTTTGTTAGGCAAAAGGGGTTGAAAAATAATATGAATATATTTATTGATAAATGCTTATTTTTTAAATATTATTATAGTTAATAATTTATTTATTAAAACATTATGAATATTTTTTAAATAACAATATCAATACTATTAAAAACTTTAAGAAAAAGAAATGTAAATTATCCAAAATCATATATATTTACTTATATATAAGTTTGTATATAATTAGAATTTATAGATAGAACAAAATCTGTAGATAATTTCGAATGCTATAATCAGCTTATTACATAGGTACAGTTCTTATGCAAGCTAAAATTATTAATGGTGTGCATACAACATATTAAATATATATATATATATATATATACTTAATTTAATTATGAAACAAATGTTTATGAAAACATTCCTTTAATTAAAAGAGTATAGGATTTTTTTTATAGATGTCATTTAACTTCTCTTCCTATGACATGGTATTGTCATGGTAAACAATTCGAGATTGTGTTTATTTTTCTTTTTCTTTTGGTTTCTATAAATACAATTTATATAATTATAATGTGTAATATATATGTATTTATAACATATGGTATTAATCATAAATAGATGTATATGGGCAAGAAGATTTGTCTCATTAGATTTAAAATTTTACTTTTTGTTCTTTTATAAACAATGACTTAGAAAGTATAAATAAAATGGACTCTTATATGTGTACTTTGTCCACACTCTTTTTTTTTAACATGTGATTTCTGAACATCATATAATTACTTCTAATGTTATATTTTTTTGGGTAATGCTTAACCGGAACAAGAGTAATATTTAGTGAGGAACCAATTAAGTATATGGTCTAATAAACTGTTTGGACTGGTATTACTAACTTTATATCTTTAGTAGATAATTTTTTTGGTGGTATGCAGTGAGGAAAACACGAGCCACATGATGAAAGGAAAGTATAGATAATATTGACTCAAATGTATATTTGTATTTTGTACGAATGATTGATTAACATAACGGAGGGTAAACTGGCTTAATAAACTATAAATCTGACTGAATGTAATAGAAAGACAACATAGAAACTATGTGATATGCATAATAGGGGTTTTATCAAAATATGTATTTTCGTTGGGATGTTGTTAGGGGATGAGCTCCTTTATGATATTTATTTTTCTGGTAACGGACTTTTTAATGTAAAAGGTTGAGACACTCCTAAAATGTCTCAATTATTTAATTTATTCATCTATGAAAAAAATTATGTGTATGAAGAAATAATGAAGGATAAATGAATAATATTATGTTAAAAAGAAAACTAAAAATATATTTAAGTAAAACACATTATTTCTATCGATGTGACCTACCAACTTCAATGAAATTATTTATTTATTCGAGTTGATAAATGTTATTTGGATTATTTTAAACGTAAAAGTTTACGATAAAAAAAAAAAACTCAGAAGAAGATCTAGTTAATAATTTATTATAAAAGAAAATAAAATGATAAATGTTTATTGTTTAATATAGCATTTGAACATATAGAGCTGTTGGTTAGAAGAAACATAGAAACTGTGAATTTTGCCGGAACAAGAGTGATATTTAGTGAATGAACCAATTAAGTATATGGTCTAATAAACTGTTTGGGTTGGTATTACTAACTTTATATCTTTAGTAGAGAATTTTTTTGGTGGTTTGCAGGGAAAAAAACACGAGCCACACAATGGAAGGAAAGTATAGATAATATTGACTCAAATGTATATTTGTATTTTGTACGAATGATTAACATAAATGAGAGTAAACTGGCTTAATAAACTATAAATCTGACTGAATGTAATAGAAAGACAACATAGATAGGAAACTATGTGATATGCATAATAGGGGATTTATCAAAAGATGTATTTTCGTTGGGATGTTGTTAGGGAATGAACTCCTTTATAATATTTATTTTCCTGTCTAAGATTGGCTTGAATTATAGGAAGCTAGTAAAGGATTTTTTAATGTAAAAGGTTGATACACTCCTAAATACTAAAGTGTCTCAATTATTTAGTTTATTCATTGCTAAGAAAAACAATTATATCAAGAAATAATGAATGATAAGTGAATAATATTATGTTTAAAAGAAAACTAAACCAATATACTTAAGTAAAACACATTATTTCTATCGATGTGACCTACAAACTTCAATGAAATTATTTATTTATTCGAGTTGATAAATGTTATTTGGATTATTTTAAACGTAAAAGTTTACGATAAAAAAAACTCAGAAAAAGATCTAGTTAATAATTTTTTATAAAAGAAAATAAAATGATAAATGTTTATTGTTTAATATAGCATTTGAACATACAAAGCTGTTAGTTAGAGGAAACATAGAAACTGTGAATTTTTCCAGAACAAGAGTGGTATTTAGTGAAGTTACCAATTAAGTATATGGTCTAATAAACTGTTTGGGTTGGTATTATTAACTTTATATCTTTAGTAGAGAATTTTTTTGGTGGTTTGCAGGGAAGAAAACACGAGCCACACGATGGAAGGAAGTATAGATAATATTGACTCAAATGTATATTTGTATTTTGTACGAATGATTAACATAAATGAAAGTAAATTGACTTAATAAACTATAAATCTGACTGAATGTAATAGAAAGACAACATAGATAGGAAACTATGTGATATGCATAATATGGGCTTTATCACAAGATGTATTTTCGTTGGGATGTTGTTAGGGGATGAACTCCTTTATGATATTTATTTTCCTGTCTAAGATTGACTTGAATGATAGAAAGCTAGTAAAGGATTTTTTAATGTAAAAGGTTGATACACTCTTAAATACTAAAGTGTCTAAATTATTTAGTTTATTCATTGCTAAGAAAAACAATTATATGAAGAAATAATGAATGATAAAGTGAATAATATTATGTTTAAAAGAAAACTAAACCAATATACTTAAGTAAAACACATTAACTTCAATGAAATTATTTATTTATTCGAGTTGATAAATGTTATTTGGATTATTTTAAACGTAAAAGTTTACGATAAAAAAAACTCAGAAAAAAGATCTAGTTAATAATTTATTATAAAAGAAAATAAAATGATAAATGTTTATTGTTTAATATAGCATTTGAACATACAAAGCTGTTAGTTAGTTAGAAGAAACATAGAAACTGTGAATTTTGCCAGAACAAGAGTGGTATTTAGTGAAGTTACCAATTAAGTATATGGTCTAATAAACTGTTTGGACTGGTATTACTAACTTTATATCTTTAGTAGAGAATATTTTTGGTGGTTTGCAGGGAGGAAAACACGAGCCACATGATAGAAGGAAATTATAGATAATATTGACTCAAATGTATATTTGTATTTTGTACGAATGATTAACATAAAGGAAGTAAACTGGCTTAATAAACTATAAATCTGACTGAATGTAATAGAAAGACAACATAGATACGAAACTATGTGATATACATAATAGGAGCTTTATCAAAAGATGTATTTTAATTATTTTCCTGTCTAATATTGGCTTGAATTATAGGAAGTTGGTAAAAGACTTTTTAATGTAAAAGGTTGAGACACTCCTAAAGTGTCTCAATTATTTAATTTATTCATTGTTGAGAAAAAAAATTATGTGTATGAAGAAGTAATGAAAGATAAGTGAATAATATTATGTTTAAAAGAAAACTAAACCAATATACTTAAGTAAAACACATTATTTCTATCGATGTGACCTACAAACTTCATTGGAATTATTTATTTATTCGAGTTGATAAATGTTATTTGGATTATTTTAAACGTAAAAGTTTACTATAAAAAAAACTCAAAAGAAAATCTAGTTAATAATTTATTATAAAAAAAATAAAATGATAAAGGTTTATTGTTTAATATAGCATTTGAACATATAGAACTGTTGGTTAGAAGAACATAGAAACTGTGAATTTTGAGCACCAAAACCAAACCAAATAAAATTGATAAAATTCGACATTAAAGAATAAAAATAGATATCAAAACATGTCCCTTACATCAAGATAGCAAAATAATCAACATCCATAACAAAGTCACAACAAAAAACACAACTTATAGTCCAAAGATGAAATTTCTTTAGTAATCTTCAATCAACCTCTTTTTGCCTTCTTGTACTATAACAAAAAAAAACACGACATTGTTAGAAAAACTATGTGCTTTTTGTTTATAAAAAACACTTTTATGTAACTTTATTTTGTTGATACCTTCGTATTGATATAAATCAAATCACAAAGTCTCACCAAATAAATAGGCTTTCACGGCACTAGGTATACCAGAAGTAAAGGTGATATCATTGATTAACTCAAAAGTTTGCATTCTAGTGAAGGTAGAAGATTGATCCTCCAATATATCAGTAAACCTAGATAAAACTTACAAATAATATGAATGATTACATTATGTAACATTGTAATTCAAATTTTAAATTATAGTAAGATAACAATTAATTATTAACTGAAATATCATATTTGATAAAATAAATACTTGAATGATTTCAGTTGAGAAGGATATAAATTTTACTTGTCTAAGTATTTCAAATAACTCGATCAGACGATACAATGAATTAATATCCTCCTCATATACACCAATGAGTATAATTAGTCTCCCAACGTACATCCATGTCTATTCTCTCCACAAAGTTAAGATCAATCTTACTGGAAAATGAATACAAATTGGAGTCATGGTATTTAAAATATTTAAGCATTGGTGTCACAAGCTCGTCCTCATCAAACATCTCATCCATCCTAAAACCTGATATATCCAACTGTATAAGCTGGAAAACAGAGATTATGAAATTCTTGACATCGCCATAATAGACACAAGAGTGAAAATAGAGATACTGAAGATTAACACACTCTTCAAATAGGTTAAGGGAATCTCCCATCCAACGTTCAAATCGACGAAAGTTCAGGAATATTTGTCACGACAGACTCAACGGAGATGGTAATAACCTGAATGGTTGTGGATATGGATAGTGTATGAGTAACATAATCAATGATAGAATCTACAAATTCGTGTATTAAGGAAATAATAAATTATCAAATTGTACGCAATTATTATATTATTATATGCAATATTGTACGATATTGTATCCAATTATATTATATATTTTCTATACATGAAGTGATGTAAATACACTTATTTCTTTTTACATATTCTTACATACAATTTTCTTATATCGTGATCGTCAAGTTCATTCTCACACTCTAATCTAAGTTTGTAAATATTGCTAGAAGAATCTATAGCAGACATAAAACTATTTACAAAATTCTCAAAATATACAGAATCTCAATTGACGAGTCATCCAAATTGAGCACCAATACCCAAATATGCCTCCATCTTTTGCTCAAGAAGCAGGTTTGAACTACAAACCTTACATTTAGAAAAGAAAGTATCTTAAGCAAGAGTTCGTGAGGTAACTAGGTAACTGACTCAATCTCTTCTCAGTTGTTACTCTACTACTATTTTCTTTTGCCGCCAAGTTCACAACAATTTTTCTCATACGGAATGAAAAGTTTCCTCTCTTCATTTCTTCGAATTTTTTTCACTCTCATCCTTTTCAAAATACCTAGAGTTACAAGTCATTTTTTCTCCTAACACTTTGCTAACAAAGATTATTTTTAATTTTATCTCAATTTTTTTTCATCTAATTTTTGTTTTATTTAGATTTTTTTATTATATATATATATTTTTTTTTTCACCACAATATTCTTACATTGATACTATGTGAATAAGAAGTTATAAAAATATTTAACAAGTAAACTTAAAAAATAAAGATGTAATTATTAATGAAAATAATTTTAAAATGAATTCTTTAATTCAATATGTTTATATACATTTTAAATTTTACAGTAAACTGGCTTAATAAACTATGAATCTGACTAAATGTAATAGAAAGACAACATAGATAAGAAACCATGTGATATGCATAATATGTACTTTATCTAAAGATGTATTTTCGTTGGGGGTGTTGTTAGGAGATGAGCTCCTTTATGATATTTATTTTCCTGTATAATATTGGCTTGAATTATAGGAATGGTAGAAGACTTTTTAATGTAAAAGGTTGAAACACTCCTAAAGTGTCTCAATTATTTAATTTATTCATTGCTGAGAAAAAAAAAATGTGTGTGAAGAAATAATGAAGGATAAATGAATAATATTATGTTTAAAAGAAAACTAAATCAATATAGTTAAGTAAAACACATTATTTTTATTGATGTGACCTACAAACTTCAATGGAATTAATTATTTATTCGTGTTGATAAATGTTATTTGGATTATTTTAAACATAAGAATTTACGATAAAAAAACTCAGAAGAAGATCTAGTTAATAATTTATTATAAAAGAAAATAAAAATGATAAATATTTATAGTTTAATATAGCATTTGAACATATAGAGATGTTGGTTAGAATAAACATATAAACTGTGAATTTTGCCGAAACAAGAGTGATATTTAGTGAAGGAACCAATTAAGTATATGGTCTAATAAACTGTTTGGATTGATATTACTAACTTTATATCTTTAGTATAAATCTTTTTTGAAAAGTATAGATAATATTGACTCAAATGTATATTTGTATTTTGTACGAATAATTAACCTACAGGAGGGTAAACTGGCTTAATAAACTATGAATCTGACAAAGACAACATAGATAGAAAAGATGTATTTTCGTTAGGGTGTTGTTAGGGGATGAACTCCTTTATGATATTTATTTTCTCCTGTATAATATTGACTTGAATTATAGGAAGCTGGTAAAGGACTTTTTAATGTAAAAGGTTTAGACACTCTTAAATGTCTCAATTATTTAATTTATTCATTGCTGAGAAAAAAAATTATGTGTAAGAAGAAATAAGGAAGGATAAGTGAATAATATTATGTTTATAAAAAACTAAACCAATATAAACACATTATTTTGTATCGATGTGACTTACAAACTTCAATGAAATTATTTATTTATTCGAGTTGATAAATGTTATTTGAATTATTTTAAACGTAAAAGATTACGATAAAAAAAAAACTCAGAAGAAGATCTAGTTAATAATTTATTATAAAAGAAATTAAAATGATAAATGTTTACTATTTAATATAACATTTGAACATATAGAACTTTTGGTTAGAAGAAACATAGAAACTGTGAATTTTGAGCACCAAAACCAAACCAAATAAAATTGTCTGATACACATAATTGTGAATCAAATGCAAAAGGTAAAAGTCGACATTAAAAAACAAAAATAAATATAAAAACATGTCCCTCACATCAAGCTAGCAAAATAACCAACATCCATAACAAAATCACAACAAAAAACACAACTTCTAGTCCAAAATGAAATTCGTTCAAAGTTCTTTATGAGTAATCTTCAATCAACCTCTTTTTACCTTTTTGTACCTGTACCAAAAAAACACAACATTATTAGAAAAACTATGTGCTTTTTGTTTATACTTTTATGTAACTTTATTTTGTTCATACCTTCGTATTGATATAAATCAAATTACGAAGTCTCACTAAATAAATAGGCTTTCACGGCCCTAGGTATACCAGAAGTAAAAGTGACATCATTGATTAACTCAAAAGTTTGCATTCTAGTGAAGGGAGAAGATTGATCCTCAAATATATCAGGAAACCTAGATAAAACCTATAAATAATATGAATGATTAAATTATGTAACATTGTAATTCAATTATTAAATTATAGTAAGATAACAACTAATTATTAACTGAAATATCTTATTTGATAAAAGAAATACTTACATTTCAGTTGAGAATGATATAAATTTTACTTGTCAAAGTATTTCAAATAACTTGATCAGACGATACAATGAATCAGTATCCTCCTCATATACACCATGATGAGTATAACTAGTCTCCCAACGTACATCCATGTCTATTTTCTCCACAAAATTAAGATCAATCTCACTGGAAAAAAGAATACAAATTGGAGTCATGGTATTTAAAATATTTAAACATTGGTGTCACAAGCTCACAGTCCTCATCAAACATCTCATCCACCCTAAAACCTGATATATCCAACTGTATAAGTTGAGAAACAGAGATTATGAAATTCTTGACATCGCCATAATAGACACAAGAGTGAAAATAGAGATACTGAAGATTAACACACTCTTCAAATAGGTTAAGGGAATCTCCCATCCCACATTCAAATCGACAATCATAGAGGAGTAACTAAGCTTGAGAAATTGAGATAACGACACACGGAAAAGTTCAGGAATATTTGTCACGACAGACTCAACATTGTAATAACCTGAATGGTTGTGGATATGGATAGTGTATGAGTAACATAATCAATGATAGAATCTACAAATTTGTGTATTAAGGAAATAATAAATTATCAAATTGTACGCAATTATTATATTATTAAATGCAATATTATACGATATTGTATCCAATTATATTATATATTTTTTATACATAAAGTGATGTAAATACACTTTTTTTTTTCTTACATACAATTTTCTTATATCGTGATCCTCAAGTTTATTCTCACACCTAAACTAAGTTTGTAAATATTGCTAGAAGAATCTATAACAGACATAAAACTATTTACAAAATTCTCAAAAGATACATAATCTCAAATAACGAGTCATCCAAATTGAGCATGGGTAAGGATCTCCATCTTTTGCTCAAGAAGCAGGTTTGAACTACAAACCTTACATCTAGAAAAGAAAGTATCTTCAGCAATAGTTCGTCAGATAATTGACTCAATCTATCCTCAGTTGTTACTTTACTACTATTTTTTTTGCCGCCGAGTTCACAACAGTTTTTTTCCTACGAAGTGAAAAGTTTCCTCTCTTCATTTCTTATAATTTTCTCCACTCTCGTCCTTCTCAAAATACCTGTTTTTATGGTTGCATGTCACTTTTTCTCCTGACACTTTTCTAACAAAGATTTATTTTTAATTTTATCTTAATTTTTTTCTTCTAATTTTTGTTTTATTTAGATTTTTTTATTATATATATATATATATATATATTTTTAAAAATATATATAATTATTAATGAAAATAATTTTAAAATGAATTCTTTAATTCAATATGTTTGTATTCATTTTAAATTTTATATGAAGAGGGTTTGAAGAGAAAAAAGAGTTGGAAGGAAGAAAAGATGTGAAGGTTCTTGTGTAGAGGGTTTGCAGACAGACACATATTGTTGTTTAGATAAAATAAAGATAATGTTTGTTGAATATTTATATTTTACTTTAATATTTATTTTGAAACAAAGTATAACAATTTTGTTATTATTCTGGTGAACGAATCATGTGAATGTATTTTTTTTGAAAGAGGTTAAAAAGTTGTGTGCATTGTGTTACACTAATGTTTAATATAGTATTGTGTTATAATGTTTAACACAGTAAATTAGTGTACTGTAGTGTTTTATTACATGGAAGAGGCATCATGAAATATAGAATTGATTACTCTTAATTTGGTTAAATTAAAAAAAAAGTAGAACTACTAATAAAAAATATAATTTAGGATATGTAATTGATTATGATAGATGTATTTAAAAAGATAATCTAATTCTTTTAATTAATGAAATGTTTTGTTATAAATGTGTATAATCCTTAATCATCATAGTGTTATGTTTTAAAAAAAAACAAATATTTTAGTAATTTGGTTTAATCACTTATAAAGAAACAGGAAATAAATTATTTTTATTATTTTATTATAAAATTTTAAATATAACTAAACAACCAATTTTTACTAGTGGATTTTCATTTCTACTTACTAAAAGCTTTTTTGAACACCATAACTATATTTATATATTAGGTGTGACAAAATGAGACAGTTCAATCTGTTTTGACCTAATTCGTCGTTGGTCCGTTAAAAGTGAAAAGGTGTAAGGCAAATTCTTTCCACATCCAACATAATTTTAAAATTCAAAAAATAACTTTTATTCTAAAAATAAAAATCCAAAATAGAAAATAATACATTATGAAAAAAATAGATCTGGAAGAGCTTTTTGTGTTCCAGATATAAAAATCCAGAAAAAAAAAAATCAAAACCCAATTTGGATAAAAGTCCGCAATACAAAAAATAATACATTAAAGACATTTTCGTCTTTTTCATTAGAATTGGGTACAATTATATGATGCAGCAAGCAATGGTCAAGGTGCAAACTGGTCTATTAAGGTTGTATGGGCTGTAAATAGTAATGGACTATGTCACAGGTGGATTGGTGGGTTAGCCCATCACTTTTCAATTTTTATAATTTTTTTTTATAATTTTTATTTTTAGACCTATTTACTTAGTTATAATAATTGTTATTACTTTTTGAACAATAAAAATACAATAAAGAGCAATAAAATTAAAACCAATTTTAATATTCTGTTGAAAAAGGTTTAATACCTAACAAAATAAAGTAAGTATCAACAATACTTCAATGAATCAAATGATGTATAAATAAATTAATGTAAATAAAGTTATATAAAAACATTGATCACTACAAGTTTTTATTTCAAAATCATAAAATCTTTTTTTTTTAAATGTGAAAAATAAAAAGGGATGAGTTGACTACCAATTTCATCCGCTTGTGACATGTTGGGTTAGTAGGTTAGATGAACAAAAACATAACGAATTAGCGGGTTGAAAAAGTTAATCCACCTCACCTAAATGATGGTGGTCAGCCCACCAAATCCAACTCATTTTGTCATCTATATTCTACTTTTTATTATTTTTTTTCCTTTTCTCTCAGTTTTCCTGAGATATTTATAGGAGTACATTTCATTTCTCTTTGGGTCACTTTGTTAAAAAAAATATTATTTTTAGTTTCATCTCCTTTTTCTATTTTTTAAAAATTTATATTAATTTTATTATATTTTTACAAGTGTGATACACTGCATTTAAATTTTGACAACTCTAAATCTATATATCAAGCATGCCAAATCATTTAAAAATATTAAAAAAAGGTTTTTTTTTTTTACATTTATAAAAAATGTTTTACATAACTTTGTCCTAATTTATACATTCACATCCACATAAAAATCAAAATAAAGGAAATATGCCAAGAAAAAAAGTTCCACAATAGAATGTATATCCACTATTAGTCAACCTATGAACACATTGAAATGAGAAGACCAACCACCCAATATATTAGGAATAGTAACAAACAACAGTTAACTTAAATATCATATTTTAAAAATAAATAATACACACTTCAATTATTCCAAATGACAATGATACAAACTTTGGTGCTCTTCCCATCTCAAATAATTCAATTAAATGAAACACTCTATTAGTGTCCTTAGCTAACCAACTCACCCACATTAATAATTTTCATCCAAGAAAAAAATTAACCTTAATAAACAAAATACACATCACAGTTTTAGTATTTAAATATTGAAGTCTTGTCATGAAAAACTCAGTGACACAGTTAGATTTAAAACCTGATTTACTTAAATTGTGAGGTAAGAGACAAAGATTTTAAATATTTTGATTTTGTCATTGTTCTAACAATCATGAAAATATAAATTTTCAAATTAACACAATCTTTAAGTGAATCAAGAGATTCTCCCAACCTACAATCAAATTGACATAATAGAGATACAAGTGTTTAAGAGAAAAGAAGATTAAAAGTTATGATTTGTGATTATGTAACAAGTTTGAAAGAGTAATGTTTGGAATTTGATGAGTGCATGTATAGAATTTTATTAATAAGTTTTAAATAAATATTTTTTTTTACAGTAGAGTTTATTTAAATTTTAGAAAATTAGAGAATTAGAGACTTTTTTGCTTTTGTGTGAAAAAAAAATGTAAAAGTATTGAATTTGGACTTATTAAGCCCATCAAGCTAATGGATGTAAATATTGAAGGCGGGTTTCTTCCTGCACCTTCATAACTTCTCTCATCACCCCAATAGGTTAGACAAAACACCATTTTGTTCTTAAAAAAACTACATTTTAAATTTTTTTTCTATTTATATCTTATTGTATAATTTGAAAGATATTTAAAAAAAAATACTTTTAAAGTTATACAATCCATAATATATATATATATATATATATATATATATATATATATTTAAATATATTTTGATTTTCAGAAGATATTTTCGAATCTGAATAAATATATATTTTTAAAAAAAACTCAATCTGGAAAGTATTTTTAATATTAAACTTTATAATACAAAGTTTTTAAATCACTCATTTCGAAAAAAAAATTATAAATAAAATAAAGAATATTTTTAATCTTTTAAAAAGTATGGAGTACCACAAGAAACTATGGATGCAGGAAAACATCCATATACATATACAAGAAAATAAAGAATATTTTGATCTTTTAATAGGTATGAAGTATCACAAGAAAATATGGAGGTGCAGAAAGAAAGATCCATATTGAAGGGTTAAATTTAAAGTTAATCAGGCCCACAACAATAATCCACTAATAAAGGATGTTTTGATCTTTTAAAAGGTATGGAGTATCACAAGAAAATACGGAGGTGCAGGAAGAAAGATCCGTATTGAAGGGTTAAATTTAAAGTCAATCAGGCCCACGATAATCCACTGAAAATTTTGGGCTTAAGAAAAAGTGAACAAAAACAAAAAGCATGTTCAAAAGAACAAAAAGAAGGCACGAGCAACGAACATTTTCTGAACTTAATGAACAAGAAGTGCTAAAAGATTTTTTTTAACAAAGTGAGATAAAAAGAAATGAAATGTATTTAATTTCTATAAAAGTCAATATTTTTCAGAAAAAGGAAAGAAAATAATGAAAAAAAAGAAAAATCCCACCTCAAATGAAAGGAAAAACAAAGTGAAGTAAGAGGCTTTGTCAGGCAAAAGGGGTTGAAAAATAAAATGAATATATTTATTGATATTTAAATGCTTATTTTTTAAACATTAATATAGTTAATAATTTATTTATTAAAACATTATGAATATTTTTAAATAAAAATATCAATAATATTAAAATTTCAAAAAAAAAGAAAGATAAATTATCCAAAATTATATATTTACTTATATATATAAGTTTGTATATAATTAAAATTTATAGATAGAGCAAAACTTGTAGATAAATTTCGTATGCTATAATCAGCTTATTATATACAGGTACAGTTCTTATGCAAGCTAAAACTATTAATGGTGTGCATACAACATATTAAAGAGATATATATATATATATATATATTTTTTTTTTTTTTTAGAGATATTTCTTGATACCACCGACTGAATGTGCAAATATTAAATATTGCTTTTAATGTTTTTTCCCTTTTCGAGACAATCACAGAGAACACTCTAGAACACCAATTGGAATATGTTAATTATACCTAAATTAACATAAATATCTTAAACATAAACATCTTCATTTCAACATTTGATTAAAAAAACGAATATTAAAGAATTTAAAAAGACCAACGACTCTACTTGACAAAAGTTTCATCTGATTTTTGCAAAATCCATTCTATTACACATTATGTCTTTGCATTACATGTTTAGTCTAGTACATTACCTATTTGTTTAATAAGAAATGATGAAAACAGTTAACGGTTAGATTTAAACATTCAAAAACATCAAAAGTTATTTATTATTATTATTATTATAAATAGTTTGAACATATCCAAAACTGACCTAATTTGTCCTTTGTAATAAATAAGATTCTGCAAGTCATAAGAGAGTTCACACATATTAAGGTAGGGTCTGCTGATACATATTTGCATGCGTTTTGTTTGGCTGCTGCATATGCACACCTTCAACTTGCTCTGTGCAAACCATGCAACTTAATTGGCAATAAATTCTGTCACATAATCCAAAGGTTGAGTGTGATAATACTCTGCTGCACGTTTCTCTATTTTCTGTGTTTTTTGCAACCTTCAAAATATTCCGTCAACACCATTCAATTTCACTTTTTACTCTCCACCTAGTTTCAAATGCTTCTGACAGAGATGAACATCAACTTGCTTCAAATATCTGCATAAAGTCACTGTGATTTCTTCTGTAAAAACAATAGTTATGGTGTTTTATTGGCCATGCTTAGTAGTGTGTTTTTAATTTTAACAGCAATGAGCTGTTGAATTCAATTTTCGAAGATGTTGTTGCTTTGACACTGAAAAAGCAAACTACATTCATTGGTAATTTACTGTGGTAATATATATATAATAATATTTTGAATTAAAATAATAAATGTAATTGAATTGTTAGGTGAACTTTTTTAGGTTATAGGATGTCGAATTACGAGCACTACTCTTCAGATTTTTATCTAGGTTGATTCAAATAATTTATTATTTCCTTGGAATTAGACAACCCAATTGCTTGTTTATTTCTTCAAAATAATTCAATGTATAGTTTGTTATGACACAACTGTTTATGAAACATTAAATATTTTCATCTGTAAGAATATTTTTTATAGTGTTTTTATTAGACATGGTTAGTTGTATATTTTTAATTTTAACAGTAATAAGCTATTGAATTCAAATTTTAAAGATGTTACTTTGACACTAAAAAGCATTCATTTGATAATTTATTATAATAATATAATAGTATTTTAAATTATAAATCAAATATTTGTAATTAAAATATTAATTTATTAAATTGTTAAAGAGAATATTTTTTACTACATCAGAACCATTGTTAACCATTGATCGTATTATCAAAATACCTATATTTACAGCTGAGTCAAATTATGGTCTTCAAATTTTTATCTAAGTTAATTAAAATAATTCATTATTTCCTTAGAATTAGACAAACCAAATGCATTGTTTATTTCTTAAAAAATAATTAAACTTTATGATGATATATAGTTAATTTAATTATGACACAGATGTTTAAGAAAGACATTCATTTAATTAAAAGACTATATTTTATAGAGGTCATTTAACTTCTCTTCCTATGACATGGTAGTGTCATGGTAAACAATTCGAGATTGAGTTTACTTTTCTTTTTCTTTTGGTTTTTATGTTAAATACAATTTATATAATTATAACGTTGAAAACGATCTAGTACAAGTGTTACATTGAAGATTAATTTAAATATATATGTATTTATAATATATGATATTAATCATCAAATAGATGCATATGGGCAAGAAGATTTGTCTCATTAGATTTAACATTTGACTTTTATTTTTTTATAAAGAATGATTTAGAAAGTATAAACAAAATGGACTCTTATGTGTATTTTGTACACACTTTTTTTTTAACATGTGATGCCATATAACTATTTCTAATGTTATATTTTAAATGAATAGTTAATATTATGTGTACTAAGAAATAAGAAAGGATAAGTGAATAATATTATATTTAAAAGAAAATTAAATCAATATATTTAAGTAAAACATATTATTTCCACGTACAAACTTTAATGAAGTTATTTTTTTAGTCGAATTAATAAATGTTATTTGAATTATTTTAAACCTAAAAGTTTATGATAAAAAAACTCAGAAGAATATAAAAGAAAATAAAATAATAAAAGTTTATTGTTTAATATAGGATTTAAACATATAAACTATAAGCGGTTGGTTAGAAGAAACATAGAAACTGTGAATTTTATGTAACAAAACCAAACAAAATAAAATTGATAAAACCAAATCTGTCTGATCGTGATACACATAATTGGGAATCAAATGCAAAAAGTAAAATTCGACATTAAAGAACAGAAAAAAAACATCAAAACATGTCTCTTACATCAGGATAACAAAATAACCAACCGTTCATAACAAAATCACAAAAAAAAACCTATGAAAATTCAGAGAAAACACAACTTCTAATCCAGAGATGAAATTCTTTCAAAGTTCTTCATGAGCAATCTTCAATCAACCTCTTTTTGCCTTCTTGTACCTGTAACAAAAAAACACGACACTATTAAAAAACCTATGTGATTTTTGTTTAAAAAAAAACACTTTCATGTAACTTTATTTTGTTCATACCTTGTATTGATATAAATCAAATCAAGAAGTTTCACCAAATAAATAGGCTTGCACAACACTAGGTATACCAGAAGTGGTACCATTGATTAACTCAAAAGTTTGCATTCTAGTGAAGGGAGAAGATTGATCCTCCAATATTTCAGGAAACCTAGATAAAACCTACGAATAATATGAATGATCACATTATGTAACATTGTAATTCAAATATTAAATTATAGTAAGATAGCAACTAATTATTAACTGAAATATCATATTTGATAAAAGAAATACTTACTTGAATGATTTCAGTTGAGAAAGATATAAATTTTGCTTGTCCAAGTATTTCAAATAACTCGATCAGACGATACAATGGATCAGTATCTTCCTCATCCTCCTCATATACACCATGACGAGTATAGCTAGTCTCCCAACGTACATCCATGTCTATTTTCTCCACAAAGTTAAGATCAATATCACTGGAAAAAGAATACAAATTGGAGTCATCGTATTTAAAATATTTAAGCATTGGTGTCACAAGCTCGATCTCACAGTCCTCATCAAACATCTCATCGACTCTAAAACCTGATATATCCAACTGTATAAGTTGGGGAGCAGAGATTATGAAACTCTTGACATCGCCATAATAGACGCATGAGTGAAAATAGAGATACTGAAGATTAACACACTCTTCAAATAGGTCAAGGGAATCTCCCATCCCACATTCAAATCGACAATCACGGAGGATCAATTTCTTAAGAGAAGGAATGTCAAAATTTGTGGTCTCAGTAGCTATGTAACTAAGATTAAGAACACTGAGAGAATGACACACAGAAAGTTCAGGAAGATTTGTCACGACAGACTCAACAGAGATTGTAAGAACCTGAATGGTTGTGGATATGGATGGTGTATCAGTAACATAATCAATGATAGAATCTACAAATTCGTGATCCTCAAGTTCATTCTCACACTCTAACCTAAGTTTGTAAATGTTGCTAGAAGAATCTCTAGCAGACATAAAACTATGTACAAAATTCTCAAAAGATACCAAATCCTCAGATGACGAGTCATCCAAATTGAGCACCGGTAAGGATGCCCAAATATTCCTCCATCTTTTGCTCAACAAGAAGCAGGTTTGAACTACAAACCTTACATCTAAAAAAGAAAGTATCTTTAATAACATTTCGTCTGGCAGCTGACTCAATCTATCCTCAGTTGCTCTACTACTATTTTTTTTTGCTGCCGAGTTCACAGCAGTTTTTCTCCTAGGGAATAAAAAGTTTCCTCTATTCATTTCTACGAATTTTTTCCACTCTCATCCTTCTCAGAACACCTGCTTTTATAGTTGCATGTCATGTTTTCTTCTGAAACTTTGCAGACAAAGATCATTTTTAATTTTATCTCAATTTTTTTCTTCTAATTTTTGTTTTATTTAGATTTTTTTATTATATATATATTTTTTATTTTTTCCCACAATTTTCTTACATTGTTATCATGTGAATAAGAATTTATAAAAATAGTTAACAAGTAAACTTAAAAAATAAAGATGTAATTATTAATGAAAATAATTTTAAAATAAATTCTTTAGTTCAATATGTTTATATACATTTTAATTTAATATTGATTTCCTTACATATAGTGAGATTAGATTAACTGTGTGCTAAATTCTTTTAAAGAAGATACTCACACTTTTTAAAAGATTCAATTAATTTAAATTAATAACATCTTTTGCAACTTCTTTATGTGATTATCCTTAGTCTCATACAATCTAAATTATTATCAATAATACATCTTTATCTTGTACTACCGCATGGTCGGATAGCCGACAAGGATTACAGCCAGACACGTAATTAGACGAGAATAAACCAGATTAAACGTAAAACATGATTCAGCTGCAATTGGGCCTCCAACTGGACTCAAAAGCAGGTTCATAACAGTCAGAGCCCATCTATAGTAGTATAAATAGAGGGAGAGGCACAACACTCGAGGTAACTATTCACTCACTACTCCTCTGGTACCTAGCTCTCGGACTGACTTGATCGTCAGAGTGTCTTCGTAGGTACCCCCATCGTGTCCAGATCAGAGATCTAGCCGAAAGAAGCCTAACCGTGAGATCGGGAAAGAAGTGTTATGCAGGGTTCTAGTCTTGTAGGAACATTTTGGCGCCCACCATGGGGCCGAAAGGAAACCCCGCGAAATATCCACATGGTAACTACGAGGAACATGACGAGCAACAGGAATGCGCAAGAGGAAGCCAGTCAGCCAGATCCTATGGCACTAATCTTGAAGATACAAAAGGAGATGGAGTTCTTAAAAAAGAAAAGTGAAGAAGAGATTAGAGGAATAAAACGCAGGAGTGAAGAGGAGATGGAAACTTTGAGAAAGGAGAATGCCCAGATGAAACAAAAGCTCGTTGAGAAGTCGGACATCCCGGAAGCCGTGGGTGATATCCCCCGGGTGATAACGCAGATACGGACGTACCTGAGGTCGAAAGTTCATATCAAAAAAATATCAGGCCGACCTCAACTAATGCCTTAGGAATGGCTCTCCGGAGAAGCCCCTTTTCTGAAACCATCCTTGAAGTTCATTTGCCGGGAACTTGGAACAATCTCACGTTGGATAAATACGATGAAACCACGGACCCGGATGAACATATGAATGCGTACCTGACCCAGGTTGGCTTGCACACAGCAGAAGATGCGCTATGGTGCCGAATATTTCCCACCTCTCTTAAGGGGGCTGCCTTAAGCTGGTCCACCCCGACTACTGGCCCAGTCCATAGATTGTTTTGACACACTTACAACTAAGTTCGGAGCTCAGTTCACTACCAGCTGACCTCACCACCTCACGTTGATCGCCTTAGTGAATATTCGATAAGAAACGTCGGAGTCCCTGAGAGCCTTTCTGGACAGATTTAGCAAGATGGCTTTGGACATACGATACCTAAGTCCCGAAGTGGCAATGCACCACATGGTAACTACACTAAAGCCAGGACCATTTTCAGATAGTTTATGCATGCAGCCGGCCGCAACGTTGGATGAGTGCCAGAGAGCCACCAAATACATGCAGCTGGAAGAATTGAAAGAATTCTGAAACAAAGCTCTCGGACATTTGATGAACCTGACAGGAGGGGAGATAGAAATAGACCAACGCAATTCGGGAAGCCTAGAGACTTTCCCAAAGGACCACGTTTTACCCGTTACACTCTCCTGATAGCCGAAAGATCAAAAGCCATGGAAGAAACACTCAATGCCGATCATCTTAGAGCACCGAGCAGAACCCCCACCCTGTAGAGTGTGGATCATACCAAACATTGCCGGTACCATCACAATTTTGGGCACACTACAGAAGATTGTTGGGCTCTGAAAGATAAGATCGAAGAACTCATACAAGAGGGTCATTTGCGACGTTTCGTCCGAACAAGTCATGAAGATGGAAAAACCGGAGCAAATGCTGGAAAGAAGCAAGAAGTAGGTAGAAAAACCACAGGGAACGAACGACGAGGATGAGAAGGCCGAGAAGGAAGGGACCTCCGAGGAGCCATGCCCATACGGGAGTAATAAACACAATATCCGGGGGTTTCGCAGGGGAGGTACGACTTCGTCCTCCCGAAAAAGGCACTTCCGAGCAGTCAACTTTGTATACTCCATTAACAAGAGTAATAGAAGAGACCTGCCGCCTATGCTTTTCACAAATGCAGACTTCAGGAACATAAACCCAAGACACGACGATCCCATGGTGGTCACTATTGAGGTAACCAACTTTGTCATCATGAAAACTATGATAGACCAAGGGAGTTCTGTGGACATGTTGTATTGGAAAACCTTCAATAAAATGGGCATATCAGATGACGACATTGTCCAATATGATGAGCAAATTATTGGCTTTGCGGGACAAAAAGTCAACACTAGATGATACATTGACTTAGACACCAAGTTTGGCGAAGGAAACAAAGACTGTCGGACAATCAAGATCAGATACTTGTTGGTCGATGCCAAAACATCTTACAATATCCTAATCGGACGATCCTCCCTCAATAAATTAGGAGCTATATTCTCGACACCTCACTTAGCCATGAAATTCCCCGCCGACAACCCGAGCCGGGGCCGAGAGGTGGTCACCCTTCATGCCGATCAAAAGACCGCAAGAGAATGTTACGCCGCAAGTTTAAAGATCCTTCTGCCACCAACACCAACCCATATGGCCGAGGTTCATCATATAACTCTAGGTGATGACTTGGATCGTAGACCAAATGACGAACCTCAGGTAGAGCCAAAGGAAGAGGTGGTGCTATGTCTAGTAGGCCGGGAAGGACAAAATACACGATTGGGATCCACCTTGGGAGAGAAAGAAAAGAGCATCATCACAGCTGTTCTATTTAACACCACAAACTTATTCGCATGGTCGGCGACCGACATGCTGGGTATAGACCCCCGAATAATTTCTCACAAGTTATCAAGTTATCGATCTGTAAAGAGGTCAGGCCAGTAGCCCAGAAGAAGAGAAAATTGGTTGGCGAGAAAGGACGAATAGCCGAGGAGGAGACCCAAAAACTTCTAGATGATGGTTTCTTCCGAGAGGTACATTACACTACATGGTTGCTGAATATAGTCTTAGTGCAGAAGAATAACGGAAAGTGGCGGATGTGCACTAATTATACTCATCTTAATAGAGCTTGCCCAAAGGACGCATACCCATTACCGAGTATTGACCGATTGGTGGACGGGGCAACCGACCATAAAATGTTGAGCTTCCTTGATGCCTACTCCGGATACAACCAAATACGCATGAACTTGACAGACCGGGAAAAGACAACTTTCATTATCGACAGAGCCAATTTCTGTTACGAAATTATGCCATTCGGCCTGAAGAATGCCGGAGCAACCTATCAAAGGTTGATGGACTGAATGTTCCGAGAGCAGATTGAGAAAACTATGGAAGTATATGTTGATGACATAATCATAAAATCGGATAGCGTTGAGCAACATGTGAATGACCTGGTAGAGGTCTTCCAGCAGATAAGGAAGTATAACATGTGTCTTAACCCGAAGAAATGTGTGTTCAGAGTGGAGGGGGGCAAGTTCCTAGGCTTTATGTTGACGAGCCGAAGAATTGAGGCCAACCATGACAAATGTCGAGTCCTGGAAACTATGAGAAGTTCGAACAACCTGAAAGAGGTCCAGCGGCTGGTAGGAAGGTTGACATCATTGTCCAGGTTCATGCCTAGATTAGCAGACAATATCAGACCAGTTTTGAAGCTTATGAAGAAAGCAGAAAGCTTCACATGGAACAAAAATTGTGAGGAGGCTTTCCAAGCCATAAAGCGGACATTAGCACAACCGCCCATTCTGAGTAAACCCGCACAGAGCCTTTGCTGGTTTACTTGGCCTCATCGCCGGAAGCCGTAAGCGCCACCGTTGTACAAGGCAAACAGAGCAGAAACCAATCTATTTCGTAAGTCGAGTGCTACAAGATGGCGAAACCAGGTATTAAGTAATTGAAAAGGTAGCTCTAGCTTTCGTTCACACTTCCAGAAGACTCCGACAGTACTTTCAAAGTCACAAGATCATAGTGCGAACTGACTTCCCGATCAATAAGATACTGCAGAAACCCGAATTGGCGGGAAGAATGATTGGTTGGTTAGTCGAGTTATCTGAGTTCAGTATCAAGTACGAACCACAAGGGCCTACCAAATCCCAATGCTTGGCAGATTTCATGGAAGAATTGCAACAATGTCGAGAGCCCGAAACCACGTGGACACTGCATGTCGATGACTCTTCAAGTAAGAAAGGAGGAGGAGCCAGAATCGTCACAGAAGGACCAGAAAACATACAAATTGAGCGGTCTTTACGTTTCGGGTTCCTAACATCCAATAATCAAGCAAAATACGAAGCACTCATAGCCAGAAAACTTTTAGCTAAGGACGTGGGAGCCGAAAGGTAAAATGTAAGATAAATTCACAGCTTATGGTCGGACACATCAATGGAGATTACCAAATTAAAGATCCCTTGCTCCTGAAGTATTATCACAAAGTTGTTAGTATCATCAACCAATTTCAAAGTGTCGTTGTAAGTCACGTGAAACGACAAGACAACCTCAGGGCTGACAACCTGTCAAAACTGGCTACCACTAAGCCGAAAGGTTGACATGCCACTATCATCCAACAAACCTTACCAACTCTGTCAGTCCCCATCGGAGAATGCATGGTAACAGAGTAAGGAGAGGAAGATTGGGTATCCGACATGAAAAAAACAACCAAAGACTGAGAAGAAGGGAAAGAAAGCCATGACTGATCTCTCACAAAAAAAGATTATGATTTTATCATGACAGGAAAAGATTTATATAGAAGGGGGTTCTCTACCCCACTACTTAAGTGTGTTTCGAAAGCAGAGGCAAAATACATTTTGCAAGAACTACATCAAGAAGCATGCAACTTACATTTCGGAGCATGAACGATAGCAACTAGAGTCCTGATGGTTGGATACTACTGGACGACACTAAGAACTGATTGCGCCGATTTTGTGAAGAAATGCGTAAGTTGCCAAGAACACGATCCACTAATCCACCTTCACCCTCACAATCTCCAAAGCATTAGCTCTCCCTAGCCGTTTGCTCTATGGGGAATGGATATAGTGGGCCCCTTCCCACCAGTAACTGGACAAAGAAAGTTTTTGTTGGTAGCAATTGATTATTTTACAAAATGGATAGAAGTAGAACCCCTCGCAAGCATCACGGCTCGACAAGTCCAGAGTTTTGTATGGAAAGACATCGTTTGCAGGTTTGGAATCCCGCATACCATCATCACGAATAACGGAAGACAATTCACAGATTGGAAGTTGGTCGAATTCTATGAAAGCTTGGGTATCCGACACAAGACAAGCTCTGTGGAACACCCGCAAACTAACGGCCAACAAAGTCATCTTGAATGAATTAAAAAAAAGACTCGGTAGTGTAAAAGGTAAGTGGGTAGAAGAACTCGTGGAAGTTCTCTGGGCCTATCGATGAACCCCCCATTCGGCAACTGGGGAAACCCTGTACAACCTCACCTACGACACAAATGCCATGCTGCCTAGAAGTCGGAGAACCGACAATTCGAAGAGAACTCCATGACCTGAAGATAAACGAAGAATCGCGTGACAAGGCCAAGATAAGAGAAGAAGCTTGCAAGCAGATAGTTGCAAGAAGATACAACTCGAAGACTAAACCCAGAGCGTTCCAAGAGGGAGATCTGGTCTGGAGGATGAAGGGAGAAGCTCGCAAGGTCCCGACGGAAGGAAAGTTCAATGCAAATTGGGAAGGCCCCTTCAAAGTCAGAGAGAATCTTCAAAACGGCGCGTACCGCCTGGAACAGTTGAATGGCCAGGAAGTTCCCAAGACGTGGAACGCCAGTCATTTAAAAATGTATTTTAGCTAATATGTATCATAGGTGTACTCTTTCCTACCTTCAATCTTTTTTCCCAAGGGTTTTTTATTGAACAAGGTTTTAACGAGGCACCACACTTAATGAAATCAGACTTGCCAGCTATATATGAATTCACCAAAGTGAATCCTTGCTAAGAGTACGAAACGAAACCTCTTGGCCAAGGAAGAATTCACCAAAGTGAATCCCTGCCGAGAGTACGAAACAAAACCTCTCGGCCAAGGAAGAATTCACCAAAGTGAATCCCTATCGAGAGTAAGAAAGAAAACCTCTCGGCCAAGAAAGAATTCACCAAAGTGAATCCCTGTCGAGAGTACGAAAGAAAACCTCTCAGCCAAGGAATAATTCACCAAAGTGAATCCCTGTCGAGAGTACGAAACGAAACCTCTCAGCCAAGGAAGAATTCAACAGTGAATCCATGCCGAGAGTAAGAAAGAAAACCTCTCGCTTAAGGAAGAATTCACCAAAGTGAATCCCCACCGAGAGTACGAAAGAAAAACCTCTCGGCCAAAGAAGAATTCACTAAAGTGAATCCCCGCCGAGAGTGCGAAAGAAAACCTCTCGGCCAAGGAAGAATTCACCAAAGTGAATCCCTGCTGAGAGTACAAAACAAAACCTCTTGGCCCAAACACCGCCGAGAGCAATCAAATGTAAGCAACAATGAACATATGTACACTACCAAGAGATCAAGAGAAAAAGAACAAAAAATAGTACTGAAAATTAAAATAACTTGTCATTCAAGTGACATCCAAAATAACCGGCAAGCCGTATTGTCTACACAAAAAGGGGTCACATGTTTACAAGAACCAAAAAGTCAATCACATGACCCATACATAAAAAAACTAGCTATTAGACTCTATGTGCTCGACCTCAGAAGCTGTTGGGGGAGCCGGGACCTCTACTTGAGTAAAGCTCGGAATCTGGTCTATCGGCATGAGCTGACCCTCATAGAAGTCCTTATCGACATCAAATTTCCCTTCGTCCAAGGGAACATTGTAGAAGAAAGCCGCTTGTTGGAGAGCCTTCTTAAAGTCGAGCTCGTGTTCTTCTATAACGCTATCTTCGGCTACCTCTAGCTTCTTCAACAACTTATATATTTTCTCTCTGGACCTATGGTTGGTCAATGCCATATCCGAGATGCTCTCCTTTAGGTCCCGTATCTCTTCATCCGCCTTGTCGGCGACCTCTCTCTCTGTCTTCTCAGCCAACTCACACCTTTCCCTCCACTTCTTCATCTCGGCCTCCAAGCCTTGATTTCGAGCCGAGAGGTTGGTGTTCTCGATTAATGCCGATTGCAACTTGGAAGTCGACTCATCCAATTTCACTCGGAGACCTTCCACTTTGGCAATATTCTTATCCCTTTTCATTAAGTTCGATGTCATTCGCTTGTCGAGGACGAGAGTCCGAGAGCACAACTCCATAAACGTGTCGTGCATTTGGGAAGGGCGCACCGAGAGGTACGCGTCTTGATGATAAGGGTTCAGCTTGACGGTGACCTTCTCGGCCACGTTGAGCTCATGACCAAGGAAGTCGGGGTCACTTGAACTCGACCCGCCGGCCACTCGACCTCTTTTGGGAGACTTCCCCGAGGAAGAACGATCCCCGTGACGCCGAGAGGATTTGCCACGATCTTTCCCATGATCCTCCTTCCTCTTCTTTGGGTTGGGAGGACGATTGGTTTCAGCAGCAGGCACCGTGGTGAGGGGAATAGCGGCCTCGGCAATCGGCATTGCCGATCCTCCCGACACATCTCCTCCCTCGGCCTTTCGTGCTTGCCTTTTCAAACGCAGTTCCCAAAAGTAATCTTTCTTCCCACCTGGCGGTACCAAGCCTGCAATTATAGCTGAACGAGATAAAAGAATAAGTTAGTCATAATGAAACGAACGCTGAGACGAGTAAAAACACATACCTTCCACATCAGCACATTTATCAGACGACAAGTAGGCACGAACGAGAGGCCGGGTCAGAATCTTGCGTGGAAGTGGGTCCAATATCGACAACACTTCTAGGTCGTCATTGGTCATCAGAGACCTCGACCATACATTGAAGCGCGTTGGATCCTTTGTCCAATAGAATGGGAACCTAGGAGTCTCGCTGTCAAAGAAGAACGGTCGACCTTCCTCCTCGACGACAACCTTAAAGAAACTACCTTTAAAGTTCTTATAAGAAGTCGTGTAAGGAGCAAAGAGGCTATTCTTCGCTTGACCAACCAAAGACATCCACCCTATTCGGTCATCCGGCCTCGTACCAAAAAAGTGTAAAAAGGACATGGCGGTTGCCTTGACTCCTAACACCTCACAACAATCGAAAGGCCTGGAGCGAAGCCTAGCTATTCAGATGCAGTTGCGAAGGTGCTACGTTCAAGATGCAAAACACTTCCATGGTGAAGTTATCAAAAGGAAAGCGGACATCAATGTCCGAAATCAAACATGAGTAAAAATAAAATAAATCTTTACGCTATTTCCCTATACCCAAACAAACGGTCTCGAACTCTCGACACCTACGAAGTGCGAAAGAACCATTAGGCACACCTTCTAACACAATATCTACACTCTCCACAAAATCTTTGAGCATGGAAACCTTTGTGAACTCCGAAAACACCTCATGAACTTTCTCATTGACCCACAAATACTCGGCCTCTCGGGTTTCTTCACCCTCATACCCACTCGACTAAGACACCGCAGGTTCCGTATGCTCTCGGCTCAGAGGACCGGCTACATGAGAAGAACCTTCCACATTCTCGGCATCACTAGAAACGACATTTGTGGCCAATGACCCCCTATTGCTCGCACCCTCAGACACAGACGAAAATAAGCTGGTAACCGAAAGAAAATACATTGTTACCTCCGAAAGACTTTTCACTTGATAAGTCAAGATAGCAAGAACCAATAACTCGACCCTCGAGCTTTCAGAGCTAGCTCACGGATCACACAGAAGAAAATGCCACACTACCACCACTATTTATAGGTAACGAAAAAGCAGAAGGTGAACCGTCACAACTATCCCCCATCGTTAGATCAACTCCTAATTAACGGTTCAGATCATGCAAGATTCCACCCCTTACATTGTGCTACGTTCACGCGCCTCGAGAACAGTGACCATTCCTCACTCGCCCTCTCGGACATATGGCACACAACATGGGAAGTCGCTAAGCTACTCACTCACATTAGCTACCGGCTACGCGACCTGTCGGCCACAAAAATCTTTTGGAGGCAACACTGCAGGTTCATCAGACTCTACATTACGTTGACTGCATTCGAGTCTGGGGGGCATATGTACTACCGGATGGCTGGATAACTGACTAGCCGACAAGAATTACAGCCAGACACGTAATTAGACGAGAATAAACGAGATTAAACGTAAAACATGATTAAGGGGCAATTGGGCCTCCAACTGGACTCAAAAGCAGACCCATAACAGTCAAAACTCATCTATAGTAGTATAAATAGAGGGAGAGACACAACACTCGAGGTAACTATTCACTCCCTACTCCTTTGATACCTAGCTCTTGGACTGACTTGATCGTCAGAGTGTCTTCGCAAGTACTCCCATTGTGTCCAAATCAAAGATCCAGCCGAAAGAAGCCTAACCGTGAGACCAGAAAGACGAGAAGGTTGCAACAACAAGAAGTGTTCTGCAGGGTTCTAGTCTTGTTCTCTCATATTTTTTTTTATCTTGTGTGTTCATACCATTTAACTTAACTGGTCCTTAATTTAAACCTCTAAGTCACCTTTTAAATGAAGATGAGAGTAGAATATAAAGTTAAACTGATTTTTATCTAAACAACAATACATCTTTAGGCAAGAAGTTTTCAATTTTTTTTTTCCTTTTAAACTCCTCTTTCTCTTAAAAAATACTTTTTTCTTTATGTTAAGATACAAAGTTCAAATTCAATTACTTCATTCAATCTTTCAACAGTATCTCTGATGGATAATCTAATAATTTGAAGCAAACTAGATTTGACATAATTCATGACTCAAAAGAATTTAGAAAAAATAATAATTACAATTTTAATAAAACTAAAAGATAAATATTATTTTATTAAAATATATATACATGTTAAAATTTATGTTTAAATAATTATATTTAAAAATTAAAATTAATTTGATGTAACTTATTTTTTTTAAATATTTTATGTACTTTTTTAAATTTAGAATTATCTTAATTTTTTTTCTTCAAAAGATATGATCAAAATAACTCAATAATATATTAGTGTGATATAAAATTAGATCATACAAGTTTTTCATCTATTTTAAAAGATGGGTTGAATCAGGCTTGACCTATTTATCAGTTACATAAAAAAACAAATTAACAAAATTCATATATATTTCCATTTTTGTTACTAATTATTGATTGAAATATATGAATAAAGTGAAAGAATAAATAATAAAAAGTATTCTTCAATTAATTATATATATATATATATATATTTCAGTTTTATTGTTTTTTATTCTATAAATTAAAATTCAAAATTATGGATTGAAAAAATATACAACATTTCTTTTGATACAAGTTTTTCTTGAAACAATATTATGATAATTCTTTTTATAAATGAAACATTTGGTGTCGTGCAATTCTATTGTGAGAAAAGTAAAATTTCTGATTAAAAATATATATAAAAAAATTAATGTTAACCTAATTTTTTTACTAATGCATGTTAAGTTTTACAATGAAAGTAAATTGACACACATATATATTAGTCACATTTACCAGTTTAAAACTAATTTTATTAAAAGCAGAGATCTAATTAGCCTAATCTTACATGTTTCATTAATTTAATGAATTAACAGTGGAAGAAGAGTTATTCTATAAGTATATGATACATGAGTTATTAGAGACTTATGTTGTTTGTACAAAATTGTACTAGGTTTTGATTTTTATAAAATTAATTTTGAAATGTTAATTTAATTAATATATGTGATCAAATTAATTTTAATGATAAAGGTTGATTTAAATATGTATAACATTAAAATAATTACTTTAAAATATATATTTTTGTGCATTGATTTTAGTATTTTTCCACTTAAAAATAAATATATTTAATCTTTTAGTTTTTTAAAATTAGTAATATTTGTAAGGAAAAAAATGTATTAAAATAAATGTGGTAGAATTAAATAAAACCTAAATATTTTAATATTAAAATTAAAATTTTATATAAATATTTTATTATTAAAATTAAAATTTTATATAAATATTTTTATATTAAATGAAAAAATTCATATAAATATTCACTGTTAAAGAAAGTTTATATAATATTTTTACTCATACTTTATTTTAAAATAGTCAAAATCACATTTATAAAATTATTATATTTTTTATATATATATAATCTTTTAGATGAAGTTAAAATTTGTCTATAAATTTAAATATTAATTTAATGTATATTCAATTATTTAAAAAAAATTAATGTTACATTAAATTATTTGTTTTTCAAAGTGACTAAATAAATAAAATAGAACACTAAAAGAAATAGAAAATAGAGTGTGATAAAGGTAAATCAATATCACTATCTCAACTATTAAAATCATAATTTGAATATTGGTTAGTTAGAAGATTAAACAACTAAATAATCACAATGTTAAAATAAAAAAGTATTAATAAAATTAAAATATATATTTTAATCATTCAATTTAATTAAGTTACTTTTTAATTAACTAATCGATTAGTTTAATACTTTCAATTCATTCATATATATATATATAAATTCTCAATCTACATCAATTTTGTATTTCTTTCATACAATGGTAAGATTAATCTAAGTGAAAAAATAATACAAATCAAAGTCGTAGTATCCAAATTTTAGTGTCACAAACTCGATTACAGAGTCATCATCAATCATCTCATTAACTATGAAATCTGATATATCCAAGACATGGTAAGTTGGGGAGTAGAGAATAATGAAAGAATGACACACATAAAGTTTATAAAGATTTGTCACGACACACTCAACAAGGATTGTAAGAACCTGAATGATTTTGGATATGAATTGTGTATCAATAACGAGATCAATGATGGAATCTACCAATTATCCATCATTAAGGTCATTATAACACTCTAAACTAAGTTTGAAAACATTGGTGAAAGAATTTGTATCAGACATAAAGTTATCTAAGAAATCCTAAAAAAATAAAGAATTTTTAAATGATGAATCATCCAAGTTAAACACGAGTAAGGAAACCTAAATATACCCCAACCGCTTACTTAATACACTTGTTTGTACAACCGATTTTGCATCTAGAGTAGAAAGTATTTGATAGATAATCTCATAAGGTAAAAGTCTGTCTTCCTATTTACTCCACCACTCTTACTTTTTGTTTCCTTTTTTGCTGAGCTCAGAGTTTCTTCTCTTCTCGAGGGTGAGACGTTTGTTCTCTTCATTTCTCTGAATTTTCTTCTCTCTTTGCTTCGCTGCTCCTCAGATACCTATTTTTGTAAGATTACATGTTACTTTTTCTCGTATCATTTTATTAACAAATATTATTTTTAACTTTATCTCAAAAAAATTCAATTTTTTTATTTTGATTTTTTTATTATATTTTGTTTTCTATGTGATAAAAATATTTAACAAATAAACCTAGAAAATAAAGATGTAATTATTAATAAAAATAATTTAAAAAATAATTCTTTAGTTCAATATTTTTATATAAATTTTAATTTAATATTGACTTTTTTTATATTGGTGACATTAAATTAACTGTGTTAATTCTTTTAGAGAAGATACTCACAATCTTTAAAAGATTAAATTAGTAATATCTTTTGTATTTTATTTACTTATTGTACCCATATCTTAGTCTCACACAATCTAAAATTATTATCAATAATAAATCTATATTTGAGTATGAGTACTCATCTTTATTTTATTTTTCTTATCTGTGTTTATACTATTTAACTTTAAATACAAAAGTTGCAATATTTTTTCCTTTTAATCTCCTATTTCTCTTAAAAATACTTTTTTTTTTCTTTATGTCTAGATACAAAGTTCAAATTCAATTAATTCATTCAATTTTTATCTTTGTTCATACTTCCTTTTTTTCTTCCTTCACACTTTCAAATGTATCTTTTATGCGTGATCTAATAATTTGAAGCAAACCTGATTTCACATGATCAATTTAATTATGGCTCAAAAGAATTTAGAAAAAAAAAAATAATTACAATTTTAATAAAACTAAAAAATAAATATTATTTTATTAAAACATTTACACGTGTTAAAATTTATGTTTAAATAGCTATATTTAAAAGTTAAAATTAATTTGGTGTCTTAATTTTTTTTTAAATATTTTATTTACTTTTTTAAATTATCAAAATAATTCAATAATATATTAGTTGTGATATAAGATTATATCATACAATTTTTTTTATCTATTTAAAATATAGTTTGAATGACACCTGACTTGTTTACCGTCTTATATTTTCTGAATTTTGATTAGCCTTACACACTGTACATATACAGACAAATACGAATTAACAAAGTTCATATATATTTTTATTTTTGTTCTTATTCAATTATTGAAATATATATAATAAAGTGAAAGAATAAATAATAAAAAATTATTTTTGAAATAATTATATATATTTTTCAGTTTATTAATTTTTATTCTATACATAAATAAAATTCAAAATCATTGATTGAAAAAATATACAACATTTATATTGAAAATTAGTAATATTTGTAAGGATGAATAAAAATATTAGAGTAGAAGTGTTAGAATTAAAATGACATTTAAATATTTTATTATTAAAATTAAAAGTTTATATAAATATTTTAATATTAAACTAAAGTATATATAAATATTTTACTTATTTATATTTTAAAATAGTCAAAATCGTATTTGTGAAACTTTTATTTTTTTCTATCTTTAAACAATAATTATATATGTGTTACCTAGTTGTTAAAAGTAAGTAAAAAATTGGTGTAAAAGTATATTCGTTTTAAAAATATGTGTGAAAAGATATATTTTTGTGATATAATATTTGATAGTAATATATATATTATCATATAATTTTTTAGGTGATGTTACAATGTTTCTCTTAAATTAAATGTATATATTTATTTTAATTAAGGTTAATGAGAAATTCTTGAAGTAATGTCATGATGCTAAATTATTTGTTTGTTTCAAAGTGATTAAATTCTAGAACTTATGTTAATGTTATTTTTTGAAATAGACATCTTTTTAATTTTTTGTAAAATAAAATATAAAACTAAAAAACTACAAAATACACTATCTCAACTATTAAAATCTTAATATGAATATGTGGTTAGTTAGAAAGTTAAAGAATAAAATAATCACATCTTAAAATATATATATATATATATATATATATATATTAATAAAATAAATAAATAAATTTTAATTATACAATTAGATCTAAAGTTACTTTTTACTTAATCAATTGATTATACTCTAAATTCACCCGTTGATATATATATTTAAACTCTCAACCTACATTAATGTCTACTTTTACAAAGGTAAGATTAATCTTAGTAAAGAAATAATACAAATCAGAGTTACAATATTTAAAATATTATAGTTTTGATGTCACAAACTTGATCAGACAGTCACCACTAAACACCTCATCCACTCTGAAATCTGATATATCCAAATTTGTAAGTTGGAGAGATTTTGAATCTCAACTTTATCATAATAGTTGCAACCATGAAATTCAAATACTCAAAATTAACACAATCTTTAAATGGATCAAGAGAATCTTCTAGTCCACACTCAAACCAACAACTACAAAAGTACAAATGCTTAAGAGAATAAAAGTTAAAAGTTGTGGTATGAGTACGTTTGAGAATAGTGAGAGAACGACAAAAAAATAAAATTTTCAAAAGATTACTCACGAAACACTCAACGAGAATTGTAAGAACTTGAAAGATTGTGATTGTGGATATGGATGGATATGAGTAACATGGTCAATGATAGAATCTATCAATTGTCCGTCGTTAAGGTCATTATGACACTTTAAACTAAGTTTGAAAACATTGCTAGAAGAATCTCTACTAGACATAAAATTATCAACAAAATCCTCAAAAAATATAGAATCATCAAATGATGAGTCATTCAAATTGAGCACCGGTAAGGATACCCAAATATACCTACATCATTTTCTCAAGATGTTGGTCTGCACTACAAACTTTACATCTAGAGTAGAAAGTATCCTAAGTATGATTTCATCATCAGGTAATTGACTCAATTTTTCATTCTTTGTTACTCCACCACTCTTCTTTTTTCTCTCATTTGTTGTCGAGTTCACAATTTCTCTTCTTGAGATTGAGACGTTTTCTCTCTTAATTTCTCTGAATTTTCTTCACTCTTTTCTTTCCTCCTTCCTCAAATACCTATTTTACAGGATTACATGTCACTTTGTTAAAAACCTATTAAAGTAAAAAGTACCCTAAGTATGATTTCATCGGGTAACTGACTCAATTTGTCTTCCTTTGTTACTCCACCCCTCTTCTTTTTTCTCTCAGTTTTTGCCAAGTTTACAGTTTCTCTCCTTGAAAGTGAGAAGTTTCTCTCTTTATTTCTCTGAATATTCTTCATTCTTTGCTTTCCTCCTCCTCAAATACCTATTTTTATCTCTTTGCTTTCCTCATCCTCAAATACCCATTTTTACAGGATTACATGTCACTTCTCCTCGTGTCATTTTGTTCAAAACTATTAGAGTAGAAAGTATCCTAAGTATGATTTCATCGGGCAACTGACTCAATTTGTCATCCTTTGTTTCTCCATCACTTTTTTTTTTCTTTTTTCGATTTCACAGTTTCTCTTTTGAGAGTGAAACGTTTTCTCTCTTCATTTCTCTGAATTTTCTCCACTCTTTACTTTCCTCCTCCTCAAATACCTATTTTTATAGGATTACACATCACTTCTCCTCTTGTCACTTTGTTAAAAACTATTATTTTTAATTTCATCTCAATTTTTTTTTCAAAAATTTATTTTATTTACTTTATTTTATTATATGTTGTTTTCTATTTTTTTCTCCTCAATTTCCTTAGATTATGATTATGTAAATAAGAAGTGATAAAAATATTTAACAAATAAACTTAAAAAATAAAGATTTAATTATTAATGACTCACAATAGAGTTATGATAAACTTGCGAGACTTCTTTGTATGCATATATGATACATGAATTATTAGACTTAAATTGTTTGTACAAAATTGAGTTATTACTTAAGTAATATAACTCATGTATCATATATGCATAGAATAAGTCTTCTAAGTGTCATAACTCTATTGTCAATCATTAATAATTAAATCTTTATTTTCTAAGTTTATTTGTAAAATATTTTTATCATTTTTTATTTACATAATTTTAATGTAAGAAAATTGAGGAGGAAAAATAGAAAACAAAATATAATAAAAAAAGTAAATAAAATAAAATTTTGAAAAAAAAAATTGTGATGAAATTAAAAATAATAGTTTTTAACGAAGTGACACGAGGAGAAATTACATGTAATTATGTTAAAATAGGTATTTGAAGAGGAGGAAAAAAAAGAGTGAAGAAAATTTAAAGAAATGAAGAGAGAAAACGTCTCACTCAAAAGGAGAGAAACTATGAACTCGGAAAAAAAGGAGAGAAAAAAGAAGAGTGGTGGAGTAACAAAGTAGGATAAATTGAATCAGTTACCCGAAGAAATCATACTTAGGATACTTTCTACTCTAATAGTTTTTAACAAAGTGACACAAAGAGAAGTGACATGTAATCCTGTAAAAATAGGTATTTGAGGAGGAGGAAAACAAAGAGATAAAAATAGGTATTTGAGGAAGAGTGAAGAAAATTCCAAGAAATGAAGAGAGAAAACCTCTCACTCACAAGGAGAAAAACTGTGAACTGGACAAAAAACGAGAGAAAAAAGAAGAGTGGTGGACTAACAAAGGAGAACAAATTGAGTCAGTTACCTGATGAAATCGTAATTAAGATACTTTCTACTTTAATAGTTTTTAACAAAGTGACACGAGGAGACATGACATGTCATATTGTAACAAAGTGAAGAAAATTAAGAGAAATTAAGAGAGAAAATGTCTCACTCTTAAGAAGAGAAATTGTGAACTCGACAACAAATGAGAGAAAAAAGAAGAGTGGTGGAGTAACAAAGAATGACAAATTGAGTCAACTACCTGATGATGAAATCATACTTAGGATACTTTCTACTCTAGATGTAAAGTTTGTAGTGCAGACCAGCATCTTGAGCAAAAGATGGAGGTATATTTGGGTATCTTTACCGGTGCTCAATTTGGATGACTCATCATTTGATGATTCTATATTTTTTTGAGGATTTCGTAGATAATTTTATGTCTGGTAGAGATTCTTCTAGCAATATTTTCAAACTTAGTTTAGAGTGTCATGATGATCTTAATGAAAGACAATTAAAAGATTCCATCATTGACCATGTTATTCATATCCATCCATGTCCACAATCACAACCCTTCAAGTTCTTACAATTCTCGCTGAGTGTGTCGTGAGTAATCTTTTGAAAATTTTATGTGTGTCGTTCTCTCACTATTCTCAAACGTAGTTACATATCTACTTATACCACAACTTTTAACTTTTCTTCTCTTAAGCAATTGTACCTTTGTAACTGTTGATTTGAGTGTGGACTGAGAGATTATCTTGATCTATTTAAAGATTTTGTTACTTTTGAGTATTTGAATTTCATGGTTGCAACTATTATGAAAAAGTTGAGAGGTTCAAAATCTCTCCAACCTACAAATTTGGATATATCAGATTTTAGAGTGGATGAGGAGTTTTGGTGGTGACTATCGGATCATGTTTGTGACATCAAAACTATAATATTTTAAATATTGTAACTCTGATTTGTATTGTTTCTCTACTAAGATTAATCTTACCTTTATTAAAGTAGATTTTAATGTAGGTTGAGAGTTTAGAGTGTTACACTAATCAATTGATTAAGTAAAAAATAACTTTAGGTCTAATTGTATAATTAAAATTTATTTATTTATTTATTTTATTAATATTTTTTATTTTAAGATGTGATTATTTTATTTTTTAATTTTCTAACTAACCCAATATTCATATTAAGATTTTAATAGTTGAGATAATGTATTTTGTAGTTTTTTTAGTGTTCTAGTTTACTTTATTTTACAAAATTGTCTATTTAAAAAATAACATTAACATAATTTTTAATCACATTGAAACAAACAAATAATTTAACATGACATTACTTCAAGAATAAAATAAATATATTTTAATTTAAAGAAATATTGTAACATCACCTAAAAAATTTATATCATACGAATAATATATATATATATATATATATATATATATATTTACACCAATAGTTTACTTACTTTTAACAATTTTAAACCAAGTAACATAAATATAATAATTCTCTAAACATAAAAAAAAAAAACAGTTTCACAAATAATATTTTGACTATTTTAAAATATAAAATAAGTAAAATATTTATATAAATTTTCCACTACAACAAATATTTAAATAATAATTAAATTTAGAAATAAAAAATAATTAGTCACTATATTTACTAAATTAGATATTAATTTAGAAACGAAAAAAATTATTAGTTTCTATTATTAATAAAAATTTATAAAATAATTTCTAAATCTGTATTTAAATTATCTATCTAATATTTTAGAATTTAAATTGGTCTTTAAAAGACTAATAGAGACTAATTTAAAATATAAAATTGTAAGTAGCTAATGGTTAGATATCAATTTATAAACCATTTTATATTTTTTTTAATAATAGAAATTATTTTAAATATTAGTAGTTTTCTTAGTTTATAAAATAATCTTTAATTTAATCAAATAGTAACTAATTATTTTGATTTCTGAAATTAGTTTATATTTAATGATTTTCTTGTAGTGCAATACTATTATTAATTTTATTAACAAAATAAATAAATAATAATTTAAATAATATTAATATTATTATTAATGTTATTTTTATTATTATTAAATATATTAATAATAAGAAGAATATTTATAGTATTAATAATAATATCAATTTTAGAATCAAGATTTGATTTAAATTTGAATTTGCAAACCAATGGAAACTTGTGATTTATAAAACAGAACAAAACTTATTGTACATAGAATTCGAAAACATATTTTTTTTTAATATATAATGAAATAATTAAATGTGGTTTAAAATATTCACAGTTTAGACTAAAATAATTTTGTTTGAATAATATTTTCCAATATTAATGACAATTTTAATTAAATATGATTTAAAATACACACAATTAAATATCACATTTTTATTATTTTAAATCACATTTTTTTAAATATGATTTATTATTTTTTTAAAATTATTGCTACAACACTCTAACTTAAATGTCCATGATTCAAAAAAGGGTGATTTATAATGATTTTTAAGTCATATTTCTATTGTCTTTTTCACTTTTAGATCACAATTATGTGCCTATAATCACTTTTAGATTATAGTTTTATTATTTAGTCCACACATTGTAAAGATAACATTTTAAAAAATATGATATAAATAATTAATTACTTTATAGATGTGGTTTTTAAGTAGTTATTAATGAATTTTTTTCTATATTTAGACAACACTTAAATTCTTGTGGTATAGTGTATTGTTGTTTAAAAAATAATAATTGTGTAATAGTGTATATGTTTCAAAAATATTTATGAAGAAATATTTTTTTATAATATTTTATAATAACTTATAGAGCACTAAAAAAAATATAAAATAGTGTCCTAAAAGTGAGTGAAAATCACTATCTCAAATATTAAAATGGGTTAGTTAAAAAAGTTAAAGAAGTAAATAATCACATGTTAAAATAAAAAAGATATTAATAAAATTAAAAATTCTAAAAAAATTAATTATACAACTAAATCTTTTATATATATATAAATATATATATATATATATATATATTTCGAATTATAAGTTTTCAAAATTATTTAAATACAAAATACATGTATAATTAAAAATAAAAAATGATTTCTTAGTCTTATTTCACGTTTTACATTCAACTTCATCTTAATACTATTATAGTAGTGATGATTTTAGAATTTTAAATAACCATAATATATATATATATATAATTTATTACATGTCAAAAACACTAAAAGTATAAATAATAATAAAAAAAAACATATTTGTTGTCTATAAAAAATAAATTATAAATTAAATACTTAAACATTAGATACTTTTTGAAAGATTGTATTGAGTTTAATACCTAGGATATAACAAATTATTTTTAATTTAGATGTCAAGTAGTCATTTACATATGAGAAGTAATTTCTTACCCACTAATTTAGTTCTTGACGAATTTTTATAAAACAAACTTCATCAACTTTAAAATAACTAGTTTCTATTCCCTTAATATTCTTTGTACTTAAAAAAAAAACTAAAAATAAAGAAAAGAGAGCATCAAAATGTCACGAGAGTTTCTCAATCAACAAATAAAAGAAAATAGAATATCAAAATGTCACGAGAGTTTCTCAATCAACAAATAAAAGAAAATAGAGCATCAAAATGTTACGAGAGTTTTTCAATCAACAAATAAAAGAAAATAGAGCATCAAAATGTCATGAGAGTTTCTAGATCAACTAAAAAATCAAGTCAAACACCTCAAAAGAACTAAGAATCAAAACATCAATTTCTCTCAATCGCAATAAAACCCTAAATAAATTACATGAAAAACCTTAAAAGCAAAATTAGAATGAAATGAAAAGAAGGAGAAGAAGGAAGAAACTTACTTTAGGCAAAAAGAAGACTTCATCCTCTCACTCGCTTAAACTGTTGGTGGCACAAGATAGTTAAAAATGAAAACTTAGATTCTTTGAAGAAGATGAAAGAGAAAGGAAGAAGATGAAAGAGAAAGGAAGAAGAGAGAATGACAAAGAATATGTTTCTGATTTTTTAAAGTAAGAAGGATAAAGAATCTCTTAGGGGAACCCTTATCCTTTTAAGCTTATCCTATCACTTTTGTTTTAATGTTGTATATAAATTTAACCCAAATAACAAAAATTCACTATTATATTGTTATCTACATAGTCATAAACTTCATAAATATTTCTTTTATTAGATTAAAATTAAAATTTACTATCACTTGTTAATTATTTTGCACATCTATTTTAAAATTTAAAAAAATGCACGTTCTTACAATTTTAAGTTGATGTTAGTCTAAAAAAAGGTTTTTTTTAATATCAATAAAAATATTCTTAACTTTAACAAAAAAAAAATTACTAAGAATCATCTTTCGAAAAATAATATTGTCTTACATAACAAAAAAAATTAGAGAGAAATGACAACATATTCTTTATAACTTAACTAACGATACATACATTTATCAAAACTCAATCTATGAGAGAAAATGAAAAAAAAAGATAGAAATAAGTGTAGAAAAAAAGAAAGTATGAAAATGTTCAAATTCATAATTTAAGCAAAATTTGAAATGTTATGATTTTAAGGGATCAAAATACTTGATAAATTTTTATAGTTTCATTTTTTTAAAATTTTTTCTTATTTAGATAACATATTTTACCAAAAAATATTTTTAAATTCTCTATAAAAATGAATTATCCTCTAAAACTTCTCCATTGAAACATATAATAAAAATTAATCTAATGATGAAAAATATAATTTACTTTATTTACTCGTGATTTTAACTTTTTATTTGAAAATAAAGATATTTAATATGTTTATTTTGTAATATTATTCTTTTTAATTAAACTATGTTTAACCCACTTATACCCATTCTAACTTATATTTTGAATGTTTAAAATATGTAAGAACAGGGAAGTTAATGTAAAAAATATAATTTAAATACTTTTAAAAAAATATTACATTAGTTAGACATATCGCTTTTAAGTTCATATTAATATATTAACAATCAATAGTTTAATTTGGATTGGCAACTCTTTTTTATTGATAAAAAATAAAATAAAATAATGAAGATATTTTAAGAATGTCACTACCCTTATACAAATATTCATTTGATATCAAAAAGCATCAACAAGTAAAACATCTTACACAAAATATGCCTAAAAAAGTGGAACCTAGTTACAAAATATGTTCTATTCTTAATAATTGTGTTAACCGGTCCAAACAAATTAAACATGTGTTGCACAATAATTAACACTAATTATTCACAAAAAATGTACAATATAAATGTAATTCCATTAAGAGTGAATAACTTTTGGCTTCTTCTTTTATCCTATATGCATGAATGCATTCTTGTTTTCGGCTCAACTTAGAGAAACTTTAGATATTTTGTCCACTACATAACATGTGCTCTACCACAGCAACTGCCACATTAAAGTGTTGTCCTCTTCCTGGCTACATACAATATGTATTGTCCTACTATTCATACATCTCTCATGCAATCAAACAACACCTTGTATAGTAAAAGCACAAAGATAAAGTGAAAGTTGTAATGTATAAAGATAAATAGCTCTTATAAATTGGGGACCCTGTGCCTATAATTTTAAACAAGTTAATGGGTCAATGCACCATTGAGCATAACATGTTATCCATGAACAAACTTTTAGTTGTGTCACGTTGAAAATTTCAACCAAATCAAGAAAGGTATCCTTAAATTCTATGTTGTTTGTGTGTCTCCAAATCTCACTAATTTTCTTTATCCACCTACAACTCCACATCCTATTTCCAAACATAGATAATCTTAAACTCCTAAATAGAGTTTAGGGTAAATGATTGACAATTTCCATATCTTTATGTCACAACACTCACAACACAATATTTTCTAGTTTTATATATCTGCAATGCAAATTAACTTTAATTGATCCAACCACCTATGCAGAGGGTAATAACATAATATTCCATAATTGGTCCAAAACCATACTATTGTACTCATTCTCCTTCTTTAGAGTTGAAATTTGTTTTTCTTTAGTTTAACATAGAAGAGTGTTTAGGATTTCATACTGTAACGTGGTAAAGTGTAACAATATCATAAATTGGAGATTGCATGGGGAATCGTCAAAACATCTATGTTGAAAGTGTTTGTCGGTTTCACTTTTGTCTTAAAAAGGGGTCACTTTTATTTTGCTTTAAATAATGAATAAATGCAAAAAATTTATACTACATGTTCCCTTATTGTCCTGAGAATGATGCATCTTGTGATATGTTTTCAACTTTGTAGATTCCACCAAGGATTAAGGTCAAGCTCTACACCATGCACACATATTTTCCCTTACATACTTTGCACACACCTTTCTTTTTTCTGCTGCAGCTAACGACTTTAAAAGTTATGCTTTGGATAACGAGATTAGGGTTAGGGTTTGAGAATATAGAAGAAAAACATCTTTTCAATTATATGGAAGAACAATAAATGAAAATAGAAAAAAAAAAGTTTAAGAATTATTGAATTTATTTTTGTGTTTCTGTTTTCTTGTTTTTAACCTAATTGTGTATCAGCAATTACAAACACAAAGCTTGATGTTCTGATTAAGAGAATAGTGTAAGTGTGGTGTGTGTCCATAGACTTTTTATTGATAAAAAATTATTTTCAACTGAAAGTTTAACTTAATCATTATCTTTTAGTGACATTATTTATTTTATTAATATTTATTTTCCATCTATAAAGCTCCTATATGAGATTCCGACTAAAAAAATTGAATTTTGCCAATCACACACAGAAGGAACAAAATTGGAATAATAAAAAATAATGAATTAATCGAATCATTTTGGTTATGGGACGTAAAGAATTCTCTTGCCATCTTCATTTCTAACTCTATCTTTTATTTATTTTCATTTTCTCATCGTATTTTTAAATAAAAGTTACTTATACAATATTTTTTACGGATAAAAGCAAAGTTTTATAGGGTCTTAAGATTAAATTCTTTAAAACTCAAGTCTATTAAAATGGTAGTTTTATTAATAATAAACTCATATATAAACAACTCTCATTAAAAAGAATATTATAGAAGCAAGTTCAAATTTAAAAATTCCAATATAACGTGCAAATTTTCTCTCGCTCATGCTAAAAAAAAAAGAGAGTGAATGAATTATGTAAGGAAAAAAGATGCTAAGTTTTGTTCTATTAGATTTAATATAAGGACCAATAATTTGGATGTTAATAGAAGTAAGTGATATTATTTTATTAGTGATAACTAAATTTAAATTACATTTACGCATAATTAAAATAATGATTTATGTGTATGGAAGATTTAAAATAGGTTCTAAAAAATATAGGGATATTGGATTTTAGTAGTGTTGGGCTTTAGGGATTATGCTTCCTAGGATCAAATGAACATGAGAATCGCTTCTTGGACCCAAAGATTTTGAGCCTACACCTAAAGAATTTCTGAAATTTTAGAATTGTTTTTGTTCTGGAATTGAAAATCTGGAATAAAAAATACATTTAAGAAAAAGTAAATCTTAATAAAAAATTTACATTTTGGAAATGAAATTCTAGAAAAAAAAATCAAAATATCAATGTAGAAAAGCTTACCCAGAATATAAATAATACATTCCAAAAAATAAATTCTAAAAAAATAATCTAGAAACATACTCTGAGAGAAGATTTCGGAAAATAAAATTCTAAAAATATATTTTGGAAAACTATTCCAGTAAGCCTAATGTGGAAAAGTGTTTTAGAAACCAAAATCTGAAAATGCATTTCGAAATATAATTCAGAATACATTTTGACATGTACTCTCACTCCTATTTAAAATTAAAGAGGACATTTTTGTCATTTTACATAAGACATTGGATGCAAGTTCAAAAACACTGGGTGTAGGTAGTAAGAGCCCATGAGCATCCTTTTCTTTCTCTTTTTTTGCTAATTCTCCCTACATCAGACCAATTATGACCTATACTCAACACTGCAAAGAAAATGTCTGTTTTACCTTTATTTTTCTGGATATTTATATTCGCAACATAAGTAAGACAGTTTTAAATATATAAATCTAGAACTGAGATGTGCCTTCAGAATATGACAATTTGCAATACAATATGACAATCCAAATGCTAAAATTCATAAGTTTTTTTTTTGGTTCCGAATGCGAAAATCTGAAAAAGATGACAAAGACAATTTAAGATTAAAAATAAATAATGGATGCATATCAAAATTGATCTGATGGAAGGAGAATCAGCCCTTTTTCTTTCCAAACTCCTTTTCTAATAAGACATTACATTCATGGATTGGAGTTTAAGATGCATTAGATTTTTTTTAGTAGTGAACTCATTGGAATATGTTTGGTTTAGTTACTGTAGTTGCTTCATTCTCACCTTAAAATTCCAATTATTTTTCCTTAATAAAACAAGAGAATATAAGATAAAAGAAGTAAACTCTACCTAAACTTTACAATTGGATTTTAAAATATTGCATTGAGATTTCAAAATTTGATATCTTGTGATCAAGATAATAAACAAATTACATTGTGAAAAAATGGATTGAAAATTATGTTTATTTTTAGCACTATGACCTAGAATGAATAATATATTGAATTGAATATAATTTCTAAGTGTTATTATTTATTTGTTACTGTATGTAATTAATATAAATTTTGAAATACTTTTTTTTATCAACAATAATAAATATAATTAAACAAAATATTTAAAGGTGTCTAAACCCTTTTTACAAAGAAAACCAATTTAAACTAGGCCTAAACTTTTAAATACTAAATCAAGTTGATCTTATTGATGTTTTTTTTTTAAGATTAGGTAATGCATATTCTTATATTTTTAAGGTTGTTAATTTAAGAATGATTTATGATATCTTGTAAAATAGAAAGGTAAATTGGTTACTTAGGATGCACAGTTGAATTCTTTAATGATTTACAATGATGTTGGAGTTTTATGAAGGGTTATGAGCTTTTATGTTAGGTAAAATGCATATTCATCAAAATGGTGTTTTAATTTATTAGGATTTTGATGTTTTGGTTATAAAATTTTCATTCAAGCATTCTTGGAAAAATAATTATCAAGACATATAATTTGAGCCACAAAGCAGAACTCAACAAAAAAAACATGAAAATAACATTTATTTTAATAAATAATATATGCTTAAGCTAGAAGGCCTTACTTAAACAACATTTCTCTATTTCTTAAAATATTTTTAGTTTAGATTAAAGTATTTTCACATTTAATAATCATAGTTCATAATATATTATATAAATTTGAATTTTTTGATTATATTCATTATTGAATGTATAAAATAGGACGAATAAATACTTATAATTATATATGAATGAAGATATGTCATATAAAATATTGATATTTTAATGTTAGATTATTTATTATTATTATTATATATATATATATATTAAATTACTCATATTTTTCAAAATTCTCTGTAGTTAATTATACTTACTAGTTTTAAATGCAGTATTGTTTTGCATACATTACGTCTAGCCCAAAAAAAGTGTTGAAAGGACAAATAATTCATTTATTAGAAAAAAACATTAAGTACTACAAAAGGAATGGAAAGCATTTTATTGCTTGAATTGGATTTTGTGTTTATCTTTTATTGAGAAAATTCATCAAAATAATTAAAGTCAAGGAGATTAACCATATATATATATGAACAGATTTTTTCGTATAAAAAATTCTAAAAAATATTTAAATAAAAATTAAACTATTCTTTTATAAACTAATATTATTAGTTCATGCATAAATTGCCTAGTAAAATATAACTTTTTTTTTAAAATGTATAAACTATTTTAAACATAAAACAAAAATGAAAAAGTTCTTACAAAAACATTCATATGAACCAAGTTTACCCTAATTTAAGATAAAACTAAAACTTAACAGGTAAATAGGAAAGCCATCCATCTTGGTTGATAAACGATGACAAAGAAAACTCTTCCAATTCCCAATTACTAAGCTTCTTCACCCACTCAACACGCCCTGTACTATTTGCTCCTGCTCCACTGCAATCTACCTCAGCATAAGTAAACCTGGACCTGCACCACCAAAATTTAACATAAAAAAAAATGTTCTAACATAATCACTTTTCTTGTACCAAAAGTGATTAATCATAACATAATCTCGTTTGAACGATGAAAAAAGCAATACTCTTGGCCAGTGTAGCCCCAAGCATCCCACCCTTCAGGAGAAATCACTGAAGAAAAGTAGGTTCCAAAAAATATGACTCTTGAATAAGGTCCATAAGCTCTTCCAAGGTTCACTTTCCCGTTTCCAACAACACAACCTGTTCTGAAAACAAAACCACTTTGGTCTTTTTCAGACCCTCGAGATTGTGCCGTTATAAAACCTGGAGGAGAATTTCCAAGGGTAGCATTAACTATGCAATCCTGCAAGTAAAAAATAAATAAATTAAATTTATTTAATATTTTTAAAAAATAATAAATGAATTCATAAAAATATAAAACATAAATATAACCTCGTAGTAAGATTGACCGTTGCCATAAATAAAGTCAACTTCACCTTCGATGTAGCAATTTTTGAAATAATGACGACCCTTTGCATCAAAGAGAGTATCTTGATAACTCACGAAACCACATTCAACGAACACGGATTTGTCACCGTAGATCGCTGCTGCAGGTGCAGGTTCAATGGTTTCTGACCCCACCAGATTATACGAATTCTGCATTTTCCCCACCAATATTCCTTATGTTACATCTTTTATGTTTAATTTTTCCATTCTTAACTTCTTTATTACATTTTAATGCTATATTTAAAAAATATTTCTCAAAATGCTTTATTTAAAATATCATATAAAATAGGAAAACATTAAAAACAAAATCTCAATTAATAATTAAAACTATTTTTGATACTGAATAGGATAGAAATAACTAAAATTTAATTTATCGAGTTAATACATATTCTCTATTAGAAATTTCAAGATACAAAGAATCCACATTAAATAAAATAATTGCCATTAAATAAAATAGAAGCAAGTACCTCGAAGGTAATTCCGATAACAATTACGTTGGATGGGACAGAAACAAATGTAGCACCCAAGTGGTCGTTTAGTTTGTGATTATTTTGATTTGAGGTAGTTGTAACGGCGGCAGCGCGGTGGTAGCCACTTGATGTAACGGTGGTTATCTCTTTGCCCTGGCCTTCTAGAAATATGCATGCTTTATCTTCTGAAATGGTAACTTTCTCTCTGCCCAGTTAAAAACACAACAGTTACTATGAGTAAAAATATCTTTTAATATATAAGTTACTCATAAACAATCTAATTAATAATTTTACTGTAATGTTCATCTCTATAAACACATTCCTCTTTCCAACTTTTATATTTTCATTCAGAACTATACAAATGCTGAACTTAGGGTTTAAATTAGTTACTTTGTGTAAGTGATTTTATCTAATTTCTGATTTAAACAATTCATCTGATAAAAATCTGATTTGATTAGTAATTATACAAGTATAAATATAAAGTATAAACAATAACGTTACAATGTAACAGTGAAAGGAATTGGAATAGTGTGAAGTTATGAATTTTAACTTTACTGTAAGTATTTAAATACAGAGAAACGTTACAACTTACATGTATATGCCAGGATTAATGTGAATTTTGACCCATTGATCATTGTTTTCCTTTATGGAATCAATGGCAGCTTGAACGGTTCTGAACTCTCCTTTGCCTTGTTGATCAACTACAATGGTGTGTACGATTTTGTTCCTCATGCAATCCATGGCTGCACCGCCACAAGAACAACAGAGAAATAGTAAAAGAGGAAGAAAGAGTGGCCGAAGAAGCATTTTGGTGTACTTATCAAAACAGTGCTGTGTAATTGATATATAAACAACACTTAGGAGACACAAAGGTCATTTCTACCCACTCCCATCTCTGATAATTACCACAAAACCACTTGACTAATTAATATTTTCTCCATGCTATATCATAAAGTATTTGAGAGCATTTATTTCTTTTCTATTTGAAACTTCTGACTAAAAGTTATGGAAAGAGATGAGAGAGGTAATTAACTAAGGAAAAAAAAATCAAAATATACATAATGAGTAATGAAATACAAAAAAATACTTTTTGTATTGTTCTCAAATTAAAACTGAAATTTTATTTCAATAATATATGAGAAAAAATATTTGTATTAAAAGATTATATATTATTGAAATGAAACTTTAAACCTAATCATATAATAACATAAACCATGTGTACAAAACTGTATGTAAGTTTTGTTTACAAGAGATAAAGTAAGAAATGTAATAAGTAATTAAGACAAATAAGTTCTATGATTAGTAAAAAAAAATAAAGAATAAAAAATTATAATGCATTTTGTGCAAGTATGCACAGTTTATTATAAAATAAAGGTTGGATTATCTGAAGTATTTATTTTATATATATATATATATATATTATTTTATTTCTGGTAAAAAAAAAACTGTGTGTAAAGTGTGAAATCAAGTTATTTATTTATTTAAGCGAAGTTGGTATTTTGGATAATATATATGTATACATCATAATTTACAAATCTAATAATTGAATTTTGATATAGACAAATTGAAAATTCATCTAGTTATATGAATTTTTAGTTAATATATATTTAAATATAATTTTAAAATATAGTTTATGCATTCCATTAAATTTATGTAATATAATTTCAAATAATTTTAAAATTTATATAAAACTAGTTTTATGTACTAAATTTCATTACTGGTAAAAATAAAAATGAATAATTATTGTATTTTCAGTATGAACATTTTTTCAACAACTCTTTATGTTCTAAAATAACTATAACTATAATGAGTACAAATGGCATTTGTTAAAAAAGTGATTCACCTATATGAAAATAATTAAAGTATTTCTAAAAAATTAAGAAAATAAGTAAATAACTTGACTAATATAACATTTTGACTAATGTATCTTTTGTATCTATTCTTTATTTAAATGATGATAAATAATAAATCATATTAATTATATATATTTGACAAAATTGGAAGTTTGAATGTGATATATGAAAAAAATAATGTTAGTGCTTTTTAAATGAAAATTATAATGACATTCATTAAAAAATTAATTAATAGAATTTTATTTTAATTAAAAATAATAATAATTGTGCATTATTTAGGTAACCAATATTATTTCAACTTTACATTAAGCAGTTAAGCAGTATATGTTGTAATATATTTTAAACATTTAAGAAAATGTAGTAACGTATAATAGCAAATAAATGTAATATTTTGTAAATAATTAAAATTTTAATATAAGAGTAGGAAAAAAATGTATATATTGAATATGATTGTTATGATTTTTTGACGCGCAATGGTCAAAATGATGGTTTAACAATAAAAACAAAAGATGGTATATTTTCTTTTCTTTTTCTTCTATATCTTCACTGTTTCTATTTTTATTGGTAACAAACATAATATAAAAAAATTGAGAATACTTAAAAAGAGTAATTATATTTTATTATTTTTATAAATAAATAGAAGTATTTAAAAAATATATTGTATCTTACTATATTATTCTACTGATTTGTCTTTCAAATATATAAACTCAAAAATATTTTCTTCTTGAACAAAATGAATTAGACATTAATTTGAAATACATAAATTAGTTTTCATAGTACACACTGTTAAATACAACATTTTCTTTTATCTCTATTATAAAGTTTAATATAATGTTTGTACAAAAATAAATAAATAAAATTATTGGGCTGTTTAAGTAATTTTTAGGATATCAACTTAATTAAGATTTATCTGAGTGTGGAGTTGATTTTATGAAGATGATTTGACTAATTTATGGTTATCAAAGATAATTAATGATGTAAAACTACTAATGGAAAAATCAACGACGGTTCCAATTTCTTTTTGAAAAAATCAACTACTATTCCAAGTTTTTTTTGAAAAAAAAATATAATTTAAAAAACCTATTTATCGTATTGTTTAAAGAGCTTAGGAAAATGAACCTTTTTCGAAAGTTCCTAGTTTCATTAAGTTGTATGACGTATTTAAAATTATCGTTTATGTAGTCGTTGTATTTATACAGATGACTGTATTTACAAATTAAATTTGCATGTATAGATGATAGGAGATACTTATATTGTGTATTTTTGTACTTAAAGAGAAGTTATTAAGAATTGATACATCCTAATTCACTATTATTTCATTTATTTGGGTTGATATTAATATAAAAATTCACCTTATAATAAAAATAAAGTTAATTCAATGATCTTAATCTATGTTATCTTTGTCTCAATTAACATTTAACTTGATGTTTTACTAATAATAACAGAAATAAAAATAAGACATTAAATAAGAGATTCCTATTATCTCAATTAACACTGAAGTGGATGTTTTATTATAATAATAATAATAAAAAGTAAAACACGATGATGATCCATGCAAGGCCACGTTTGGCTTTATTTAGATATAGTGCATGCTTCTCCCTAACGAGGAGGGGTTAAGGAGCAGTGTAACCTGAAAAGAAGAGTTTGATAGTATTTAGAAATTACATTTTATTTTAAGAAAATACATTAATATATATGTTTGTAAAAGATATATAGAAAAGAAATAATAATAATAATATTATAATAATAATAATAATAATAATAATATTATTATTATTATTATTATTATTATGATAGAATAATAAGAACTTACTTCCACACTGGGTTCCAGAAGGAAGTGGCATTTTACACTCATTGAGGACATAAACGATTTTTTCCATGCTGTAAAACATCTCATATCTTCCAAGATATCGGCAGAGACACTTGACATCAGTATTTCCCAGTGCATCGCAGCATTGCTGAGATGGTGGAGTCTTTCCTCCGAACCGTTGGATGTATCCCCCACATTCATTAGAAACCCTAAGCACATCACCACATTCAGCTTGTGCTGAGATCAGTGGCAAGTTCACCATCACCATCACCACAATCCCACACACCACCAACATTGTTCTTGCACCTGCAAACATTTTTTTGTCCATCTTCAGAATTAACATGAACATGGATGCAATGGAGGGTTTCATATCACAAATTTATACCACATTCAAAAGGGTTTAAGGCATTTTTTTTCAGTAATCAAATTAAAATGTGATTAAGTTGTATTTGACTTTCTTCCAAGGGCTAGTTCAAGTAGCATACTTTTTTAAGGGCTTAAGCCATTTTTTTCAAATAATCAAATTAAACCATATTTACCATTTATTTTCTGTAATTAATTCAGTATTTGAATTTCTTCTAAGAGTTAGCTCAAGTAGTACACTTCAATGACTAAAGGGTTATTGGTAGATATATTGGTAAAACTAGGATGCTATACATCTTATAACTTGTTGTATATTGGTAAAAGTATATTGTTGTAGATGTATGACTTTATAAGAAGAAGAAGGAAAGATGTTGTGATCACTTACCCATAACCATATATTAACTTTGGAATTTTTAATAATAATTAATGTGAAAGTATTTTCATCTGACTTTTAGTATATAATATCTTGACAAATTGTAAGCAAATGTATCTAATTTCAAAATTGAATTTTGAAGAATTTAATACATATAACTTTTGATTTGAAATTTTAATTTTTTTAAATGGAGATTCATTACAAAATAAATTACTAAATGTTAATTAATTTAGAAAAAAAATAATTGATTAATTTAGATACTATTCTTAAAATTAAAAAATTATTGGTATATAAAATAATATTTATTATTAATAAAAAATTTAAAATAACTTTAAAATTGATATTTAACATTAATTATTAAGATTTTAGATACTAATTAGTTTAGATTTTAAGTTAATTATTGACATTAGATACCAATTTAAAAGTTTTTTTATAAATTTTTAATTAATAATAAAAAATAATTTATATGTAAATAATTTTTTTATTTATAAAATAGTATGTAATTTAATTAGTATAATAATTAATTATTTTTATTATTTTAATTAATTGACATGTAATGATTTTCTTGATTATTTTATACGAGATAATCAATAATATAAGCACATGATAATTATGTGTAAAAGGTATAGTTGATTATACATTTTTGTGAATAAGGTATTGCTTCTCTTGTTTAAGTAAACCAGTTAAGATATTAAATTTTCTTCTAGATAGTTGTTGTTTTCAAGTTTCTACCTGTCTCTCTATTATGTTTTCAAAATACACTATTTTTTAAATATTAAGAAATTCTTAATTTATTTTTAAAAAGTTATCAAAATCGTATATTTTGAAATCACATTAGCAAAAGACATAGCAATTACACATGTATAACTCCTTTGACCACTGTAAGAAAAAAATTATGTTTCATACAATCCAATATGAAAATACTAAAATACTTTTTTAATATAAAGACAAATTAATATGCTTGAGTTCAATGCTAATACATGACTACATGTTACAATTAAATAATTGGTAGTTAAAACTTTGGTTACTAATTAGATATCAATTTAAAAACTATTTAACAATAATAAAAACTAATTTAGAAATCAATCTTTATTTTAATTTCTAAAATGATCTCTAATTTAGTTACTATAACAACTAATTATTTTTTGTCTCTAAAATTAGTTTTTATTTTATGTTTCAACATTGTTCTTGCATATGCAAACACTCTCTTTTCCATCCTCATAATTAACATCAACATAGGATTTCATATCACATATTTATAACACATTCACAATTTTTTAGTAATCAAATTAAAATGTGATTAAGTCAGTATTTGACTTTTTTTCTCAGGACTAGTTCAAGTAGCATACTTTTTCAAAGACTTATACCATTCTTTCAAATAATCAAATTAAGTCACTGCTTATTTAAATAATAAGTTTCTTAAAAATTTGAGTATTTTTTTGAAACATATGTAGTGATTTTTTGGATTAACAATATCTCAATTAACACTGAAGTAGATGTTTTTACTAAGTTGTGATTATTAATTAAAAGTGTAAATAATTTCTTTTAAAGACAATACTGTCTAATTATGTAAGAATTTAGTTGGTTATTCAAAGACTCCCTAAACAATGAAAGGTTGATAAGTTAATTATTGATTTATTTTAAATAACTTTATTGAAGGGATCATCATTGTATGAATTATTTTATATTTATCTTAATAAATTTTATGAATATAATAAGTAAGATTAGAATTGAATTGAAATAAAATAAAAATATGATTGATTAAAAAATATATTTCAAATAGTAATTTAAGTTAGTTTAAAATTTGTGATATCTAGTATTGAGTCATTGCTTGTGAAGAGATATTCAAAATTTTACTAATAAATTCAATTACATAAATTAAAATATCTGAAAAACTAATAAAGAATGCTTCATAGAAATGATTACATTTATTCATTATGCATACAAAATTAAGGATAGCATACAAGAATCTTAACTTAATTTAAAAAAAAAAACAAAATACATCATTAAGATATTGTTGGTAAGGAATCAAACCATCCATCATTATTGATAAAAACTGGAAAAGAAAATTGTTTTAAATCTGAAGAACTTAGTTTCTTTATCCACGAAACACGTTTTGAAGAATCAGCTCCTGGACCCTCACAGTCCACTTCAGCATAAGTGACTCTATTCCTACAACAATTTAGTCATGAGTTAATAAAATGCATATTTTTTAATTTATTTTATCAACAAAAATAAATAAATAAATAATAATTATTTTAAGGATAACCCAACCCTTATACATACAACAAGATACATAAACATAAATGACACGTCCATAAAGAAACTAACACCTAACAACAGATCCAAAATACCAGAAGAAGCCTCCAAATCAGAAAATCCAAAACAAACACCAAACAAAAGAGAAATATCATAGAAAAAAATCCAAGAACAGGTTGCCTCAAAAACCAACATCTCATAGAAACACCATTCAAATAACACCCTTATAGCCAAACAAAAATCATCTCGACATCAACAATCCACTAACAAAAAACTAACCAACAAACTAAATCGAACACAAAATAATGTAAATTATAGTTTTTGAAGTAAAATAAACATGTAAAAAAAATTATCATTCTTTTAGTAAATGTATATTTATTTAAACTTACTCATTGCCACTGGCAGTCCAAGCAACCCATCCTTGAGGAGTTACTACAGAATCAAAATATGTCTTATGAAATATGACTCTAGCGTAGGGTCTCCATGCTCTTCCTAAATTCACTTTACCATTTCCTTTAATAGAACCTCCTTCAAATACAAAACCACCTGGCTGATCAGGTGAACTTCGTCCTTGAGTTGTGACAAAGCCTGGTAAGTTAGGGTTTCTCCCTACAGCTTTGATCTCACAATTCTACAAGTAAAAAAACACATCAATAGTTGTTTCACTATTTTATTTTCAAAATAGATTTAAAAAGTAATCAATGTAATTTACCTCATAATATGATTGTGCATTACCAAAAATAAAGTCTATTTCACCTTCAATGTAACAATCTTTTATGTAATGACGTCCAATAGCATCATATAAAGTGTCTTGATAACCCATAAAACTACAATTGTAGATGAAAGATTTGTCTCCGTATATTCTTGCTGCTAATGCTGGTGAATCAGTATATAAGTTCTGTTGATGCACAACAATATTAGAGATCATGAAAATTGGATAATTATGAATGGTTGTAGTATAAACCCTAAAACCTAAAACCTAGATCACTTGTTCATGTGAAAGTTCACCTTGAAAGTTATGCCGGTCACAATCACATTCGGTGGTGATGAAGTGAATGTAGAACTATCACCTGTTCCATTGTGAGCTGAAAAGCTTACTATTGTATTTTGGCTACCTTCTCCTTGTAAAATGATGCATGGCTTTTCTATGGGAATCTGAGGTCTTTCTCTACACAATTATAGTTTTGAAATAACTATAAATAGATGTTTATGAAATGAGTTTCATTTAGTTTCAAATGTAAGAAAAAAACTACAAGGAAGATTTTAAAACAAAGGTGAAAACAATGTTATTACCATAAACAAGTTTTTTTAAGGATGGATACTATTTCATTCCTTTCCTTGGTAGAACCACAATATTAAAAGTGATTTGGGCAAAGTGAGAATTATAGAAAATGCTTTTGGTGAAAACTTCAAAAAAATTAGTGATAGTTTGTGGAAAGTAATTTGAGTTTGGATTGTATTGAGTGTGATTTTTCATCTTTATCAAAATTGAAAATGATAAAGATGAGAGATACTCATCTCAAGTTAATACTCTAGTTTTTTTTTTTATGAACGGTTAATTTTTTTTAAAATGAAAAAGTCAATGTTGTGCAGTCAATAACAAAGTTTTTTTATATAAAGATTTTATGTAAGACATCACTATACAATTTGACATCTCAAGTCGGTTGATACCCCAAATAACAACAATCATCTGTCATCACATTAAATTAACAATCAATATCAAAGTTACACTTTCTATCATTCATATTTTCAAACAAAGCAAAAAAAATGGGTAGATCTATGAAGAATATAGGTCAAAATGACAAATAAGTGGGTAGATCCATGAAGACTACAACTGAAAATAATGACACAATCCATATGATAAGGCATAATTCAAGGAAAAATGATGTTTTTACACCCAAATAATTACTTTGAAAAAATATTTTTAAGAACAACATGATAATTAAAAAAAATATTTTTTTTTAATTATAAAAAAATCTACACAATATTATCCCGCCATTATACATTTGAATGTTATTTTATATCTTCTTCAAAACAAAGAGAAAGAAAGAAAAGTAGGTTGAACCAAAAAGTCATACTTTAATATAACTTTTTGAGGATCTCACAACTACAAATATAAGTTTTAAGTCAATTTTCATAATATATGCATTTGTAAGAATATTGTTTTAAACATGCATTTTTTTAATAAATTATTGTTTATTGATCAAACAAAAACTGTAATCATATATAAATAATATTACTTCAACTTACTTGTATAAGCCAGCTTTGATATAATCTTCACCCATTTATCATTGTTGCTCTTTACTGAATTAATGGCATCTTGAATTGTTGTAAATGCTTTTTTCCCATTTGGATTAACAGTGATGGTATTTGAAATATCTTTTCCTCCACAGTCTATGGCTTTACCCAGGAAAAAGAAAGAACAAGTAACCAAGACCAGAAAAAAAGTCATTGGATGATGAAAAAATTTCATGATAATGTGTTGAGTGATTCTTAGGAGCATAAGAACCCCTTTTAAATACTTAAAAAAAAGTACTCTTCTCTCTCAATTTTGAAAAGAACTAAAATATCTCTTTCTTCCATATTCATAGTTTTAAGAAAAAAGAAGTATTACTACAATTATCTGTTGAAAAATATTAATTATTATTAATTAATTTCCATACATAATTAATATTTTTCATAAGTAAAAAAAATATTGATAGATCGAATAAGAACATCAGTAGATATTTAGGCACAATATTATACTTTTAAGATATTATAATATCCATTAAATTAAAAAAATTATCAATTATTTAAGAATTACCAATCGAATCTAACATTGTTCTTTCATTAATGATTAGAGAAAATTATAAATACATATAATTAATTATTATATTAATGTATAAATATTATCATTATAAAAAATAATTAAATATCAACTAATTTATTAAAAAAAATTAATCACTGTTTTAACTAAACTAAGTTAAATACTATTTAATAAACTAAAAAGATATCTAAAGTTTATATTATTACAAAACAATTTATAACATAATTTTTAAATTAATATCTAATATTTTATAAAAGTTTAATTATTAATTATTCTAAATTATAAATTAATCACTAAACTAACTAATAGCTAAACTCTGATTTTTTCTTATAATCAGTTTTAATTTTATTAAATGGTTTCTATTCCAATAAAAAAGTTGTGGATAATTTTAGAAAGAGAGGATAAGCAAAGAACAACGAAGTCCAAGATGACATTTTTTGGACTGTTGGCTTAATGTTGTGTGGAGAAATCCAAATTTACTAGGTTTTGTGATGACTCAAGGAGAAAGTTCATCAAATGACTCATTGATTTTGTTATTGAAGGAAGTTACTTATAAGGAACGATAAAATGAATTTAAGAAGAATATGGATGCTTACTTATATCATAATTCTTATAACATATTTTTCTTTTATTGTAATTCCTTAATAATAAGGATATGTCATCATATCACTACAAGAAAATGGTTGAATAAAAAAATTGAGATTAAAAATAATTAGTTGTTATAGTGATTAAATTATAGTCTATATGAGATTAATTTTTTTTTAGTTTACAAATTAGTTTCTATTATTTATTTTTTTTAAATAATTTCTAAATTGATATATAATTAGCTACGAATGTTTTTGCTATCAAATTTAAAATATAAATAATTGGTAGTTAAAACTTTGGTAGCTAATTAGATACCAATTTAATAATAGAAACTGATTTAGAAACAAAAATTATTTAATTCTTCGTTTAATTTAAACTATTTTTTTATATAAAAAACGATATCATAGATTTAATTTATTAATTTACTATATATCAATTTTTTTATTTTATTAATCATTAATTAAATCATTTATTAATTTCTTAATTCATTAATTATAATGTTCTTAATTTATCAATAATTTATTATTTTATCAATTCATTAATTAATTAGTTTCGTAAGTTATTTTAACCATAGAAAAATCTTATGACTTTTAGTAAATTCACATCTTAATTGTTATACAGGTATTTTTTTAGTCCTACAAGTATCACAAGGCTAGTTTATTTTGCTTAAGTCAAATAATTTATTTTTACCACCCATATATAGTGGCATGACATTTTGTTTTTTACATTTTCTTGATAAAGGATGGTGTATGTTTAATTACTTTAGTAACGTCTTGCACATTTTAGTTGAACTTTAGGATAAATATATTTTTTATTTTGTTCTTAATTAGAATTTTAGACTATTTAAATACTTATAATAAGTAAATAATTAGAACGAGTCTTTAACAACATTAACATTTTTTAAACATGACAAATAAACTTTATTATAACATTTAAGTAAATTTCATGGTCCACCTCACCACAGTCTGAATCATAAGAGTGTTTTGATATAGGATGGACTTGGACTTGGACATGTTTCAAACTTCTCTTCTTTCTTTCATTTCTATCTTATAACTCTCTTAATAATAAATATTATATTCAATTAATAAAAAGTATAAATAAAATTTTAAAATAAAATAATAATATTATGATACTAATTTATTATATTGTCATTTAATATTATAATAATATTGTGAGCACGATATTGGATTTACTTCCTGAGGTGTGTGGAGAACCCGACAATTTTGTTACATAAATTATTGAATTTTTAATTAATTTGTTTAAGTTTAGTTGGTGTTTGACTATTGATTAAAGTCCTCAAAATTATGTTTGTGAAATAGAGTTAATGCATTTTTTCTTTCCAATGGAAATGTTGATCCTTTTTTTTTTTTTGACTTATTTAAGTGTTAAAATGAATTGAACAAAAACATGTTTATTTTTTACTTGAATTTAACGAAAAAATTTGTTGTTTTGAAAAAAAGTTTTTGAGTTGTTTTCATTTAAATTTTGAATTTGAGGTAAAGGTTTGTTCTTTTGAAAGGAATTTAGACTTTGTTTTAATTGTGTGAAGTTTGAGTTGTTATTTCTATGTCTTCATTAAAAGATGAGTTAATAATTTAAATAAATTCACTTTTTTCTGACTAATCATTTATGAGATAAATGAGAGTTAAAGATAATACTCTAATTATGTAAGAATTTAGTTGGTTATTCAAAGACTCTCTAAACAATGAAATGTAGATAAGTTAATTATCGATGATATATCACTCAAATAATATTCATTGGTATTATAACTCGTGTATTATTTATTTTAAATAACTTTATTGAAGGGACCATAATTGTATGAATTATTTTATATTTGTCTTAATAAATTTTATGAATATAATAAGTAAGATTAGAATTGAATTGAAATAAAATAAATGATATGATTGATTAAAAAATATATTTCAAATAGTAATTTAAGTTAGTTTAAAATTTGTGATATATAATATTGAGTTATTGCTTGAAGAAATATTCAAAATTTAACTAATAAATTCAATAACATAAATTAAAATATCACATAGCGAAAAACTAATAAAGAATGCTTCATACGAGAAATGATTACATTTATTCATTATGCATACAAAATTAAGTATAGCATACAAGAATCTTAATTTAATTTAATAAAAAAAAACAAAATACATCATTAAGATATTGTTGGTAAGGAATCAAACCATCCATCATTATTGATAAAAACTGGAAAAGACAATTTTTCTAAATCTGAAGAACTTAGTTTCTTTATCCACGAAACACGTTTTGAAGAATCAGCTCCTGGTCCCTCACAGTCCACTTCAGCATAAGTGACTCTATTCCTACAACAATTTAGTCACGAGTTAATAAAATGCATATTTTTTAATTTTTATATTAATAAAAATAAATAAATAATAATCATTTTAAAGGTAATTCAACCCTTATACATACAACAAGAGACAAAAACATAAATAACACGTCCAAATTTTCCAAACCCATAAAGAAACTAACACCTAACAACAAACCCAAAACACCAGAAGAAGTCTCCAAACCAGAAAATCCAAAACAAACACCAAACAAAAGAGAAATATCAGAGAAAAAAAATCCAAAAACAGGTCGCCTCAAAAACCAACATCTCACAGAAACACCATTTAAATAACACCCTTATAACCAAACAAAAATCATCCCGACATCAACAATCCACTAACAAAAAAACTAACCAACAAACTAAATCGAACATAAAATAATGTAATTTATAGTTTTTGAAATAAAATAAACATGTAAAAATTTTATCATTCTTTTAGTAAATGTATATTTATTTAAACTTACTCATTGCCACTGGCAGTCCAAGCAACCCATCCTTGAGGAGTTACTACAGAATCAAAATATGTTTTGTGAAATATGACTCTAGCGTAGGGTCTCCATGCTCTTCCTAAATTCACTTTACCATTTCCTTTAATAGAACCTCCTTCAAATACAAAACCACCTGGCTGATCAGGTGAACTTCGTCCTTGAGCTGTGACAAAGCCTGGTAAGTTAGGGTTTCTCCCTATAGCTTTAATCTCACAATTCTACAAGTAAAAGAACACATCAATAATTGTTTCACTATTTTATTTTCAAAATAGATTTAAAAAGTAATCAATGTAATTTACCTCATAATATGATTGTGCATTACCAAAAATAAAGTCTATTTCACCTTCAATGTAACAATTTTTTATGTAATGACGTCCACTAGCATCAAATAAAGTGTCTTGATAACCCATAAAACTACAATTGTAGATGAAAGATTTGTCTCCGTATATTCTTGCTGCTAATGCTGGTGAATCAGTATATAAGTTCTGTTGATGCACAACAATATTAGAGATAATGAAAATTGGATAATTATGAATGGTTGTAATATAAACCCTAAACCCTAAAACCTAGATCACTTGTTCATGTGAAAGTTCACCTTGAAAGTTATGCCGGTCACAATCACATTCGGTGGTGATGAAGTGAATGTAGCACTATCACTTGTTCCGTTGTGAGCCGAAAAGCTTACTATTGTATTTTGGCTACCTTCTCCTTGTAAAATGATGCATGGCTTTTCTATGGGAATCTGAGGTCTTTCTCTGCACAATTATAGTTTTGAAATAACTATATATACATGTTTATGAAATGAGTTTCATTTAGTTTCAAATGTAAGAAAACAACTACAATGAAGATTTTAAAACAAAGGTGAAAACAATGTTATTACCATAAAAAAAGTTTTTTTAAGGATGTATACTATTTCATTCCTTTCCTTGGTAGAACCACAATATTAAAAGTGATTTAGACAAAGTGAGAATTATAGAAAATGGTTTTGGTGAAAACTTCAAAATTTGTAGTGATAGTTTGTGGGAAGTAACTTGAGTTTGAATTGTATTGAGTGTGATTTTTCGTCTTTATCAAAATTGAAAATGATAAAGATGAGAGATACTCATCTCAAGTTAATACTCTAGTTTTTTTTTATGAATGGTTATTTTTTTTTTAAATGAAAAAGTCAATGTTTTGCAGTCAATAACAAAGATTTTTTATATAAAGATTTTATATAAGACATTACTATACAATTTGACATCTCAAGTTGGCTGATACTCCAAATAACAATAATCATCTGTCATCACATTAAATTAACAATCAATATCAAAGTTACACTTTCTATCATTCATATTTTCAAACACAGCAAAATGTGGGTAGATCTATGAAGAATATAGCTTAAAATGACAATTAAGTGGGTAGATCCATGAAGACTACAACTGAAAATAATGACACAATCCATATGATAAGGCATAATTCAAGGAAAAATTATGTCTTCACATGCAAATAATTACTTTGAAAAAATATTTTTAAGAACAATATGATAATTAAAAAAAATTGTAATTATAAAAAAAATCTGCACAATATCCAGCCATTAGACATTTGAATGTTATTTTATATCTTCTTTAAAACAAAGAGAAAGAAAGAAAAGTAGGTTGAACCAAAAAGTCATACTTTAATATAACTTTTGAGGATCTCACAACTACAAATATAAGATTTTTTGTAAGAATATGGTTTTAAACATGCATTTTCTTAATAAATTATTGTTTATTGATCAAACAAAAACTGTAATCATATATAAATAATATAACTTCAACTTACTTGTATAAGCCAGCTTTGATGTAAATCTTCACCCATTTATCATTGTTGCTCTTTACTGAATTAATGGCATCTTGAATTGTTGTAAATGCTTTTTTCCCATTTGGATTAACAGTGATGGTATTTGAAATATCTTTTCCTCCACAATCTATGGCTTTACCCAAACAAAAGAAAGAACAAGTAACCAAGACCAGAAAAAAAGTCATTGGATGATGAAAAGATTTCATGATAATGTGTTGAGTGATTCTTAGGAGCATAAGAACCCCTTTTAAATACTTAAAAAAGGAGTACTCTTCTCTCTCAATTTTGAAAAGAACTAAAATATCTCTTTCTTCCATATTCATAGTTTTAAGAAAAAGAAGTATTACTACAATTATCTCTTGAAAAATATTAATTATTTTCAATTAATTTCCATATATAATTATTAATTTTCATAAGAAAAATAAATATTGATAGATCGAATAAGAACATCAGTAGATATTTAGGCACAATATTATACTTTTAGGATATTATAATATCCATTTCATTAAAAAATTTATCAATTCCATTTAAGAATTACCAACCGAATCTAACATTCTTCTTTCATTAATGATTATAGAAAATTATAAATACATATAATTATTAAAGTATAAATATTATCATTATAAAAAAATAATTAAATATCAACTAATTTATTAAAAAAAATTAATCACTATATTAACTAAACTAAGTTAAATACTATTTAATAAACCAAAAAATATCTAAAGTTTATATTATTAAAAAAAATTTATAACATAATTTTTAAATTAATATCTAATATTTTATAAAAGTTTTAATTATTAATTATTTTAAATTATAAGTTAATCACTAAACTAATTAATAGCTAAACTCTTATTTTTTTTCTTATAATCGGGTTTAATTTTATTAAATGGCTTCTATTCCAATAGAAAAGTCTAAGATGACGTTTCCTTCCTTTTTTTCACCATATTTTATTTATTTTTTAATTCACTTTGAAAAATAAAATAAATTTACTTCGAAAAATAAAATAATAACACGTATTTTTGGTGTTTTCTCACTCCTAGGACTCTTTGCTTAACGTTGTGTGGAGAAATCCAAATTTACTAGGTTTTGTGATGGCTCAAGGAGAAAGTTCATCGATTAACTCATGTGGTTTTGTTATTGAAGGAAGTTACTTATAAGGAATGGTAAAATGAATTTAAGAAGAAAATGGATGATTACTTATATCATAATTCTTATAACATATGATTTTTCTTCTATTGTAATTCCTCAGTAATAAGGATCTCATGATATCACTACAAGAAAATGATTGAATAAAAAAAATTGAGATTAAAAATAATTAGTTGTTATAGTGATTAAATTACAGACTATGACACTATTTTTTTTAGTTTATAAATTAGTTTTTATTATTTATTATTGTTAAATAGTTTTTAAATTGATATATAATTAGCTACCAATGTTTTTGCTACCAAATTTAGAATATAAATAATTGGTAGTTAAAACCTTGGTAGATAATTAGATACCAATTTAATAAAAGAAACTTATTTAGAAAAAAAAATTATTTAATTCTTGTTTAATTTAAACTATTTCTTTATATAAAAAAACGATATCATAGATTTACTTTATTAATTTACTATATATCAATTTTTTATTTTATTAATCATTGATTAAATCATTTATTAATTTCTTAATTCATTAATTATTATGTTCTTAATTTATCAATAATTTATTATTTATCAATTCATTAATTAATTAGTTTCGTAAGTTATTTTAACCATAGAAAAATCTTATGACTTTTAGTAAATTCACATCTTAATTATTATACAGGTATTTTTTTTTTAATTTGGAGTCTTACAAGTATCACAAGGCTAGTTTATTGAGCTTGAGTCAAATAATTTATTTTTACCACCCATATATAGTGCCATCACATTTTGTTTTTGACATTTTCTTGATAAAGGTTGGTGTATGTTTAATAACTTTAGGATAAACATATTTTTTATTTTGTTCTTAATTAGAATTTTAGACTATTTAAATACTTATAATAAGTAAATAATTAGAACGAGTCTTTAACAACATTAACATTTTTTAAACATGACAAATAAACTTTATTATAACATTTAAGTAAATTTCATGGTCCACCTCACCACAGTCTGAATCATAAGAGTGTTTTGATCTAGGATGGACTTGGACTAGTTACAAAAATGTCCAATAATACAAAACTTTTTTTATATTGAATAATTTTTTTTTATATAAATAGGTTTAAAATATTTAAAATATATTATATATATGTGATTAAATCATATTGACACAAATAATTTAATATTAGATATTATAAATTATCCTCTCTTTTTTTTACTTATTTAAGTGTTAAATTGAATTGAACAAAAACATGTTTTGATTTGATTTCTTAATTTTTTAATACCTGTTATTAGTAACTTCTTAACTTATATGCTTACCGAAGCGTTAAATGATTGTTTCATATTATACTCGCTAGTATTCTCTCTAGAATATCTATTTTTGAGACTTTAAAAAAGGTTCTTAATTTTCTAAATCAAATATTAATTATTTATCTTATAATAAACTTTAGTGTACCAGTCGGGTTCAAACAATCGATCGACAACATTGCACCCAAAAAGATTAATAAGACTAATTAATAATCAAATATCAGGTAATATATTTTTAATTATGGTCAACATTCTTAATCTGTCTCAATAACAAAGAGTTCATAGTAATTATATAAATAGGCACAAATTTCAAGAATTAGGTACATCATTCATTCAGTACTAAAACCGAGTGACGAATACCGAAATCTCACTTGAGCGTCGAAGTGCCTTTTACAGGTATCATCCGTCCGAAGTTCACGGAGATGAGGAGTAGAGAGGTGAGAGGAGTGCAAGGAGTTCATTCAAAAGGAGGGATAACAAACCGACCGAGTAAGAAGACAATCGTTCTCTTGGTAACAACTACTCCGTTCAAGAACATTTAGAAACTAAGAGTAATTACAAATTAAAAAGAGAAAAAGTAAAGTTTACTCATCTTACAAAATAATTATTTTTTAATCAACAATAAATAAATTAAATAGACTTGCATCTAAAAAATATTTAAACACTTTTAAAAAATAGATATTCTCATAACAACAAAATATACATATATCATACTCTATCATTCTATCATATTGTGACTATTTAAAATATCTTGTATCCATATATCCAACCATGTATCGAACATAATTGAGTAGAATTAATACAACACACCATATGTATAATGTTATGTAAGGTGATGCAATATTAAGTTAATAATATATAATGTTAATACTAAGTTCAAATATTTGATGAAATTTTAAATTCTATCCGTGCATTGAGTTAAATAAATAAATAAAAATAAGTAATAAATGCGGATTTCTACGAGGATGAAAAATACTAGAACTCAATAAAATGTGTAATAAATCATTTTCATATGTGAAGTTTGTAGATGAAATCTATATTAGAGTGACAAGATAAAATCTATAATGTGAAGGATAAATTATCAAACTAATTATAAAAATTATTATTTTTAAGTTCAAATTTAATATAAATCTTAAAAAAAAGTTAATTATTGTGTTGTCTTCAAGTGAATTTAGTGTGCAAAAATATATTAATATTGTTTCATATATATATTATCACAAAAGATTGAGAAGATGAATCCGAGAAGCCATGAGAAGAAAACCTGCAGTGGAAACAAGATAAAACCCAGAAATAGATAGCAAAGAAAAGCAGAAAATTAAAGAAGAGAAGAGAAGAAGGATCCAAAGAAAAATAAAGAATTTGATTTAAGAAATAAAAAAGTATTTTTTAGACAGGTTAATTCTTCCTGCACCCAATCAATTTTGATTTGCACCTATATTTTTTAAAACCCCAAATTATCCTTATTACCTTTTTTGGATTTTCGCAGCATCATCTTCCGAATCTTAATATCTGAAAGGCATGAATTGGATGATCATATTCGAAAGATACAACTCAATTCTGGATTCAAAATTATCTTATTTGTGTTGCTGAATATCAAAAAGTTAAGAATAAAATAGATATTTTGAGTACAGATGTTCAGTGTAGATCACAATTGTTGTGGTGCAGGAAGAATTTGCCCGAAAAAAAAAACAGAAAACAGGTCCAAAAACAGAAGAACAACCCAAAACAAAAACACACAGTTTATCATATATGCTATAATCAAATCAGTAGCTCAATCTTACTTTTTGCTGTATTTTCAATGAACATGTTACAACAATATTTTGACAGGAAACGTATGATTCTACACGTATAGAATAAAACATGGAGAATTTATACTATAAATAGGTATATATATAGTTTTTGACCATGTATTTTAATTTATATGTATATATGCAGGCACTGTCTCAATTAACATTGATCTCAGTGTCTTACATTGACCACTTCATACTTATAAAGCACGAAAAAGAAAAAGAAAGATACACAGTGTAGTAGGAAGCATGCAGTGCAGGCCATGTTTGGCTCACTTATTTACTTTATGCATTAGTCTTCATTGTCGAGTTGAAGCTCAGTCCAGCGGATAAGGAGCAGGAGTAGGAGCAATGATTATTTCTGAAAACAACAGTTCCAAGTCATTCAGACAAATCAGATATATTTCATCGTATATAAGTCGATAAAATATATTATCAGATATATTTCATCGTATATAAGTGAAGTCGTGTTACCTCCGCATTCCTGTCCCGGAGAAAGTGGGATTCCACATGCCCTGGTGACATATACAGTTCTGTTGAGATCGATTCCATTCCTGGGGCCAATGCCAGGAGGTCTACTAGCAATGTAAGCACAGGCACAGTTGGTATCTATATTCTGTCTCTGCAGTTCATCGCAGCACTCTGTTGATGGCTCTCTTGGCCCGTCCTCTCTGAAGAAATCTTCACACTGTTCGAAAATGGCAGTGAAGTTTCCTCCGCATTGTGCTGAAATCCCTGGCAGGTTCCCTAGCACTAAGATCCCACCAACCATCACCATTAATGCAAACGCTCTGTTTCCCATTCTCACTCTACTTCTTCTTGCTAACCCTAATTAACTTTTTTTCTCACTCTTTTCATCACCCAATGGTCACTTACTTATATACAACAAACACAGATCCTATAAGTAAAAACTTGAGATACGAATTTATGTATTTAATTATTACCAACTATATAATTTAACAATAATAAATATCTATAGTTGAAAATGATCTACGTATAAGTTAGAGTATATGATTTTATTGAAGACATTTCATTCTTTCTTAATTATTACTGTATTATTAGGAGGTTGAAAGGCCGAATAGTTGATAAGGTCAAACGAACTTAGAAGCATACGATAAACATAAATCATGGTTAACCAAATTAAGTCAGTTTAATCATAAATCATGATTAAGACACAAATGGACCTTCGCCTGAATTCAAAAGCAGGTCCGTGACAGTTAAAGTCCAACACAAAGCTATAAATATCTGACACACACACGCGCACACACACATTCACAGGTATTCATCTCGCTCATCTTGAAGGTCCGGAAGACACCAAACACAGGAGCCGTGAGGACGAGAAGACGGAGATTATTAAAGTCACTTTAAGAGAAGTCCGACCTTGTAAGAACAATTACCATTAAAATAAACACCTTACTTCAAATTAATTTAAGATAAATTAACAACTTAAAAAAAATTGCATTATATAGAAATATGATAAAAGAATAAATAACAACATTTATAATAATACATACATAATATAAATATTTCTAATTATACATAGGATTTGTTCTTATTTTTAAAATTATAATAAAAATTAATTTTAAAAAAATACTTGTTCCTTTTAAAATTATATTATGTTACAATTGTAAAATATCTAAAAATATATTTTTTAAATTAAATTCTTCACTATCATAAGTGTGTAGTACGCGTCTTAATATTCAATAGATGTCTTGAGATTTATAATTCATAACACTAACATTTTTTCATTTGAATTTGCTGTCACCATACAAAAATTCCTTTTATCTTAAAAATACTATTTATAGCAACAATAACATAAAACATAATGTCTTACAGTGTACTTGACTCTAATATGATTCTTGAAAAAATAAGTATGAAGTTATGGGAGTTTAATTAAGTTAGTTGAACATCATTCATGATTTGACATGTACTTCCTAACAAGTTCAATTTTTCTTAGGAGTTATAAATAATCGCACTAGATACCTAGTTATAAGTATGTTTATATTTTATATTTTTTTATAAATAAAAATAAAATATTTTGATAGTTAAATAATTTAAATTATAAAATAATCAAACAGCAAACTTAAAACTATAAATTTAACTAAAAATAAAATATAATTCTTTACTTTTATTTAAAAAAAAAATTCCATGCATTGTAAATAAAATATTTTATTACTTTTAAAATAATTACTAAAAATGAATAAATTTTTCACTAGCAATCATTTTTATTAATTAATAATAGTAATGATATAAAAATATGTACTTTTCTTGTTCATGGACATGACACAAGGTTGAATTTGGATTCCTTATGCACAAGGACAAGGGCATTGGATTAAAGTTACCTTGTTCATGGACATGACACAAGGTTGAATTTGGATTCCTTATGCACAAGGACAAGGGCATTGGATTAAAGTTAATTGAGTTGGGTAGAAAATCATTTATTTTCATTTAAGGCAACCACTAATATGAAAAAGAAAAGTAAGCACAAAATCTATCACCCCATAAAATATATCTAACTATTATAATACCGATTTTTATTTACAGTTAAAGTTTTTTAAAATATTTTTATTACAAAATTATGACTTATAAAAATATAACTATTAATAATATAAGGTTCAAAACAACATTCCAACACCTCCAGAACCTCCGACATTTGTATGATCATCTGCTTGTACTTGTGTACATAGTACAGTCATCGCAGTTTCAACACAAAAAAAAAGCAAGGGTAAGCTAGTGGAAATAAAATTTTATAATATACACAATTCAATCAAAAGAAGCAAATTACATGAATCAATTTCTCAATTATTCAATCTTCTTTAAATTCCAACATAAAACAATCACATAGATCTCACGTGGATATACACATCTAGGATATTCAACAAACAAAATAAACAGAATAACAATTGACGCCTTAAGTAAGTCCTACCAGAGACTAACACATGATCCAAAGATTACCAGTGATTCCAAGAGAAATGATCAGGGTAAGTTCAATACAACTCAAGTTATGTATCTCATATGTCACGGTGTGCATGAATACCCCTATCAGCTTCTCACCACTTGATATCTTAGTCTGTCACTTAGATCATTAGTGAAGCTCGGAGATCTTTGTTACCACATTACCATCAATATTTAATACACAAACAAACATTACTACATACATTATCCCAAATGTATGAATTCATTTCCATACAATTTTCATCATACAATATCATTCAAAACACAATCCGCAACATTCAAAATCTCATTTAACATAAAAACAACACTTAAATACTAAACCATCAAAATCTAATACTTCTACGAGTTTAATAAATTGAATATTGGGACCACGCTCCCTCCACATTCAAATTTTCTTGCCTAGGGTACTATTAAAAAAAAATAAAGTTAGTTTCTCTTACCTTAATTGCTTACTTCCCAAGCAACCTCTAGAATTTTAGCCTCTTAGTCTAGATAAGTTTCAAAACATAAGGGCCTAATGCAAGTTATCCAAACATAACATAATTCAGTATAGAGTAGAATAAGTTGAGAGGATTTTTTTTCTCAACTGACCTCACCAAGATTGATGACTAAATCCTAAGGAAAAACAAAGAATAAGGGATCTTTAGAGTAAAAATGAACTTACTCTGTTTGAAAATCTGATTTAGTGAAAATGTAGCCTGACTCCTCAGCTACTGCAGGGTGTGATTAGATTTGGCTATTGATTTACGTAATTGAAAGTAACCAACTAGGTTACAACGAAACCTAGAAATCGATCACTGATCCAATTGGAGTACCTCTACAGGATAGACCTCAACAGAAGATTGAAGAGTAATGGCAGCAAGTGATTGAGTTCAGTAGTTCCTCATATAAAATGTAAAATTATTGAATCTCGAGATATAGTAATATGGAGAAGACAAAATTGTTTCAAGAACCGACAGAACCAGAAGCACCTTTGTTTCAAACAGGTGAGAGCGGGTTATTCACATTTCATTTGATGGTCAGAGGCGAATTGAAAGCTAAGTTGTGGTAATTCTAAGGATTCCCCTGGAAAAAAGAAAGATGTCTCTTACGTTATCCGTACCATGTGGAAGTAGCGACGTAATTTCATAAAGTCATTCAATCTGAATGCTACATGAAGAACATAAGCCAGATAAAGGAACAGGAAGACCTATGATGTAGAAGATCATAACATGAGCGGCAGATTTAGATTATTATACACCCACTCATGTGGTACTTCATTGTGTAATATATAGAAGATCCATCTGTGTAAATATCATCATCTACATATTGTAAGAAACTTGTACAGTTTGGTAACTAATTATATACCAATTTATAAACTATTTATCAATAATAGAAACTAATTTAGAAACCAATAATTTTTTTTAATCTCTAAAATAGTCTCTAATTTAGTCACTATAGTAACTAATTATTTTTTGTCTCTAAAATTAATTTGTATTTATTGATTTTCTTGTAGTGTACAATTTTAGATAGTGTAAAGTCTCTTTATTCTCACTTTAGCTATAAGAGAATTATTTATGTTTTTATATAGTTTTCAATATAATTGTTTTGTCACTTTAATATTCAGATTAAGAAAAAATAAATAAAGAATGAGAAGTAACTTTGTTATTCCTGAAAAATATATGTTTAAGTGTCTGAACAGTTTGAAGAAATATCAATACATAATCTGATTGACACTGCATTTCAATATAAGTAAGCCCCATTTTTTTATACTTGGGGAAAACGTTTTTCTAAGTTTTATAAACCAAAAAATTATTATTGTTTTACAAAAGAATAAAAAGATAGCACAAAGATTTATATAAAATATTCTCTTTTATTTATTTGAAGTATACAAGATGCTTCATATGAGAAATGAGTACACTTATTTATGTATACAAAACTAAGTATAGTATACAATAACCTTAACCTAATTTAAAAAAAAAAAATACATCATTAAGATATTGTTGGTAAGGTATCAAACCATCTATCATTATTGATAAAAACTGGAAAAGAAAATAGTTTTAGATCTGAAGAACTTAGTTTCTTCATCCACGAAACACGCTTTGAAGAATCAGCTCCTGGTCCCTTACAGTCCACTTCAGCATAAGTGACTCTATTCCTACAACAATTTAGTCATGAGTTAATAAAATGCACATTTTTTAATTAAAAAACACAAAATAATGTAATTTATAGTTTTTCGAGTAAAATAAACACTACAAGAAAATCATCAGATAGAAACTAATCTTATAAAACCAAAATAATGAGTTACTATTTGACTAAATTAGAGACCATTTTATAAACTAAAAAACTCATTGGTATCTAAACTAGTTTATATTATTAGTAAAAATTTATAAAGTAATTTTTAAATTGGTATCTAACCATTAGCTACCAAGATTTTAGCTACTATTACTTTATATTCTAAATTAGTCTCCATTAGGTCTTTTAGAGACTAATTTAGAATCTAAAATATTAGTAGTTAAAACTGGGTAACTAATTTAGATATCAATTTATAAATCATTTTATAAATTTTTATTAATAATAGAAAGTACTTTAGATACAAATAATTTTTTAGTCTCTAAATTTAATTTCTATTTAATGATTTTCTTGTAGTGAAACATGGTAAAAAAATTATCATTATTTTAGTAAATGTATATTTATTTAAACTTACTCATTGCCACTGGCAGTCCAAGCAACCCATCCTTGAGGAGTTACAACAGAATCAAAATATGTTTTGTGAAATATGACCCTAGCAAAGGGTCTCCATGCTCTTCCTAAATTCACTTTACCCTTTCCTCCAATAGAACCTCCTTCAAATACAAAACCACCTAAATCATTTGATGAAGTTCGTCCTTGAGCTGTGACATAGCCGGGTACTTTAGGGTTTCTCCCTATAACTTTGATGTCACAGTTCTACAAGTAAAAAACACATAAATAATTGTTTCACTATTTTATTTTCAAAATAGATTTAAAAAGTAATCAATGTAATTTACCTCATAATATGATTGTCCATCACCAAAAATAAAGTCTATTTCACCTTCAATAATACAATCTTTTATGTAATGACGTCCATTAGCATCATATAAAGTATCTTGATAACCCATAAAACTACACTTGTAGATGAAAGTTTTGTCTCCGTATATACTTGCTGCCAATGCTTGTGAACCAGTATATAAGTTCTGTTGATACACAACAATATTAGAGATAATGAAAACTGAAAAATTATTAATGCTTGAAGTATAAACCCTAAATCACTTGTTCATGTGAAAGTTCACCTTGAAAGTTATGCCGGTTATAATCACATTTGGTGGTGATGAAATGAATGTAGAACTATCATTTGTTCCATTGTGGGTTGAAAAGCTTACTAGTGTATTTTGACTACCTTCTCCTTGTAAAATGATGCATGGCTTTTCTATGGGAATCTTAGGTCTTTCTCTGCACAATTATAGTTTTGAAATAACTATATATACATGTTTACAAGAATGAATTTCATTTAGTTTCAAATGTAAGAAAAAAACTACAAGGAAGATTTTAAAACAAAGGTGAAAACAATGTTATTATCATAAATAAGTTTTTTTTAATGATGGATACTATTTCATTCCTTGGTAGAACCACATTGTATTGAGTGTGATTTTTCATCTTTATCAAAATTGGAAATGATAAAGATGAGAGATACTCATCTAAAGTTAATACCCTAGTTTTTTTTATGAATGGTTGATTTTTTTTTAAAATGAAAAAGTCAATGTTGTTCAATCAATAACAAAGTTTTTTTTATTAAAGATTTCATGTTAGACATCACAATGCAACTTGACATCTGAACTAGGTTGACATTCCAAATACCAACAACCATCTGTTATCACATCAAATGAACAGTCAATAACAAAGTTACACTTTCTATCATTCATATTTTCAAACAAAGGAAAAAGTGGATAGATCTATGAAGAATATAGGTCAAAATGACAAATAAGTGGGTAGATCCATGAAGACTACAACTAAATATGACACAATCCATATAATAAGGCATAATTCAAGGAAAAATGATGCTTTCGCACCCAAATAATTACTTTAATAAAAGATTTTTAAGAATAACATGATAATTAAAAAAAATATTATCCCGCCATTATACATTTGAATGTTATTTTATATCTTCTTTTAAACAAAGTGAAAGAAAGTAAAGTAGGTTGAAACAAAAAAATCATACTTTAATATAACTTTTCACAACTACAAATATAAGTATTTGAATTTGACTCCAAAAAGACAAACTGATATTATGCTAAGTGTGAGAGATGTTGATATAAACAATCAACTCAAACAATTTTAAGTTCATTTTCATAATATATCCAGCTGTAAGAATAATGTTTTAAACATGCATTTTCTTAATAAATTAATGTTTATTGATCAAACAAAAACTGTAATATATAAATAATATCATTTCAACTTACATGTATAATCCAGCTTTGATGTGAATCTTCACCCATTTATCATTGTTGTTCTTTACTGAATTAATGGCATCTTGAATTGTTTTAAAAGCTTTTTTCCCATTTGGATTAACAGTGATGGTGTTTGAAATATGTTTTCCTCCACAGTCTATGGCTTTACTCAGGAAAAAGAAAGAACAAGTAACCGAGACCAGGAAGAAAGTCATTAGATGATGAAACCATTCCATGCTAATGTGCTGAGTGATTCTTAGAAGCATAAGAACCCCTTTTAAATACTAAAATATTTCTTTCTTCTATCTTCATAATTTTAAGAAAAAGAAGTATTACTACAATTATAGGTTGAAAAATATTAATTATTCTTAGTTAACTTTCATACATCATTAGTATTTTTGATAAGAAAATTAAATATTGATATATTGAATAAGAACATCAGTCGATATTTAGGCACAATATTATACTTTTAAGATATTATAATATCCATTTCATTAAAAAACATTTATCAAATCCGTTTAAGAATTGCCAACCGAATCTAACATTCTTCTTTCATTAATGATTAGAGAAGATTATAAATACATATAATTAATTATAGAAAAACAATTAAATATCAACTAATTTATACATAAAAAATAATTAATTATTACATTAACTAAATTAAATACTATTTAATAAAATAAAAAATTATTAATATTTAAAGTAGTTTATATTATTATTAAAAAATTATAAAATAATTTTAAATTGATATTTAATATTTTATAAAAGTTTTAATTATTAATTATTTTAAATTTTAAATTAATCACTAATCTAATAGCTAAACTGTGATTTTTTTTCTTAAAATTAGTGCACATTTTTGTAAAATATATTCACTTTTCTATGATCGTGTTTAATTTTATTAAATGACTTCTATTTCAATAAAAAAAGTCTTGTGTAATTTTAGAAGTAGAGGATAAGCAAACAATAAAGAAGACTGAGGTGACTTGTTGTTATTTTTTTCACCATATTTTATTTATTTTTTAAATTCATTTCGAAAAATAAAATAGTAACACATATTTTTGGTGTTTTCTCACTCGTAGAACTGTTGGCTTAATGTTGTGAGGAGAAATCCAAATTTACTAGGTTTCGTGATGGCTAATGGAGAAAGTTCATTAAATGACTCATGTGGTTTTGTTGTTGAAAGAGGTTGGTAAAATGAATTTAAGAAGAGTATGGTGCTTACTCTATATTATAATTCTTACAACATGTGTTTTTTTCATTGTTTTTTTTTATCAGAAAAAAAAAAGAATAATAATAGAAATTTTAAGGATACCTCGACCCTTATACATACCTCTACCTTTTATTATTTTTAATAGACCTCATACATACCAGAGGTTCAAGATACTAATCTGAGTAGGAAAAACATGTTAAACGTACCTTCATAGTTACCCACGACTAAACCTTCAGTTGTGATATAATTAAAATTTCAAGATGATCAATACGTCCGTTTTTCTTCCATAGTAACTCTCCAAGAGTATGTTATGTGTTATCACTACCAGAAAATCATTGAATAGAAACCAATTTTATAGACAAAAAATAATTAGTTCTTATAGTGACTAAATTAAAGATCATTCTAGAGACTAAAAAAATTGTTGATTTCTAAATTAGTTTATATTATTGTTAAATAGTTTCTAAATTGGTATCTAACGAGAGTGTTTGCTACCAAATTTAGAATTTAAATAATTGGTAGTTAAAACCTTGGTACCAAATTTAGAATCTAGATACAAATTTATAAACTATTTAACAATAATATAAATAAATTTAAAAACCAAAAATTATTTAATTCTTCGTTTAATTTAAACTATTTTTTTTATAAAAAAAAAAGTATCATAGATTTAATTTATTAATTTATTATATATCACTTTTTTATTTTATTAATCATTTATTAATTTCTTAATTCATTAACTTGTTATCTTCTTAATTTATCAATAATTTCTTATTTTATCAATTCATTAATTAATTATTTTGGTAAGTTATTAATTCGTTAATTTATGAATATTTTAATCTCTTAATATTTAATTTTATTAGTATATTTCTTTAATAAATTTTAAATTTGATAATTTTTAATTAGTTAAACTTTTTATTTATTAATTTACTAATACTAACTTCTTATAATTTATTAGCTTATTGATTTATGTTATTAGTTTATTATTTTATTATTTGTTAAGTTATATTATATATATTATTTCTTTTGTATTGTTATCATTATCACTATTATTATTATTATTTAAACATTATTACTATCATAATTGTTACTATCCCAACCTACTATTATTATTATATATATATATATATTATTTATTGTACCAAATATTAAATATAATTATTTTTTTATCTAAAACAAGTGAACGAATATTTTTGTTTTTCTATAAATCGCTTTTATTTAATAAATCTCTTAGAATGATTACATTAAAAGATATTTTACAAATGAAAAATATGAAGGAATTGTACAATAATAATAATTTACATTTATAGTAAAAATTGATGTAAATGAATCTACCTTTTTTTAATCAACAAAAATAAACAAATTAGAAATACTAGGAATATTCGAACTCATTTATAAAAGAATCCATGTTAATGTTTTAAATATGGTATAATATAAAATAGGTTTAACGCTAAAAAAGAAAAAGTGATAGATGTGATTGTTTTTATATTATAAAATAAATTTATTATATTCCATATGTTTTTATTTCTGAAAAGACATAACTATTGCAATATTTCAACACTTGTAACTTATTACACAAAACCATTCATTTAGTGATGATTCATTGAAACATAATGATTCTCACTGATGAACTATGCTACAATACTAATTAATGTTATGCTTTTAAGTTATATATGCTCAATTAATATCTTAAAAATATAAAGCTAAATAAAAGTGTTTAACAAATTGAAAATGAAAATATTAACCTTTTATTAAAATAAAACTAAAATGACTGTGAAGAGTCTAATCATAGGATTTAGATTTTTTTCCATATAGCAGATTATTTAAACTAGTTAAGTGCATTCATTTAATTACTTTTGTGCCGATATCCATTGATCCACGTCTCCTTTCAAAAAAATGCACTAATATTTAATATTTTAATGGGGAAATTATTAATTATGCATGGAAATTATAATTTAGACGTAAAAAAATATTTTAAATAATGATTAATTGATTAAGTTATTTTTTATTTTTTATTTTTTATCTTTTATTTTCTCGAAGCTATAAAACAAAGAACTGACATGTTTATGCTTACAAGATTATTCAACAAATATTCTCCCATGGAATTGTTTTCTAAAATGATGAGTTTTCTTCTAGTCTTGTTCATTAGTTGTTTCTTTTGTCTTGGTGAAGGCACAGACTGTGGTGGAAATAATGTTACAGAAACGATCATTGTTGGCAAAGAAGGCAAAGCAGCATTTAGAACAGTTCAAGAGGCCATTGATTCTGTCAAAACTAACAATGATCAATGGGTCAAGATTCATATACAAGCAGGCTTATACATGTAAGTTCAAATTATATTCTTCTAACTTCAAACATTTAATCAACAAAAATGTTAAAATCTCACATCAACTAGAGATTATAACATTTTATAGTATATAAGTAGGTGAAAAATTATTTTATGAGATTGAGTTAGACTTAAAGTTCATTTCTTAATATGAGATTATTTTCTTGAATGTGACTATGCAGAGAAAGTGTTGTTATTCCCCAAGACAAACCTTGCATAATTTTAGAAGGAGAGGGCAGTGCAACAACAATCATTAGTCACCGGGACCACCAGTCGATAAACAATAATGCTACGTTCACTTCTTTACCACCTAATATTATTGCAAGCGGCATTACTTTCAAGGTGAAGTTACCATATCTTTCAATTGAGAATTGTTTTGGTAGTTTGTAGAGTTTGAAGTATGTTTCTAGATTAAATGTTGGATAGATTGACCTTGGTCACTTTCTGTATAAGGATTCAAACACCCCTAAAATATCTCATTTTATTTATTCTTTGTTAATAAAAAAAAACTTTCAAGATAAACACAAATTAATGATAGAACAACCATTTTGATATTTCTTCAATATTCTTTATCTTTAATATATTGTTATTTATCTACAGAACTCGTATAATGTGGCCACCAGAAGATATGAATCTTACGATGAGGGAAGCAAAATTGAACCTGCAAATGCAGTAAAACTATCTGGAGATAAATATTTCTTCTATAATTGTAGTTTTGTAGGTTATCAAGACACTTTATATGATCATTCGGGACGTCATTTCTTCAAAGATTGTTACATTCAAGGTGAAGTTGACTTTATATTTGGTGATGGACAATCTTATTATGGGGTAAGTTACATTAATTAGTTTTTAAAATCGATTTCAAAATAAAATAATGAAACATTTATATATTTTTTGGCTTGTAGAATTGTTCAATCAATGTTGTAGGGAGATTTCCAAAGCTAGCAGGCTTTGTCACAGCTCATGGACGAAATTCATTAGATGATCCTAGTGGGTTTGTATTTGAAGGAGGCTCTATTACAAGAAATGGTCAAGTGCATTTAGGAAGAGCATGGCGATCCTACGCTAGAGTCATATTTCACGAAACATATTTTTCTTCCATTATAACTCCACATGGATGGGTTGCATGGAGAGCCACCGGCAATGAGTAAGTTTAAATATATTTTTTTACCGATAAGAAAAAATAAATAAATATGGTTCACTTAAAAAGTAGTCAAACTTTTATACAGAACATAGGAATAAACATTTTTCTCTCCGTACACAACAAACTCCACAAGATATCTTCAATTGCCAACACTAACAAAACCACATAAAAAGCCCTACCAATTTTTATTGCCTCAAAAACTAGCTCCTCTCAAATATACCAGTCACCATCTTGCCACTTTAAAATAACCTCTTTTAATCGAGAGCATGCATACCTATGGTTCCAAGCACCAATCTAAGAAGGAAATTCCCAAAGAAATAACTTTAAAGAGATCTATAACCAAGCATTTAATTGTTTCAAGAAAAAATTTATATCTCTCAGAAAAGGCCTTAGAAAATAACCATCATAATTTTTGCGTCACTTGAAAATTGAGAATTATGTTGTTTCATGATTTTACTAAAAGAGTACTTTTGATTTTGTATTGATATTTTATATTTTAAGCATTTTTTTCTATTTTTAATTAAGTTTTATTAACCTATGGTAGGAATAAGACCACTTTTTCTGAAGTTGACTGTAGAGGACCAGGAGCCAACACTTCAAAGCATGTTTCGTGGATGAAAAAATTAAATTCTTCAGATTTGAAAGAATTTTCTTTTGCATCTTTTATCAACAATGATGGATGGTTTGACAACTTACCAACAATATCCCAATAATTTTTGTATACACGATGAACAAATGTTGTTCTTTGTAATATGAACCATGTTCTGTGTTATTTTGTTTGCTATGTTTATTTATGTAATATCTAATTATTATAAGTAATGATTTTTGAAATATCTGGTAGATTTTTATTTGGCACTTCTAAAAATTCACCAAAACTCACCAACTATCAATCCCTAATCTAACAACATTTCCCTTTTACTAAAAGTGGAGAAAAAAAAATACAAAAAAAATGATCCTTAGTGCGAATTCAACCACTAACCAAAACTCAACTTTAATTGTTCTACCTACACTCATATTCTTGTCCAAACCTAAAGAAAATTTAAAAAAAAAAAAATTTTAAAGAGATATTTAAAAAAAAAATAACTAATACTCTATTACAAACCTTTTATTCTTTATTCCTTAAAAAAGTTATATTTCAATTAAACTTAAATCTTACAAAAACATAATAGCCACCTAGGGACAATGGAATAATACTTAGGTTATCTTTTTAACTCATATAAGCTATGCTAATACCTTTTCTAATTACCAACAGTATATATACAAATATATATATAACATAAATATTTCAAACCATATACAGCACATAATTGTGTACAATGTTATGCAATATATAGATATTATATATTTATATTATTAAAAGTATAAATAATTAATAATCATCAATCCTAAAAAATAGTGTACTACATTATTAATATATTCATTCTAATGCATTACAAATTTAGTAAATGAAGATATATAACAAATTCAAAATAAAAATAGTTAAATAATTAAAAAGATTATTAAAAATAAACAATTAATTATATTTAGACTTGTGGTGTCATGGATCAAGCTTGACTATGAAATAGGTAGGTCACTTGTTGATCATAAAGAAAAAACTTAAAAATTAAAATTTAGTCTTATTGACTTATGTGATTGTGGTGTTATAAACCAAATCAAATATTGTTATCAACAGATTGTCTACGGATATTTATATTTATTAATATCGTATCAGTGAATTAAAATATCAACGTGAATTAAAGATAAAAAAAAATCAATCTTAAATAAAAATAATAATATTTCTTATTGAAAAAAACGGATAACAATACCAGTTACATACAAAAGATTTTAACATATAAGAAAGATATTTCTGTCTATATTAAATACTTCAACGGATTGTCCGTGCTCTTTCTGTAACAACACTTTTTCAATATATGTTTTTTTCGAATCAATTATGCTCAAAGTTTTTAACTAGCATTGTATTCTTTTAATTACTGTATCCTTGCTTCGTCTTCTTTCGAACAAACACACTATAATATTTAATATTTTACTTTACTGGGAAAGTTATTAATTAGGAATGAAAAATAATTTAAGAGATTCTCAGTTTTTATCTAATAATTATTTAATTATATTCTTTTATTTTCTTAAAGTTGTAAAACAGATAAGATATTTTTTTCCAAGTTTTGGCGACAACTTTTTGTAATAAAAGGGGTGTTTATGCATAGAAGAAGATTCATTCAAGAGGGATATTCCACCATGGAAATGTTTTCTGGAACGATGAGGTTTCTTCTAATTTTGTTCTTTAGTTGTTTGTTTTGTCATGGTAAGGCCACAGACTGTGGTGGGAAGAGTGTTGCACAAACGATCGTTGTTGATCAACAAGGCAAAGCAGCATTCACAACAGTTCAAGCCGCCATTGATTCTGTAAAAAGCAACAATGATCAATGGGTTAAGATTCATATAAAACCTGGCTTATACATGTAAGATCCATTATTTTTAAGATTCTTTTACACATGTTATTTCTATAAACTCACTCTAGATTTCTTCATTTTTCTTTCATCATCAAAATCAACAAATTTTTTTATCAAACAATAAACAATCAATACATAAGAATCACTCTCATTCTAAATCCTAAATCCAATTCAGCATGTTGATAGTAAGAATTCGCATGTAAACCCTAATGGAGTAAGCTTCATTGGAGGATTCTTTGTTTATCTTTGCTTTTATTCCATCCATATTGAAGTACTACAAACTTGTTGAAAAATATTTTAATGATTTTTTTTCTTGAATTTGGTACACATTTTTTAAAATATATTCACTATAACAATGTATAATTTGATTTTCATATTGTAATTGTGCAGAGAAAGGGTTACTATTCCCTACGAAAAGCCATGCATAATTTTAGAAGGAGAGAGTAGCTCAACAACAACCATTAGTTACTCAGATCACCCTTCAATAAATAACAACGCTACATTCACTTCTTCATCATCGAATGTTGTTGCAAGTGGCATTACTTTTAAGGTGCACATATAAATAAATGATCCATTAATTATTTTCATAGTTCTTCAATATTCTTTTATATATAATGTATTGTTATGATTTGCAGAACTCATATAATTTGGCGAATACAATATATGAACCGAAAGATGTAGGAAGTGAACCAATCGAACCAGCAACTGCAGCAAGAATATATGGAGACAAATCTTTCTTCTATAATTGTAGTTTTGTAGGTTATCAAGACACTTTATTTGATGCATATGGACGTCATTACTATAAAGATTGTTACATTGAAGGTGAAATCGATTTTATATTTGGTTCAGCACAATCTTATTATGAGGTCAATTACACTAATTTATATTTACTTTTTAAATTCATTATGAAAATAAAATAATGAAACATTGTGTATTTTTTTTTCCTTGTAGAATTGTTTGATGGATGTTGTGGGGAGAGATCCAAATTTACCAGGCTTTGTTACAGCTCAGGGACGAAGTTCATCCGATGATGCAGGTGGTTTTGTATTTGAAGGAGGTTCCATTAGAGGAAATGGTAAAGTGAATTTAGGAAGAGCATGGCGAGCCTACTCTAGAGTCATATTTCATCAAACTTATTTTGATTCCATTATAACTCCCGAAGGATGGGTTGCTTGGAATGCTTCCGACAATGCGTAAGTCCATTTATGTAACTTTTATGAGTTTACAAGTCAAGTCTGAGTTGGATTTACGATCGTGGAGTCTGTGATTGTATATATATTATTTAAAAATTTAGAAATTATATTCTTCTAGCCAAGACAGATGATCATTAACTAGAACATTAAAGGTATTCGAAACCAATGGTTTTTAATTTTTGGTCCCTTTTCCACTTCGACCTCCCTTCTTTCTTATAGAAAACTTCTCTCATGCCCTTCCGCCAATTTCGCATTCTATTCTTTATGAAGATTTTGCGGGTATCTTCATTAATTTCTTGAATAAGACTCTTATAATATATTAATTTGATCGATCCATGACCTCACAACCCTGTTTTGGATTGATATTAATATTTTATATTTAAAGTTTATTATTTTTTATTAATTTGTTATTAAACTATAGGAGCACCACCACTTATGCTGAGATTGATTGCAAAGGACCAGGAGCTGATAGTTCAAAGCGTGTACCATGGACGAAGAAACTAAGTTATTCAGAAATGAATGATTTTTCTTTTACATCTTTTATCAATAAAGATGGATGGTTTGACAATTTACCCACAATATCCTAATAATTCGATTCAACTTCTTTATGCTATGTCTCTATCTTATATCTTATGCTTAGTTGAGTGATTCTATTAAAAGTGAATATTTTATTATTGTGTTATTATTTTATCTTTTTAATCAAACAATATTGTCATTTGGTAACTCTTGAAAATTTAATATTCATTATTCAAAATCAACTCCCAAATTTTCATCCTCGAAAATCCAATCAAAAAGAGAAGAAGAGAAGAAGGTAAGAATATATTTTTCATATTCTCTTTTCCCATTTAAAATATCTTTATCTTTATAAAGAGAATTTCACAAATAACAAAATCACACCTCAAACTTCTAAATTTGGTACCTAAAACCTTGATTGATAATTAGACACCAATTTAAAAATCATTTAACAATAATAAAAATTAATTTAGAAATCAAAATTTGTTTAGTCTCTAAAAATGATCTCTAATTTAGTCATTATAGTAACTAATTATTTTTTTATCTTAAAATTGATTTTTATTTTATGATTTTTTTTTAAAGGAATGAATTCTCCTAACAGATAGTTTAATATTTTACCAGTTTATCAACTTAATATTTTACTAATTTGTTAATTTATCAATTTACTAATTTATAAATTTGTTAATTTTTGTATAAAATCATCTTAGACACGTGTTATCACATAAAAGAATAGTATAAAATTAAAAAAATACAAAAAGTATGAAGATTAGACCAATGCGAAAAAAAATCAAAAAATAAAAAAATGTAAAAATAGCTTAAATAACTACATTGAAAATTTTAAAAAAATAAAAACAATAAAAAAAAGGAAAGAACATTCTCTAAAATCTCCTATAAACATAATAAAAAGAAACAATTAAAATATATTTTGAGATTATAGTTTTAAAATATATTTATTATACTGCAATATTTTAAATTCATAGTACTAAATCTATTGAAATATATAAATTATATATAAACTTCTTATAAACATATTTATATACTCTCTCTCATATATTTAAATATAACTTCAAAATTTAATTTGTATATTTTAAATTATTAAAAAAAATAACAATTAATTTCAGAAAAAAAAATATTATATTAGCTAAATTATTTATTATTTTACAAAATAAAAAAATATTTATTTTTTATTTTATATTTTTTATTAATAATAGAAATTTCTCTATATTAATAATTTATAAATTATTATAAAACTATATTAATATAGTAACTAATTATTTTTTCTTTCATAAACTGGAAATAAAAATAGTTAAACATGTTATTAAAAGTATAATTAGAAGCATTTGGACTTTTTTTCAATAACGGTTTATTAAGGCAAACTAATTAATGTGTTTAATTAAAATTGTATTCTCTTAAATATTGTAACAGCTGAGATCATTGTTCCACTGTCTTCTCTCACATGAAGGCATTTGATAGTTATCATTTTACTAGATAATTATTAATTGTGATTGGAAATTAATTTAAAACATACTTAATATAATTTAGTAGCAATTAATGAATTTAAATATTTTCTTGAAGTTATAAAAAGAAATGAGATAGTTGTTTTCCATATTTTATTTTTTTCTATTAAAGGGATGTCTATGCTTACAGTATTTTTATGAGGGAATTGTTTTCTAGAATGATGAGTTTTCTTCTAGTCTTGTTCATTAGTTGTTTCTTTTGTCTTGGTGAAACCATAGACTGTGGTGGAGATAATGTTACAGAAACTATCATTGTTGGCAAAGAAGGCAAAGCAGCATTTAGAACAGTTCAAGAGGCCATTGATTCTGTAAAAAATAACAATGATCAATGGGTTAAGATTCATATACAAGCAGGCTTATACATGTAAGTTCAAATTATATATATTCTTATAACATCACACAATTTATTCAACAAACAAGTTTTTTTTTTTATGAAATTACAATGTATATTTCGATCATGATTTCATTTAGCATGATTCTTATGGCTACATTTAAATTGATTACTCTTTGAATTAAATTGGTTTAAAAATACACTTTTGTTTTGAAGGATGTTATTTCTATAAATCCACTTTAGACCTTTTTAATCTTTTGTGCATTTATCTGCATGCTGTGATCACCATTTCATAAGTAATTTTTTACTTTATATTATATTATCTTAGCATAAACATATAAACATATCTTAGCCTGTCGATTACATGTTGTCTAGAGATTAAATTATTTCCTAAATATAAGTGGGTCAAACCTTACCTTATAAGTGAATTTTATCAGATTAAGTTAGGTTTAAAATCTACTTCTTAATATGGTATCAGATTCATTTTCGAGTCTATTCTAGTGAATGTTTGTTAGGTTTATCAAGTTATCCACTATCGGACTTATCGAATCACCCATAATATGGTGTTTCACATGTTTAAAGTTATCATTTTTATCAATTTTAATATTGCTCTAATAAGCATTACAATAGTATCCAATCTCAAAAATAAATTGTGAGTTTTGTATACATTTTCTATAATATACTCACATTTCTATAGTTATTCTCTTATTGTAATTATGCAGAGAAAGGGTTACTATTCCCACAGAAAAGCCATGTATAATCTTAGAAGGAGAGGGTAATTCGACAACAACCATTAGTTACTCAGACCACCGATCAATAAACAATAACTCTACTTTTACTTCTTTATCATCCAATGTGATTGCAAGTGGCATTACTTTCAAGGTGAACATGTCAATAAATGATAAAACAAACCATTTTCATAGTTTTTCAATATTCTTTATCTATAATTAATATATTGTTATGTATTTACAGAACTCGTATAATGTGGATATTAAAACATATAAATCTTACTACATGGGAAGCCGAATCGAACCAGCAAATGCAGTAAGACTCCATGGAGATAAATATTTCTTCTATAATTGTAGTTTTTTAGGTTATCAAGACACTTTGTATGATCAATATGGACGGCATTATTTCAAAGATTGTTACATTCAAGGTGAAGTGGACTTCATATATGGTAGTGGACAATCTTACTATGAGGTAAATTACATTAATTATTTTTCAATCCTTAGTGTAGCATCATGGACCAAGCATGATGTAATGTAGAAGTAGATCGTCTGTCGTAAATCTTTTCCTTTAATACTATATCAGCATAGATTATGGGGTTTTGGTCGTCAGTTGTAAATAGATAATGACAGTTATTATTGAACAAAACTCACAAGAGGGGCAGGTACAGGGAATGAGGGAGAGGGGGGATTCTTGTGTATATCAGAGGAGATACAAGAAATGAAGATAGGTTCATATCTTTGATTAGGAATACACTTATTCTTAACTATACTGAATGTTCTAAGGCCAATGTTTCATCAAGCCTTTTGTTGTTTGGTTTATGAGGTTAATCACTTTTAAACATTTATTTTTTATGTGTTTTCTTTTACTTGTAGAATTGTTGGATCAATGTTGTGGGGAGATCTCCAAATCTAGCAGGCTTTGTTACAGCTCAAGGACGAAGTTCACGAGATGACCCAGATGGTTTTGTATTTGAAGGAGGTTTTCTTATAGGGAATGGTAAAGTGAACTTAGGAAGAGCATGGAGTCCTTATTCAAGAGTCATATTTCATAAAACATATTTTTCTTCCATTGTAACTCCTCAAGGATGGAATGCTTGGCATTATGTAGGCAATGAGTAAGTTTAAATGGATACATCTCTTAAAATTGTTTTATTATTTCATGTTTTCATTAAAAAAAGAAAAAGAGTGATTTCAGGTTTTTACTGAACTTTTACATTATTTTAAGCATTTATCTTTATTTTGATTCATCTGTGACTGAATCATTACAGGAATGGACTCACTTATGCTGAAGTTGATTGTGAAGGACCAGGAGCTGATACTTCAAAGCGTGTTTCTTGGTTGAAGAAACTAAATAATTCAGAAATGAAAGCATTTTCTTTAACATCTTTTATCAACAATGATGGATGGGTTGATAACTTACCAAAAATATCATCATAATTTATTTTATTTTTCTAAAACTAAGGTGAGTATATAATATAGTTAGTTTAGTTTGCATGTTCAGAAGAGATATAACAGTTTGTATGAACCATAGTTTATACTTTATATTGATAAATGTTAATATTTTATTATTGTAATACTTTTATACATAAAATATCAGCATCTTTGATTTGTTAAACTTTTTTTCTCTATCAACAAAGAATATACTGAGACTTTCAACCTATATACAAAACTTAGTTGAGGTTAGAAAGCCTCAAAATTATCCTTATATTTATATATGTGAAAGAGAATTTCTAATACATTTATTGTTCATTCTCAAATTTTTTTAATCTAACAATTGAAGATAAATTATTTATTAAAATCATTATATAAAAAATATAAAATAGTTGTTTCAGAATGTTCAATTAGAACGTTCTTAAAAGAGTACCCAAAGAGTGTATAACAAAGAAACCAAAATCTTATTTGAATAATATTTACAAGGTTTTTCTTTCTTCATATGATGAAAGAGTTTAATAAAACTTATATAATCACATATTTTTATAATCTCTTGTTCTTGAATGTTTAGGTGTTATTTGAATATAGACTTTCATTAGATTAATGACTTGGGAACTCAAGATTCAAACTACATCCAACTAGAAGAGAACATGAATGTGAGTTTTTTATGAGAAAAACTTGCTAACTAGTTGAAAAGAATGTATATTGGGTTGTAGAAGAGATACAAATTTGAATGAACATGGGAATGATCCAATAACTTTATCCTATGAACCCTTATCAGAGATACTATCTTTTCCATTATTCTCTTCATTCTCCACTGCTTGCGTCACACCAACTTCCGCAGGGCGAATAACACGATCATAAAGCATATATCCTGCCTGCAAACACAACCATAGAATAGCTTTTTATACTCATCTTTTCAATCTCCATAAATAAGAAGCCCAACAAAAAACAAGAACAAGACCATCAACAAGACCATCAAACATTCTGGTTCAAAAATGGAAAGTATCATTCGATTTTAGCTTTAGAAAACATAAAATTTGCCTTGAAACACCGACAAAATCAAACCAGAACTCATTGCACAGCAAATTGAAAGGACCAGAGTTATTTAATGGAACCATAGGCAACATGAAATCAATCCAATAATAGAAAGCACGTTAAAACTCTAGCAAGAAACAACAAAAATATAAATGCGGCATAATCATAAAAATAAAAATAGTAGTATCAAATATGAATGATATAGATATGCCAACAACCTTTTAGTACCCATGCTTCATAGACCCAAAATAACACGTCGTATCAACAGTTTTAAGGGTCAAAACCAAATTATAAAATAGGAAAAAGCAAATCATGGTCCTTCACTAAAAAATTATGTACATTACCTTCAGAACAGCTGCAATGGTTCCTGGAGGCTTAGAACCATCAGGGATTTGGAAGACGGCATTATGCCTGTGTGGATCAAAGGGCTCATTCGTAGGATCAAATTTTTCTATACCAAACTTTTTAAGTACCTGTAAGCAGTAGCAGTTAGCTTTACAATAGGCTGAAGCCTAAAGCAATTTGCAGTCCACAAAGATATATTATTTCAAGCACACAAAAGAATCTATAGTGAAATACAAGTGGCAAAAGCATTTTGTAATATTCTTGAAAGTTATAACTTGTTAACAAAACATTTTGTTAATCCTGGATAGTCTAGTCTAAAACACTCTAGACAAGCATAGTGGATGATCCATACTAAGTGTTTTGATTATAATAAATAAGATTAAGTTGTAATAGCTAATTACAATGTTTTAAGTAAGATGTGCTCTTTATTTTCCATTCGGGATGTTTATAATAAATATCGTCAAATAAAAAATTAGCAAAGCAGAATATTGGACAAAATCAAATATTAGCAAAACACAATATTGAACAAAATCAAAGATCTCGATAAGATTTGCGTCAATAATCACAATAAAATATTGAACAGATTCTTCAAAGATACTTTGAAGAAGCCCATAAAAGACCAAAGACCACGAACACAAAAACTACAACATCTTGCATGCATAAAGAGTCTTTGTAAATCCCATAAGAACATAAAGTAGTATAAGCTCGACTGTCCATTAGACCATCTAGTCTCTGAGAGAAACATACTGTCATATCTTTCACCTAGTGAGGTTAGTTCTCTATCAAAAGTGTGCATTTCTATATCCTTTCTAAAGAGTTTTTCCTGTAACCGTTATCAAACAACTTTGTTTGTATCTAGGAGTGGAAAATTAAAGAATACTTGTGAAAGCCAGAGTCAAAAAAATCTGGTGTTCTTAATATTAGATAAGCTTTGTTTTCCAAGCATTTGTGAAAAAGCTTTGAACTCTATTCAACCCCGCACCATATAGAGTCAACATGTTATTTCACATTTTGTTGATCAGATGGCACGGGAAGGTTATAAAGTTTTTACCCAAAATTCCCTAGTTCTTAGAAACGCAAATCAAAATTCAGCAAGTAAACTAAGTATCCTATTAACAATCTAGCGACCATTAAATGAAGTGCTTCTAGAGTTCCAATACACAGCTGTTTTTTTATATAATGATTCACAAAATAATTAAAAGAAATTTGAACCAACAAGATTATGATTTTTAAAATTAAAATTGGCCATTCAAAACCAAAACAAAAACAAGCCCCTGATCTCACAGCACCTGAACAACCAAGGTCACAAATTTTAGCCTAAAGCCTCCTCACTTAGTCCCACCAAATCACTCTTACCCTCACATAACCCAATTAATCATCATTCCACTATCATTACTAGACAAAAGTATTTAAATGAGGAACTAAGATAGCGGAAAAGAAATGGGGAATAAATCTTAACTATAAAAATGAGAAGGAAAAAAACATAGAACAACAGATTGGCTGTGACTTTTGAATTTAAATTGATACAGCATAAAGTAGAACATTCTACCTCTGACAATTGTTTCTCGGTCATTTCAACGCCTTGCAGAAGTGTTTTCAGAAGTTTTACCGCTTCAGCAGAGTCATTAGGTGTATCAATTTTTGAAAAACTTTCCTTGACAACTGAGGAAGCTCTTTCCAAATTGTCCGCAACATCTAGTAAACTCTTTGCAAAATTCTACATCATATTTAAACCACTCAACATTCAGTTGAAGAGGAAATTATTTGGGACAAAAGGGTTCAGACTTAGACCTGTATAGCGAACTTTTTCGAATTATCTGCTTCACGTCTTGTCCTTTCCATGATATTCTCCATTTCTGCATAAGTACGCAAAACTTTATCCTGCATTTGTTCAATCTCCTTGTGCTTTAACTTCAAAAGTGCTTCTTTCTCAGCCACAAGTTTAATTAAATCATCCTTGGATAGATCACATTCACTCTCTGAGTCTGAGTCTGAGTCTGAGTCTGAGTCTGAGTCTGAATCTGAATCTGAATCAGAAAATGTTGTTCGTTTAAAACCTCTCCTCCTTCCTTTTACAGTTTGAGATTGAGAATCCCGAATAGAACTTGATTCCTCTGTTTTATCTGCGGATTTAGCTTCTCCGGCCTGTTCAAAATTCTTGGCCTCTTTGTTTTCTTTATCAGGGTTATCATTTGTAGAATCTCCAATATCTATATTCTTCCCTTTTTCCTTGTCATTAGTTTCACTTGAAGCTGATGAAGAAAACCCAAATCGTGGAGTTGATAATGAATTTATCCGTAGCGGTAACAAATTGACTTGAACAGGAATCAACTGGAACATTAGAAAGCATATGTGGAACTTTTTGAGAATTTTAAAATGTATCATTAAAATTCACTCCATAAAAAAAATTTTAAGAGATAATGAGTCCTGGGGTATAGATTAATGATAATGACCATATGATCAATTTTCATAATATCTTTTATAAAAAAACAAAAAATTGGGGGAACTATTAATCCTTCCTATATGAAAGGAATTTAAAACAACTTATCCTTCAGAAAATTGTTTTAAGAAAATTACAATGATCAAGAATAAGAGAAAAAAAATATTTTAAGAAAAAAGCTCAAACAGTGCTTCTACCTCTAGAAATAAACAAGCTACACTTTCAAGTTCAATTTCTATGCCTTGCCAACCAGTAAAACAAGCTACACTTACATATGGCACTTGACATACATGATTAGTCTATGATTGGATGACAATGTAAAAAATCAGTCCATACACCATCTACCATGACTTTTTCTTTAGAAATTGACTAAAGAATGACTTAAAAAATTGTCAACCACCAAATACAAGTAAGACAGAAAACAATTTTTAAAACCTTATATAATCAGCACTAATGAAAATTAACAAGCTGAATAAAAGAAGATATGTAATTAAATCTTCCTTAACGTAATGACATACAACACACCTGATAAAAACCCTGCCTAAATAGGACAATCAGCAGCAGAAAAATGACACAAAAGTGACATTCACAGAAGTTTTCTGAACATTTAATTTCAAAACGAACAGCTAAAGCAGATAATTAGCGACAAAAGAGGTGTCAAAGAAACTTGGTATTACACTTTCTAAAGCATAAAAAACAACTTCTAAAGCACAAGTCACCATAACCTTAATCAAAATAAAATACATGAACATCGATTATTTAAAAACAGAGCCAATTAGGATATATGTTGAGACATGGAACCGAAACCGGTAATCCACGAACGGAATCAAATCGTAAGAAACAGAGTAGCGAGCAGAAAAGTAGCAATAAGCTTGGAAAAGGGTCCATCAACCAAAATTTGAGCAAACCCCTAAAACCCTGGCAAAACCCTAAAGAATTAAAAAGGGGGAATATAATTGTTTTGGGTAAGTGTGGGAGATTACCTTGCTGGGGGATTGGTGAATAAGGGAATGCAAGTGATTGGAGAAGTGTTGGGGCCTTTGCGAAGCAGAGAGAAAAGAGGTCCGGGAAATGGTGGTGGACACACGGGACAAAACCTTGTGGAAAAACATCGCTGAAGAAGAAGAAGAAAAGTTGTGGAAGATGGAATTGAAGAAGAGTTAGTGAGGAACAGAGTGTTTATGGAAAAGAAAACAGAGAGATTTCTGGAAAAGAAAACAGAGTATTACGTGTACTGACGTCGCCTAGAAGCAATTCTACAGTATAAAGTGTAAATTTAGTTAGTGCATAGATCTAGACAATTTTGTTGTTATAGTTTCTACGGTTACATTTTTAACTCGTTTTTCTTCCAACACATTCCTACTAATTTTCGTTTTAATTTCTACATTGTAAAATTTAGAAAACAAAACAATTAAAATTGGACATATATATATATATAATGAAATAAACAGTATTCAAATGTAGATACTACATTTTAATTAATTGTTATTATAAATTAGATTAGAATATATATAATTAATTGAATTTAATATTAATACGAAAGTAACATTATTGCTTCTGTGTAGAGTATAATCAATCTTGGTATTATCATAATTGTTTTGGTGTTTTTATTTGTGTAAAGATATTTCTTAAAGCTGGATATGGACATGGAGGAGGTGCACAGAATCTTGCTCTGACAAATTCCGAGTTATTATAGCTACTTGGAAGAATAGTCTTATGAAAAATTTTATTCATTTTGCCCACAATTTAATTTTGTTTTTGTGTTTCACCACCCTCTGTGAATGTATTTACATATTCTGAAAATCTGAAAGAAACATATGCAGATACTTTGTGTGTGTTTTTATGTTCGTTTTCCTGCAACCTTGAACCCATATTCTATTAGCAATTTGTATAGGAACCCAGAATAAGAGAAGAAGGGGCAATTTGAAGGTGCTACAATCACCATCACCAACTATGAAAGACAGAATGCATCGAATTTCGATAGACAAACCAGAGTGTCGAGCATTAATCCCTTTTCATATCAAGAAGAAAGAAAAAAATGTCACGCGTTTCATAAACTATTTTATGAATTACACATACTTTACCTTCATTTGCAATTATTTTAAACATAGCTTGATACAAGCAAGTAAAATGTGCTTTCCCTTTATTTTCTGACTGGAAACTTCGTTGTAGAAGACAAATTATACAAAATAAATAAAACATAAATTGAATAATAAAACTTCACGAGGTAGAAAGAAAGCCATCGGATGGCACATAAAGATCCCATGACGAACATACATTGCACAAACACCCCATAAAATTTGTGCTATAAACGTCGCTATCACTAATCTAATGTAGCACTGACTCAATTGCTCAGAAATTTAATCATAGGGATTCCTAAAACTCTTCAAGAGGTTAGGAATGTCGTAAGCTAACATGTCATCAACTGCTTGTATCATCTTTGGTTTCAATTTTTCAAACTTATCAATATTGTAACCACTCAATCTCTCTCTGAAATACTCTACATTTGGGAAATCACCAGCAGGTAAATGGAACTCCCTTTGCACCTGTTTCAAATTTGTCAGTCATGTGAATACAATATAAGTGTTGTCTGAGACAAGCAGATAAGCAAAGAGGATATACAGATAGATCCATACCTTTCCAAATTCAGCTGCCAAATTATCGATGAGCTTTTGCTGAGCTTTAGATTTGCCTATCATAGCAGGCATCTCCTTTTTAAGATGACTGATAATATACGCATGTATCTTGGCTGCTCGGGCTCGTTTTACAAACTCGTTGATCTACAAGAGTCAATTATACAGATATGATCAAATTAATTATGCAGAAAGGTCACTGCAACAAATTAAATATAAACCGGTACTGAAATTGAAAATGAGATAACCATTTACAAGATGCAACTAAAGAATTTATATAACCGGAAAAGCAGACTATTGTATAAAACCTGTTTATAGACATAATGACACTAAAGAGCAGATAAAATTACTTTTCTTTTTATAATTTCAAAAAAAAAATCTAATCAAAAGGCTGACTTCCTTTGGTTTCACCAGATCTACTGTCCCAGATATCTATCCTTTAATCTTCATAATTTCTTTGCAAAGCTATGAAAGCATAGGGGCTCTTTTTAGAAAAAAAAAATCGTTTCCTGATGTTTAAAAAATATATTTGATTAGAGTAGATTTTTAAAACTGTTTTCGAAACTAATCTTTCCCCACTCTAACTTCTAAACATTAGCTTTTAAAAAATGTTTTATAAAATAGTTTTAAAAAACTGAAAAAACAACCAAGCACACCCTAAGTACCCTAATTTTAGTTGAAAACTATTTTTATGATAAAAATAAATAAATTTGGTTAAGTAAATAACTCACTCTTCGATCACAAGCTGCTTTTGGTATATCTTTCAGATCCGAAAGAAGATCATCCTGTTCCTTTTCAAAGAGTTCCTTACCAAGTGGACCAGTGGCAGCATCATTTACAGGATTGTCACTGAAGGAGCTGCAAAAAGAAGGCTGATTATGAGCAGTACAAAAGAATCTCAAAAAACTTACAATTATAGCAACAAGTACTCTCCCAAACAATCTATAACAAGGACAACATTTTAACATTGAGAGAGAAGTATATACATAAATGATGCGACATACCCAATATACACACGCATTACTTCAGGTGTCTTCAGCACCTTCCCAAGTGACCACATTAAGGCTCCATAAACCCTCATCAACTACCAGATAGGGACAAATATAGGTTAGATTTCACTGGAGTAGGTTGTGAAGGATTCAAAAAATAAATAACAGAACTTCGACCATTCAAGCTCTTACTTGTTGTGTATCAACTTGGTCTGCTTTGTTCAAAACTACTCGAATTTTGTCATCATGCCCCCGTAAGGATGATATCACACGATTGAACTCATCACTGATGTCAAGTTTGTGAGGATCAAACAATAGGAGTATCAAATCACACTTGGCAGCAAACCAAGATGTTACACCCGTAAAATCATATGCTCGTTGTGTCCTTTGCTTTTCTCCAGACAAAACTCCAGGAGTGTCAACAAATGTGATGTGTTCTAGTAGCTTTGGACAATTGAAAGAGTCAAGTACAAATGCTATAAAGGAAAATCTTGTAAATATTTTTGAACAGATCTAGATCAACTTACAGGATGAGGCATTTGTGAACACACAAATTTTGATAAAAATGCTGTGCCAAAAGTTGTAAGGCCACTAAATGGCATGTCTGCTTGGACAGCAACAGTATTTCCGGGAACTGTTCTTTCGTCAGATCCAGACTGTACATTAGTACCATTTACTAGTTAAAAGATAAAGGATTACTAAGAAAAGGCTCAAATATGTTTTTAGTCCTCCAAATTTGGGGCACTTTTTCTTTTGGGCCTCAAATTAAGAAATTTCACCTTTTAATCTTGTTTTTCGAAATGCCTTTTATAGTCCCTGTTGTTAGGCAAAAGTAGTGGGCATCATTGATATGGCAAATGGCGGTTTACTTAACTTTTGTGACGTAGGTTTGATTGAATACATGGTTTTTTGAAAGTTAATTAAATTTTTTGTTAACTCTCTAGTCATGGAGAAGGTAAATTTGTAAACCCAGTCCATTGTGATTGATGTTTCACATAAAACTTAACCATGTTCCTCCTGTTTCTCCTAAATATATTCCTCCTTCAAAATGAAACATTGTTGCTCTTTTTTCTCCACTGTTGCTCCTTTGGCTATTGAAGAACAAAAAGTGTTAGCTTCATCCTTCTGAAGAGCCTGATGCAGTAGGTTTCTTAACTTCATTGATGTCGAAGCTAACTAGTGTGAGGTTTTAGTGGTACATGCCATTGTTCTCTTCCCTTTCTTTTCTCGTGGTTAGTGTTTACTGAATTCCCAACTTCTCCCTTTAGTATTGTGAGTTTCACACGTAAATATGTTCTATCTCTTTTCTCTCAACCTAATGGGGGCTTCCGACTGTTGCGCATATTTGTTTCAGATTTGTTTCAACCCCATTGTCAAAGAATGGTTAGAAAAGAGTCATGATTGGGTGTAGGCAGCAAGGATATAGGTTCCTTGCATGGAGTTAACAAAAATTTAATGAACTTTCAAAAAACCATGTTTAAACCCTGTTGGTAAATGTTGAGTAAATCATTGTTTGCCACATCAACATCGTTAATAATATACAACACCAAGGACTATAAAAGGCATTTCAAAAAAATCAGAAGACTAAAAATTGAAACTTTTTAATTGGAGGGTCAAAAGAAAGTGTCCCAAAGTTAAAGGACTAAAAACATATTTAAGCCTTAAGAAAATAATTCAAAACCATCAAATCTTGGCACTAATGCTACAGTACAAACTACATAGTTCCACAATCAAGTTTTTGAACTTCCATACTATGAAACATAGACAGAGACACGTCAGTATACACATATATGTATGAGCATTAGGATTTGCAACTCAAATGAAACACAAAATATCTAAATTGAGATTCTGAATTTCTATATTCACCCTCTAAAATAACTTGTTAAATTCTAACAAAATAAATTTAAGAAGCACTATTTTACATTTTCCCTACAAAAGTTTATATTAGCATTTTGTTTATTTTAAATATTTTTATACTACTCTTTATATTTTAAGTTGATTTCTGAAAGTTAAAATATTTTTTCAATTTTTAGCAGTCCAGTGCCTTGAAGTCTAAAGCCATATTTAGGTGTCAGTTGACTGAGTTAAGAAACAAGTCTTCAAAAAAATCTTTTAATTGGACACCGGGTAGTGACCATAGCATCTCATGCGAATATCAAAGGAATGCTAGTGTTTGAAGCATGACTGACTGGCACTCCAATACTGCAAGAAATAGCAGAGTTGGCGATTCATAGCATCTGCCAAGATGTTGGATATTTCCATGATTTAGAAGCCAAACTGATTTATATGTTTAAAACTGAGAAAACATGGAACGCAATAATAGAGTCATGAGAAAGAATCGGCTTGGCTAGCACGTACCATGACGACAACAAACCTATCAGTTGTTGGCTCAGGTCCAATATGGGCTCCTATCAACATTTATGGGGAAAAACATAACAGAGATTAGTAACAATATATTTCAAAAGTAATGCTATATCATCCTATTAAGCTTCCTAAAGTTTTGCAAAAGAATATCAAAATAAATAAATGCATTTCCTATTTTACAGACGTTGAAAACATTCAATACTTTGTTCATATAGTAATCAGAAGGATTAGTAGGAAACTGTTGCAGGGAGATAAAGAACTATTTGTTCAAAAAACAGATATAAGAGGCGCAAGAGATACATATGGGTATATAGAGAAAGAAGAATCACGTGCCTGGATAACTACTTTTAAGCAGATGTTTGATAAATGTTGTTTTACCAGTTGAGTACTGACCCAAAAGCATAACCATTGGTTTGGCATCAAAGTCACTATTTGCCTACAGAATGTAAAAAATTACAATCAGTAAAAAATAATAATTGTATATCTTTGTAGATATTCAAAACGAAGTAACAACCTAAACAAAATAACTTACTCACCAGTAATGGTGATACAAAATCATTAAAACGGTAAGTGGCTTCTAATGGCTTCAACTTGTTAAGGTAGAGTCTCTTCAAGCCATCAATTATTGATGTCACTGAGGAAAGAGGCACCTATGAACAAATGTATCACAGATACAAGTAAAAAGACTTATGAAAGAAATATTTGACAATTTTAAAGAACTGCCAATAGTAAAGAGGTAACAAATACAGATAAAAGGTCCTGTAGAACATATATGTAGGATGATGACCTTTAGGATAATGTTAACTTGATTCATAAAATATTAGAGACAAAGTTAGCTGTTTAGATTTCCACGAGACAAAATACACATTTTGTCAAGCCAAAAAGAAGAAACAAGAAAATATAATACCATTTATAAACTGACACGACAATATTGCACATTACTCTCATTAGTGCTGTGATAGAGTCGTGTAGGAGCCGCAAAATAACAGCCTTTAAATTTGATACTTCAGCAGAGTATCTGACACATGTCATACGGGTAACAGACACAGGGACACGCTATTAAAGAGGGGTGTCCATGCTTCATATTGGCTAAAATAAGTTAAGCACATGCATTGAAATCAAATAATAAGGTAGGTTTCAGGATCCTAATAATTACCTAAATATATTTGGTTCATCATCTTATAGAAGACACAGAGCAACCAAAACAGATGTCTCTCACATATACTTTTCAAGATCAAGATGACACTAAACCAAACCAGAACAACCTAGAGAAGGTAAAGAAGGACAATCAAGTTGGTCATTATTTTAAAACTTGAAATGAATATTCAGTGTGTTTTCTAGTGGACTGGAAGGTAAGGATGATGAACAAAGAATCCATCAAATTAACAGCAACAGAATGCTTGCCTTTTTTGTTGATTTTGAAGAAAACCAGTTACTTGATGGTGATGGCTGCAATTGTGAACTACCTGTAATTACTGAACTTAGACTAGATCTTCAGAAGAAAAGAATATAAAAAGAAAATAAAATCAATATGAATGCCCATATTTGGAAAAACGAGAAAAATATATTACCATTTGTGTCAACTTCTTTATGTTTATTCTTTTTCTTCTGGGTAAACAAATTCGAGTGGTCAGAACTTTCACAAAATAAGCATAAAAATGTTTACACTGTAAAAGAAGACATTAGAAAGAAATACTTACAACTAGTAATGCATCCAAACCATCCATTACGGGAGGTTTCAGATTTGTAAAATCAACTGAAATAAAAGAAAACTTCCATTAGGTTAAATCCGCAAGAAGACATTCAGAATCAACATATGTAGACAGGCATAGCAACATGAATGTGCATTAAAAACTAATACAATTTTATAATGTTATTCAAACAAAGTAATAAGACAAACCTAAACATACATAACTTACCATCACTAGTCCGCAAATCGGGTGTTATTGCGTGCCCAGATTGAGCCAAAGAAACTAGCTACATTTCATTCAAATGAGTAAGATTTTGGAAATTTATTTACATTGATGTTCAAAAAATGTATAAACATTGTTACCTGCATAGCAATGATAAAATCAGAGAAACCAAGATATCCTTGCCGCTTTGTATCTGCAATAGCCCACACCTTATTTTGGTAACAGAAGCAAACAAATAAACATTTTAGTTAGGAAGAAAGAAAGAGAAAAGAAGAGAAAATAGATAATAATCGGCAAGTATATTACATTAAAAACACAACCATTAACTGCCTGAACCATTCAGTTGTTAGAGATGACTATGCCGAAGCAGACTTCTATATGAGATATTGTAAGAGTTCAAAATCAGTACATTATCAGTATAAAATAAATATTATAATGAAATGATAAGATGTCATGTCATATGCGTAATTAAATTGTTTCACTCATACAAAAGTTTCAAAAATTTAAATAGTGGCAATATTTAGCAATATATTTCAATAACAGGATAAAATTCTCTATACCTACAATGCTTAAGTTTTGAATTGGAATTGTAAAAATCAAAACCAATGTAGGAACTGGATAATATGAGGCATTCACAAATCAGATGACTGATTCAAAACCAGCAACTAAGTCTGCCTCGGCAAATTGAAAATGAAGAGGAATTTAAGATAGGAAAGGCAGGGGAAGTTCAAAGTTCACCTATGCACGATTGCTAGCAAAGGCAGAAGAGAGCAAATTAAAATTAAAAGCAAACAACATTTGTTACTTATTGTATGAAATGATGAGATGATAAGTGAACATTAAACCAAAATTGGCCGATTTGTAAAATCAAATAATCTCAGTTTTATCTTTTCTCTACAATTGCATACACACTGAAATACCAAACTTTGTTTTGTTTTTTTTATTTTTTTTGTAGTGACTACAGGTATCCTTCATGAGAGGCAGTTATACTCGGTCAGATAAAGCTACCAGAGGTGAACAAATTTAAAGTGGGGTGGGTATTCAACACAGCCAGTGTCGATTCATTCGCCTCGCGTTATTTCATTAATGAGGAGAAAATAAAGGGAGTAGGGCATGTTAATAAAGCTCAACTTTTATCACTTTACACTTTATCCACTAAGCAAGCAATCATATAGTATCTTAGAAATTTGGTCATGATTTCGATCACATCCAATTCTCACCTATATTCATTCATGTTTCGAGGCAAAACAACGACAGCAAAGAAAAACGGGAGAACACAAACCTGCTTAAGATCTTGGCGAGACAAATTGGACATGGAGAAAAACTTGGTGGCATCACTCCCCGTAATGCGGCCATCGCTATCTGAAAAACGAAGTGTTTCGGTGAATTTTCTGACGAAAAATAAGGAACACAAAAGCCACTGAAAAATGTGTTGTGCTGTGATGCAGTGTACCTGAATCAGCGCAATTGAACCAGTCCTTGTAGATCGCCTGGTGTTCTTTGGAGCACGAACCGATTGGGATCGGGTCGAACTCCATTGATCGCAGAAAACGCTTCGAAAGCGCGGGTTTGAGATCTCGCAGCGTTCGAGATGCTTCGTTTCAACGCTTTTTTATCTTTCTCCGTGAACTGAAAACGAGAGCGTTAAACGACGACGAGGACTTGCATTAGCGGTGTCGTATTGAAGATGAAAACTACTCACAGTGCTTTAACGAACCTTGTTTTTGATAATTACCTAACACTAGTGCCAAAGTTCGCACTCTTTGCTTGCTGATTCAGATTCTCACGTTAAAATGGAAGTTTCTGTCACCACTTCATCCTTCGTTTTTAATTTAATCAATTAGGTAGTGATTATATATTAATTTCACTATTTTGAGGATAATTATTTATAATTAGTGTTTCTCTCTTCAGACACCTTCTCTTTCTCTTCTGCAATATAATATGATAAATAAAAATAATTAAATTTAAAACAAATCACTCATCTGTCAAATTATCTATACTTAACTAGTATAAGTATTAAAAGGACTTTTTATGAAATTAATAAATATTTTTTACGACATTAAAATTGTATAAACTCGTTTGATAATTAACAAACAATTGATGTGAGTGAAATTTTAAACTGATTTTTATAATGTACGATTTGGATTTGATAATTGTAAATAGAAAACATATTGAAAAGGAAACTCCTTAAAAATTAACTGAAAGGAAAGACGTGTCACAATCACAAAATTTGTTAAAATATTAGAAAACTACATTTCATAAAATTACCTAACCAATGATTTTTTTCAATGACGTGGTTATTGTGGTTAATAGAGCATGACACGTGGCAAATGCAGCACGTTACACCTGGAACTGACATGCCACATTTTTTTTGTCATTTGTTCTCTCAATAGTGTTCTCTTATGTATCTTAAATGTTTCTTCTTTTTTTTCTCAAAAATTTTGTACCTATCACAATATTACAAGTTCTACTCCACCTTTTGATTTGTAAAATCTATTATATTTATCGATTATCAAGGATTATATTGACAATAAGATCAATAAGATTGAAAATGCACACTAAATTAGTAAAATATTTTGTTTTATTGGCATTTTTTTGCCACCATTGTAGGTTTCTTAAGGTTTATAGTAAGATTTCAATATATTTTTTACTTTTTGTTCAAATTTTCATTTTAAGAGTTGAAGTTAATTCTTTTTGGACGGGAACGCGATAGGAAAATGATTTTTTGAAGTTTGATTAAAGTTTATAGTTTTATTTTTATTTGTTAAGAGAACATTTGGTCGATGTGTAAAACAAGTTAATCACTTCCGTTTATACTGAATAAAAAACTTATTTAAGTTCAAATACACATTCTTAATATTTTAGTTTACATCAATGTTTTTGAATGATGTTGGATGTTGATGGATTCACTCGTTGTATTCAACTAAAAGTTAATGTAGCTATAATGCTTCTATAATGTTTTTAATAAACATTTATCAAATAAATGTTCTAGGTAATGGAACAAGGTTACAAACAAATGATTTTGAAGTAAATTTTATTTGTGTTCCTGTTACCACAAGAAAAAAAAAATAATTGTAATAAACTAAGAATGAACTTATTATCTATAATTTAGGATTGTTTTTTAAGTTTTAAAGAAGATAATTATAAAAAAAAAATATGTTTCGCAAAGACTATAAATAAGAATCATAAATAAGAATCAAGGATAATCACTCTCAAAAGTTGGACCTTATCTTCAGAATCTAGTATTCATCCATAACTAATTAAACATTGTGATTTCTAGATTTAAAACAAACAAATAATTGAAAATAGTCGAATATCATAATGATGTGGAATGATAATTAATCAAGTATGGTGCAAAATAATATTTATGAAGCTCGACTCAAGTCTCAATAATATAAAAGATTATAATCTTTTATTGTGAAAATATAATTAACTAATTTTTTATTGTGAAAATATAATTAACTATGTAAATATTAGAAAGGCTTCCAATGGAATTTGTTTTACACTGATATAGGGTATAATTGACATTATTTTTATACATAAATGTAAATTGAACATAAGTGTGGTCTCACGCACCATCTATTTTAGTAATAACTCTTCTATTATAACTAAATTTGATACTAACTCTTTAAATATAATAGTGTAGTTTATAATTCCATGTATTTTAAAAAATTAGGATTGGTTAGAGATGTGTACGACCATGTGTGTCCTTTTACGTTTGTTGTCTCTATACATTTAAATAAAATAAAGAAATATATATATGATCATGCATGTTATCTTATATTTCATATTTAATCCTTGTTTTTTTAATAATTAAACTTAAAAATAGTTATTTAAACATATAGTATTTAGAAATGATTTAAATATAATAAATTATTTAAAATATATGTATCACCACAAGCGTTGTCTTATATTCAATACTTAATTATTTAAAATAATTTAGATATACTAAAATTCATTTAAATTAAATATTTTCTCTAAATAAAATTCATGGCAACCTACAATATCCATGTATAATTATATTCACTCACTCATTGTAATTATAATTAGTAAGTATAATCTTTTGCAATCTCTTATACATCGAATCGAATGAATTATAAAAATATAAAAACATCATTAATTCTCCTAATTCTAAAAGATAATTAACTTGAAATAATTTATAATTGTATGGTCTTTCACAGATCAATTAACTCTAAAACCGATGACGAAATAGCCAAGATGTTTGAACACAAATTTTCAAGAAAAATCTTATTTTGTTAGAAAATAATGAGTCAAAATTTTAAAGAAAGGTTTATTGACTTGGGTGATTCTTGCAAATACAATAAAGAGAGAAAAAAAAATACAGTATACAATAAGGACCATGTTTCCGTTTCCTTTATTATTTATTTCACATCAATTTTGTTTTCATGCGTGTTCTAATTATTAATATTTTTTAATTTATTTTCTATAAATAATAATTTATCAAATTTATTTCTATTAATAGTATTTTTTATTAATAAAATTGTATTACGACTAATAACTTCTACAAAAAAAAGTTATAACAAAAATAATTTTACTAATGTTTAATATTAATAATACTTAACATATTTTTACAAATCCGTAATTTTAAAGATATATAGATTTGCTACGTGGCTGAAATGTGATGCAATTGTTAATTTAAAATAAAAGTACAGGTAAAGGTACAGCCATATTTTATGTTTATTTTTAATTGTTTCTTTAAAAAGCTATTAAAGTTTCTCACGCTACTCTTAAACTATAATTAATCTAAAGCATTCGATTAAATAATCAATCAATATAGAAATGGAGAGAAGTGTCATTCTATTTCCAAGATGATAGATTTTAGATTTTTCGGAAATTGGTCAAAAATTTAAACTATTATCTTTTCTATTTTCATTTAATATATATTGCATATAGTTATTTGAAGTACATTAATTATCACGTGATTTAGCAACGTTAAAAAGAACATTAAGTAAAACATTTCATAGAATATTAAAATTGTAAAATTGAGAAAATAATTATTTTTTTATTGAGTACGTATTTACATTATAAAGTTAGCAGTTAAAATATTTTTAATTAATTAGATGAAGAAATTATTTATCAATAATATTAGATATAAAAAAAATTAATTTATAAACCAAATAAAAAAATAATTCCAAAATTTAATTATCTCAGTATTTTATATTTTTAAATTATATTATATGGTATAATATATTTACATTTCTTAAAAATTTTAAAAAAAGCAGGGGTCAAGCCCCAGATATACCAATTTGGACCAGTCTCTGTTATATCTCACAACTTTAATAAAAATTATCATAACATTTACTAATATCAAACTATATATATTAAGTAAAGGTAAAAACATAAGAATTTGAATTTGAAACCCGTTAGATTTGCTTTTGAAGAAAAAGTGATTGATTCACACATTGTTTGATAATATATATTATAAAGTTTGCATTTGAATATTGTTATATATAATACTTTTTAATTCTTTTCTTGAGGATGGTTTCAGTTATCTGGTATTAGTTGACCGTTACTATTCTTATATCATTATTAAAGTAAAGTAATTATTTGAAATTAGATATAAAAAATTATGGTATGTGCTTTTATATTGAATAGTGGACAAATTGCATGTAAAACAGTTAAATCTAGTCTTTTACTGCTTAAATATAGTCTTTTAAAATGATTTTAATATTATATTAAAAGAATTATTATAAGTTTAACTCAATTTTTTAAAATAAATTTTCTACTTATTTAAAAAAAATAAAATATTTTAATTTCTAATACATGGAATTCCAACATTTAAATGCTATAAAAAGCAAACATCTTGAAGAGTGATTACACCATCTCCTTCTTCTGCAACCTATAGTTGTTCTTGGTTGAAACCCTAGCAAAAATGAATTCTTCAACACTATGTTCCATGTTAGTGACTCTTTGCTTGATCCTCATTGTTCAATCTCCTTTGCCAACAAAGGGTAGAAGATCTCATGTTCATCACAGGGTACTTGGTGCTGGTCCTGACCTCATTGACAAAGTCTGCAATGAAACCATAGAAGACTATACCTTGTGCCAGAAAGTCCTGAGAAGAGATTCTGAAATCGTCCATGCCAAAAACTTCACTGAACTTTCACAGGCAATCCTGAAACTGGGGTTGAAGAAAGGATTAGAAGGGAAAATTTATCTTAAAGGGTTGGCCAAGGAAGAACATGTTCCAGCCATTGAAAAGTGTGCAACCTCTGACTATGATGGGGTGATAAGAGCATTCAGTTATTCCCTTGGTGAGATGAAAAATGATCTTTCTGCTGCAAACTATGATGCCAGAATTGCTGGTGATGGTGCTGATAACTGTGACAAAGCCTTGGTTGCTGCACATATTCATAACCCTAAGATTGTTAACCTTAACTGTGTAATATCTATGCTTAGCTTCATGGCATTTTCTGCCATGGAAAAAATTGGTAAACAGTAGTTTGTGGGGTTAATTTGCAGTGTAGATGTATGTGTAACATCCAACAATTAGAATAATGAGATTAGTAAGATGAATAAATAGAAGAAAAAAAATCTGTGTTTAAAGTTATACTTCAAATTTAAACTTTTTAGAATGAAATTTTGATTTTTTTTAGTTCTATTATTGAATTTCATCTGTGAAACACAAAAATCTATTCCAAATTTATTTTTTCAGAGCTTATTTCTTTAATTTTGAATTCTCAATTTAAAAAAAAATCAATTTTAGAAATTTTAGAATACATTTTTGTACAGATTACAATTTATAAGTTGGTGGAAGAATTTGCACAACACTTGTTGCTTTATTTTCTTCCTCGATGTGATAGACTAAAAACATTGTGCAGTGTGAAATTGAAAGCAAAGCATTGGATATTGGAATAACAAAGTCAAAAGGTTACATATTCGAAGTATTTAATAAAAGAATGATAAAACCAAAGCCTGAAACAAATGTCTCCCATCATCAATTCCTTTGAATTCATGTGGCACCTACACAAAAGTTTCTTTGTTTTTTTTTTATCTCACTAGATTCACACTACCATGCTTAAGGAAATTATGAAAGAAAGAGATTTCTTAATTATGTGCTCCTTTGCATAAACATAATCACTGTTTATATAGCATTGTTCTGCTCCCACATAAATTATTGTATATATAATATTTTGTTGTTGTGATAGTTGTGATAAAATATACTGGAAATTTGAGTTTCTTGATAGTTATTTGTTGTGTTAGTTATTAACTAGTTTAGACTATATGTAACTTTTATCTTTGTTTTTATTTTAGTTCTATAAATTTTCTTTATATAAGTTTTTTTTTTTTAATTTTTCATTCACTTTAAGATTTTATTTTCATTCTTCTCCTTTTAGATTTTTTAAATTTTATTATTCTACTTTCTATACAATGAAATTCATGGTATGAAAGTCCATTTCTTAGATAATTTTACTCTTTATCATGCTTTGATTAGAAGATGGGACTTGAAGATTACATTAACTATAAATTATAATATATAATATTATTACATAATATACTTTCAACAACTTCTTTCAAACATTCAAACATGAGTTATGTGACAATGAACAAATTTGTAGTATTTTACAAGTTTTTAATATTGATTGATTTTTAACTAGTTTGGAAAGAGATTGAAAATATATTAGGGATGACCAAAATTTGAAAAAAAAAATTATTTATTAAAGTTTAAAAATATTGGGACATGTATCCTGGAGGAGTCATGGTCTTTGTTATCTCTTAGGAAAATTTGTCTCTGTTTGGAAGTACCTTTCAACATTAGTAAAAATACAACTGATTTCTCATATTCATTGTGTTACTTCTCTCTCTTTCTCTTATTTGTTGTGTTGTTGTTCCCTCATTCTTCTCATCGTTGATTTGCTTATCATTTATTATCCTCGTCCTTGTCTTGCTTCTCCTCCTTTTAGTTGGTGTCCTTCTCCTTTTAGTGTTGTTCGTCACCAGATACAAGTAATTGTTTGTGTCTGTTTGTTGCAGTAATCACAACAAGAACTTTTTATTTCCTTCACTTGGGTGTTGTCACAATTATGGATCAAGTTCTCTAGTTATTCTCTTTGCCTAAAAGGTAAGTCCTTTGTCGTCCTCTCCTCTTACTACATATATTTTTATTCTCTTTTCGATGTAGATGTCAACTTATCATTCTTCTGTCTTGAAAGGAGTGACATAACAAGTTCAATTTTTTTTCACTTGGTGTCGTCGTCACACTTCACTTGTGGTTTAGTAATCACAATGATCTCCTTCCCACCCACATATTTTCTTACTATTGATGTTCTTATCGGAAAAATCAAATAAGTTTTCATTTGGAAGTACCTTCCAAAATTGGTAAAAATACAACTGATGTTGTTAGGTCTTTATATTGTACCTTAGAACAGACATAGTCTTTTTTTTTGTGTTCTCGTGTACTATTTTTTTTCATTCTCATTGCGTTACTCCTCCTTCTTCATTCTCCTCGTTGTTGTGTTGTTGCTCCCTTCATTCTTCTCGTTATTGTATTGCTTCTCCTCCTTTTAGTTGGTATCCTCCTTTTTTTAGCGTTACCAGATACAAGTTATTGTTTGTGCCTGGTTGTTGCAGAAATCACAAGAGCTTCTTCTCTTTTCCTCACATGGGTGTTGTCATGATTGTGGATCAAGTTCTATAGCCATTTCTCTCACCATAAAGGTAAGTCCTTTCTCATCCTCTTATTGCTTATATTTTTAGTCTCTTTTGGTTGTACATGTCAACTTTTTATTCTTCTGTCTTTAAAGCGAGTGAGTGAACAAGTTCAATTTTTTTTAGGTGTTGTCTTCATCACACTCCACTTGTGATTTAGTAGTCGCAATGATCTCCCTCCCACCCAATTATTGTCTTGCTATCGAAATTTTCATCGGAGAAATCAAATAAGTTTTCATTTGGAAGTACCTTTTGGTAAAAACATAATTGATGTTGTTAGGTCTTTATATGTACCTTATAATAGACAAAAAAAAATTGTGTTCTCCTGCACTACTTCTTTTTCATTCTCACTGTGTTACTCCTCCCTCATTATTGTCTAGTTGCTTCCTCATTTTTGTGGTCGTTGAGTTGGTTATCATTCATTATCCTCATTGTTGTATTGTTTCTCCTCTTTTTAGTTGGTGTCCTTCTCTTTTTAGTGTTATCTGTCAACAGATACAAGTAATTGTTTATGTCTGGTTGATGCAGTAATCACAACAAGAGCTACTTCTTTCCCTCACATGGGTGTTGTCACGATTGTGAGTCAAGTTTTCTAGTCATTTCCCTTACCGTAAAGATAAGTCCTTTGTCGTCCACTTATTGCATATGTTTTTATTCTCTTTTGGATGCATGTATATGCCAACTTTTTAATTCTTCTGCCTTGAAAGTGAGTGAGTGAAAAAGTTCAATTTTCTTCGTATAGTGTCGTCCCAGTCCACTTGTGATTTAGTAGTCACAATAATCTCTATCTCACCCACTTATAAAAGAATATATTATATACAATACACCAATGCAATCTTCTATTAATTTTATTGAACTTAATAAAATCTCTCATACACAAATATTAACATTCCATTACATAGTTAAAAGATAATAATTATATTACTAATAACAAAATTATGTACAAAATAAATTTATATATAAAATTTTATTACATTTAAAATGAATTGTTAGATTTAGATATAGCTAAACCTAAATAATGTATATATAGCTATATAATTAAGAATAATTAGTAACTTATTATATGCTCTCACCCAGAAGCTCTCACCCAGAAGAACAACGTGTTCCTTTAAACCACGCTTTCATTCCTTAATTAATATTATCTCCTTATACTAATGAAAACCCAAGTCACCCTTTATATATAAATAGAGTCCAAAAGTAATAAATTTGAAAAATCAAAATCATGCATTAGCTTGAGATAGAGTTTAAAAAAATAGTGGGAAAAATCCTAACCTTAGGAACTAGTCCATTTTTGCCAGATTAAATTAAATTTAAACTCACTTTTGGAAAGGTTTATTCTAGATTTATTAAAAGCCATCACCATAATTTATACACCTAGTGTGGTCACAGAATAAATTTAGAGTCTTATTTTAAGGGGTGAACTGTTTCTGGTTCATTCTTGATTTTTAAGAGAAAAATGTTTTATTTATTCTCAATCATTTTTTTATTAGCATTTATTCTGAATCATTACTGGGTAATGATAATGATAAGATGAAGTTTTTGAAAATAAGAAAAACTATCACTTGTCATACAAACACGACTATGCATTGAATATAGGTTTAAATAGAATAAATTTAATTGGTTCATATACTACGAGTTTGATAACTTCTTTATGTATTTTCTTTCATTGGTATTTTGTTTTTAGATTTGGAATATATATATATATATATATATATATATATATTAAATCAAATTATTTAAGCTTTTTAATTAGGGTATTTTGTTTTATTTTTAATCATTGAGAAAATTCTGTACATTAACACAATACACTTCCTTGAAGAAATAAATAACATAAAACAAAAGACAATATTTACGAATTACAATTAAAATATTTTTGTCCAACCTAAACTTTCCAATTTAAACTTCAAACAGTTGTATTTTAACCTTCATTGATCTAATAAATCTTTTAGCAATTACAATAATATATATATATTACTAAATCATTACTAAAAAGAATTGTGATGCACAACAATTAGATATAAAAATGCAAAAATATATTATTTTTCTGGAAATGAACGTGACAAACAAAAAAATTAAACAAAAAATATGAAAAATAATTTTGAGAAATTAAACAGAAAGAAATAAAAACAAACTTAGAAAGAAGGATCTTGCATAGAAATGGAGTTTTAATTGATAAATGAAAATTTTTTAGGACTTAACTAAGAAACTACTATGCTTTCTCTAGAACGAAACTATGTAAGTGTCTAAAGACAAAAAAAAAACTATTCCACTTTTCTAAACTTTTAGACTTTAGTATTTTTTGTGTGATGGTTTTAGCGTTAAAGTACATATTTTTACTTTTCTAAACTTTCAAAGTTTATTATTTTTTTTCTGACTATATTATAAACTATTTTAACAATATGGTAATTGACTTTAGTTATTTAAATAGTAAAAACACTCTAGTAATGAAATTCTTATATATTTTTATACTTATTCTCGATCACACATTAAAGTTCTTATACATTTCTATATTTACACTCGATCATATATTGAGATTCTTATGTCAACAAGTTTTTCAATAATTTTAGTTTTCATACCAAACATATATATTATTCAAATCCAATGATGTATTATATACAATCCACAAGTCCTCCATGCTCAAACCGAAATATTGTAAAGTTTAATTGGTTTTTTAGTATGACCGACAAGTTATTTCCTTTGTTGATGAATCAATGTGACATTTGAGTGTCTGACCTTATCCTAAAATAACCATTTGATTGTATCCAGAATAAGATCCATAAAATTCATAAGTTGACATCTTGAAGCATTATTGATAAAACGAACAATGTTGAACAATGTTTAAGAGAGGATAAAAGTTCTTGAAACAAGTTCGATTTGGATATATAAAGTCTATGCACATTCGTCTCTTATCCGAAACATTTCATAACTATATTGACTAACCATGTTAATATTGAATTTATCCGAAACCTTTCATAACTATATTGACTAACCATGTTAATATTGAATTTTCCAAACATGTCAAGCTTCAAGCAACTTGAGAGTTTCCTGTCATATCGCTACGCGCTTATCATCAGCAAATTTCCACCATAGTTGAACAACGTGTTATTCAACTTGAGTGATTTGTTGTATTGGCTACATTTTTTGGTTTCTCCAACTAACCATTGTCTATAGCACAAAACTTGTTGACATTCATGGACACTGTTTTGCACACTAATGCACATTTAACATGGTTACAAAAAACTGCATTCCCCGAGCAGCAGTGTTTAAACTGTTTCGATGAATGTGAAAAATTTAATTATGTGAGGTGGACTTAACATCGAGTGTTGGAGAATGTCACGGGCTTGAAAATGCTTAGTGGGACAAGCATTTCGGCCCACTCAGGTTGTTGTTTTTTAAGCAAGAGCATATAATGTTGGAAATGGAGACCATGGTTGTGGACCACACTTCCCCTCTCCCCAAATTTGAAGGTAAGACAATAGTGAGAAACAAAAGTGCCACATAGTTGTTCAACCTTCACAAAAATGCACCCAACCAATTCATGGTCCACAACACCATTCCACACATCACTCCCCTCACCAAATCCATTCTTTCCATATCAATACTCCCTTCTAATCTAGAACACCCTACAATCACCAAATAATATTCAACAAGATCAAAAATAAACTTGCTAGTATCTCACTAATTCATGTTTTGAGAATTTAGTTTTGAGGAAGTTGTGTGCAAATGAAAGATAATAGAGAAGGGTCACCTCAAAAGGAGGTGAGTGCGTGTTTAAGCTGGCATTGGTTGGTGCGTTGACTTTTCATGAACCTTTATTTTCCCTAACATTGTATCCCCTATGCAATGAAAACAAAAAAACAAGCTACCATAGACGTGTCACGTTCATTTCAGTGAGTGGGGTAGGATTCTGCAACAATACCACATTTTCTTTCTTCCTAAACACCTTCCAAAACCTCCACCTTTGCATCACAGGACAAGGTGACCTAACCCAACCCTTCATCATTCAAACTTCTAACACCGTGTTCCACTATCCTTCTTTTCGGACCAGAACAAATTATATAAAAATGGACAAAAAAAAATTCATAAAAAGCCCTTCTTTTCTTATCCTACCCGTAACCATGTGCTGAAATTTGGCGATATGCTGCTGGTTTGACATAAACAACAAAAATCGTTAATCCACGCATTGATTCTTTTCTTACACAACCCAAAATCCGACCTTACAAGAACTTTGCATCAAAAAAAGAGAAAACAAACCATATTTTTCTCCCTCCTAATCTAATCATTCACACCTAGATCTAAATAACCCACGCTGCCAAACACCTTGAGTGCCATCAGAGGCAAAATCATAGTTCTGTTCCTGTTGCAATTGCTCCCAAACCAAGAAAAGTCAAAACAACAAATTACAAACTTTCTCTAAAAATCAAAATCAAAACCACAATATAGTCCTATGCTAAACTACTTCAAAGATCAGACAAATTGCTAACATTGCAAACCCACCAAACCAAAACAAAGATAATGGGCAAGGGAACTGGAACAAACCAAATCTAAGTTAGAAAAAACACTGAATTTCTGAACTAGTGCTACAGTATACACTGCAGAGACAGAGAGAAAGAGGATCTTTGGGAACAATGCATACACACCACCATTCGATTCTTCCAACAAACATATCATAATCCATAATTACTTTTTTTTTCTCATTCAATATTTTCTCCTAAATAAAATTTTAGAAAAAGAAAATACACCCAATCACGGAATCTCCCTCTCACAGAACTAAGATCATATTACCACAATCTTACATCTGATCATCATTATAACTTGTTCCGCGCAGCAATAAAAAAAAATCAGATTTTGAGAACTATCACAGCACGTTCAGAGGCAGAGCGCGGTGCAGCGGAGATCGTCATCGGCGGAAGCATCGTCGAACGGCGGCGCGTTGAGATCAAAGGGCAGGGGAGGGCGGAACGACGAGGAGACGATGTTGTCGCCGTCGTCGACGACGGACGAGGAAGAGTCGCAGTCGCTGTGGCAGTCTTCGGGGACAAGAGGGGGAGTGCGCGGGTATCTCCGCGTGGTGGTCAAAAACGGCGTCATGGAAGTGGCGGCGGCGGCGGCGGGAGGGCGCGGTCCGCTGAAGGACTCAACGGTGCTGCTCATCCCGCTCGAGGTGGGTCTCTGAGGGTTGTTAAGGCTGCCGTTGTGGTGGTTGTTGTCGTGGAAACCGGCGTAGAAGAGAGGATTGGTGGTGGGGTGCGGATAGCAAAAAGGGTGTGTGAGAGGAAAATTTGTTTTGGCCTTGGGACCTCGGAGAGACCGAGCGGCGGCGTCGTAGGCTCGAGCAGCTTCCTCGGCAGAATCGAAGGTTCCCAACCAAACCCTGGCTTTCTTCAACGGGTCTCTGATCTCCGCCGCGAACCTCCCCCACGGTCTCTTTCTGACGCCCCGGTACCGAGGCTCCTTTAAAAAGGATCCGTTGGCGGCCGCAGCCGCCGCCGTGACGACCGACGCGGCCCCTCCTCTTCCCTTCCGCATGTCTTCGGAGAAAATAAAAAAAAAAAAACAAGAAAAAAAAGACAGAGACACAGAGTCGTCGAACACAACAAGGTTCGATCTTTGATTGGCCCTCAGAGAAACATATCGTGTGAGATTAATGGGTTTCTCTCAGAAGTGGTGAATGAGTGTTATGGAGGTGGAAGAAGAGGTATAAGATGATGATGAGGACCAGAATAGGAGAGAGAAAGAAGAGAGAGAATTGAAGGCGGTACCACCTTCTCTTCTTCTTCTCCTTCAACTACACACTAACACACACAAATATAATATTAATATTAATAAATAAATTTGGACGTTAAGCGTGTTCATCTTCGCGTTTTTCTTCTCTTCCATCTTTCGGTATTACCTTTTTTATTATTATTATTTTCTCGTTCTTTATCCCCTTTTTTTTTTTTTTGCTGGTTTCAAATTACGAAGAGTGAGTTAAGGGCTGTTGTGGAAAGACGAGATTAACCCCATGGGTTTCTTGGAGGTAAATTTGCCTTGCTTTGGTTGGTGTACTTTTGATTTGGTGAGGTCCCTTTCATGATATCATATTATTTTTTTTCTTTTTCCAGTGGGCACACACAGAGGGGTAAATGCAATGCAGCAGATCATCTTCTCTATATATTAAATATTAATAAATAAATATTAATATTTTTCTTACCGTGTAATAATAATGGATTTATATCCATTTTCGAGAAAGAAACCATTTTTGTTCTTTTTCGTTCATTTCAAATATTTCGGCTGAAGACGAAGCACCAGATTATGCCACGCGTAACTGCAATTTATAGCCGGCTAAAACTTTTTAATTTTAATTTTTTTTTAATTTTTAACAACTGGTGTGAACTAACTTTCTTCTCAAAAAATTCAATAGCGTAATTATTGGTTGGGAACTGTATCTATTTTTCGACGCTGCACATTATTTTTTTTACCATATATTATAAGATAAAGGAAATAAATAAAAAAAACTTCAATTTTGAAGACTTTTCTCAATTAAGCCATACAAATCTTGAAGAATTTTTTTTTTACTATTTTAAGAATTGGAATTTTGCATAATTAACTATAGATCTTGTGCTTTTATTTTTCTAAAAAAACAGAAACATTGTCTGTTTCCTGTTTTTTGAGGTAACAAAGAAAGGAAAAAAGTAAAAAGTTTTTGATTGATTTAAAATGTGTTGAATGATTTGGTTTATGTTGAAGTTAGAGTGTAAGAGAGAATAATGTTTGTAGCTGTATCTGCTCACTGGTTTCACATGACCCCATTAATTTATTTTTCTTTGTATCATTTATTCCTTTCACCATATACTTCAACCTTGGGACAAAGAATGCAAACTCTTCCACATTCATTCCCCTAAACTATTTCTACTGTCTTCAAATTCAAAAAAAAAAAATACAAAAAGTGTGTATGGTAAGATTATATTATTTTACTTTTAAAAGGAAAATAAAATAACTTTAGAAAGATTCAAAATTAAAAACGTTAATTATTCGTATAAAGAGAAATAGGTTGTAATATGTTGTAATTCGAGATTATGAAAACATTTTAAGTAATTTTGAAAATACCATGCAAAATGTACATTTAAAACAAAAAGAGAAAGAAAATCCTAGAAATAAAACAAAGTGAGAGTATCGGTTTTAAAACTATTTAATTTAATTTATGACATAAAAAAAAATATGTCACAAATTTCCACATGTTTCACACATATGAAAAAGTTTATTTTTATTGCAAACTCTTTCCTTTTAATAATAATAAAAAGTTTTCAATTAGGGGAGTGTGTAAAGCTTTATTTATTTATGTTAAGATATATGATTTTAATTTAAACAGATAATAAATAAATCTCTTGGAAAATGTTTATAAATAACTCAAAAGTAATTATTTTATTATATTTAAATACATATAGGGGTGTGTGAAGCCTTAATTATTTAAAAATAATCAAATATTTTGAAAAGTGTTTAAGATATGTTTTGTTTTATTATGAACAATTTGATTTCATGTTGTATATATCGCTCAAACATCTTAAGACTGTTCAAGTCATAACTTAAAATTTGAACAATAAAGATGTTGAAACAGTTATATTTTTAAATTGTAATTGTTCAAGAATCGAATGGTCACTCAAATAATAAAATTGATGATATTTTAGATTTTACATAACATTTTTAGTTATTGACTTCTTAAATTAAGTTACATCGTTTTGAGTGATGATGTAAATCTCTTGAAAAATGTTTATAGATAAATTCAAAAATAATTATTTACTAATTTAAATACGTATAGGAGTGTGTGAATACTTTATTATTTAGAAAATAAACAAATATTTAAAAAAATGCTTAAAATATATTTTCTCTATTACTAACAATTTAATTTCATGTACAACATCATAAGATTGTCCGTTATAATTTTAAATTTGAGTCATAAAAATATTGAAACAGTTATATTTTCTTTATTATAATTGGTAAATGTCGAATGATTAATCAAGTAATATAATGTATAATATTTTAGATAATATTTTTAATCATTGACTTGTTGAATTAAGTTGTATCATTTTAAGTAATAGTATAACCGGAATGTGAAAGACTCTTAACTAATTATCTATTTTTTTAAGTTGTTATCGTGTAAAGGACACACTAATAAGTTTATAGTTTGAGTAAGATTTTTTTTTGCATATTTTGTAAATATAGGACACTAATGCAAATGTCTCATTAAAACACTAATGAATTAAGGGACGTATGTATTGACACATTTAATCACATATACTTTGGATGTGTCAATATTGACACGTGAATAATAGACGTTTTACTTTCATTCATCATCTAAATTATATAGATTAATATAAAATATGGTAAGAAATCAAATGAAATAATAGGTTCATAAAAAGTATTATTATTTTTTTGTTATAATTAAGACTTACTGATCATTTTTAATGCATTTTCGTTAGATTGATACTACAAATTTTAAACAAATTTAAATGAATAATTAATACACAAATATTTAACACAAAGTCTTAAGACAATAATAATATAAAATTTACAATTCAATATATTTATCTAAAATTGTGAATTTCTTTAAAAAAATATTCGACACCAACAAGTGATAAACAAACTTAAATAAATAATCAAAACACCAATTCCAATCCAAATATTTGAAATATTAGGTTTATAAATTCTATTTTATATATATATTGAATTCTTATATCTGACTCATAAATGTGAGAAATATAATAGTTAATTTTGAAAGAGCAAAAATTTTATGATATACATGTATCTATTGAGAAGGAAATAATCGTTTGACCACCATATTTGGTTAAATATTAATTTGAAAATGTTTAATAATATCAAATATTGAATTATAATATAAATTAGATTTTTAATAAAAATTAATAGATAGAGAAAGATCATAGAATAGTTATATTAGCCTTTGAAGTCAGACCGTGTACGAGGCAAAGCCTATATATTTTTATATTATTTTACATTTACCAACTAGTTTATCATTAATTTATTAAATACCTATAATTTAATATTGAAACTTATATCAAAACCTATATATTAGTTTATCAACTAGTTTAAATGCATGGATTACATTTGATTATTTCCTATGAATATGAGATATGTTTCCATTATCCCAAATTTCTTAAAGAAGCATAAATTAAAGGCAATTTCGTACATTCAAGAAAATAATAAAAGTTTGATTCTGTTTGACCAAATGAAAAGCCAAAAACAACAACACCATTTTCATATAACACAAACTTCAAACTTTGAAGTTGCCATTTCTATTTTTAGAAGTTTTATATTTATTTTTGGATTAATATAGAGAATTATTATTTTCCTTCTCGGTCGATTGTCTCTTACTTCTTCACCTCATTGAACATCTTCCTTTTATTCTTCCGTTGTCTCATTTCCTTAGTAAATTTTCAGTTTAAATGTTACTTACAAAAGACACTTCGATGTTTAAGTAAGATTTTCGATATTCAATGTTTGGTGCAATTAATGTGTGATAATGACGTATGTTTTCTTAAAACTCGCGACTATTGATATGATTATCATAGAGTCTTTGTTATTGAGTCAGAATAAGATTTTAGATTATAATTAAGAGCATGTTAGTTGATGCTTAATCATTGTTTGGTATTATTAACCTTCTATTTGAGTTATTCATCTCAATCCATTCAATCGAATGTCGACACCTTCGATAATCATCCAGTTCTATTCGGTACAATATTAAGTCTACTCATAAAAATGAAAGTACAAACAAAATTATATTTTTCTAAATAAAATATTTTATCTTTAACTCTATTTTCCTTAAACTAAATCACTGATATTTTAACTTTTTTCACCTTCTTAATTTAATCTCTTGTGTGTCCTTTTTGTCTGCCCAAGGTGGCAGTAATTAAGTAAAACCTAAAATAAAAAGGGAAGAAAACCATGTAATGTAATCTTGAGGTTGGGACTGTGAAGTCTTACTTCTGAAATATGCTGTTCAGATTGCTGCAACTTCTTCACCTTTTTATAAAGATGCTCAATTACAATAATATTCATTTGACTAAGCTGAAAGGAACTGTCATTGATTGAGCGTGGTACTATGGTCTCAAATAATTAAATTATATTTCATCTCCTCTCAAAAAATTAAATTAATTTCTTGTTCATTCATTTTTTTGTTTTCAGAATTGTGGAGATTACTTTCATTATTTGTTAGTGGGAGAAAAAAAATACATAAATGGATAATATTATTCTACTATTTTTCTTTAAGAATTAGAAAAATAATTATATTGAATTAAGAAACTAAAAAAGTTCAAGGGATTAGGAGTTAATAATACAAGAAAGACCATTAATTATAGAATGATGATAAGTAATTATGGGCTAAAGCTTTAATACTAAGCATGGTGATTAGAAGAATCTAATGTTGGAAAGAAAAATATAACTTGATGGTTTGATTACATGATTACAAGAATGGAGAAAGCGATAAATGTTGGATTTTCGAAGGAATTACCATTGTAAATGTTAATAAACAAACTTGTTATGCATTATAATTTATGATTAAACTTTTCCACTTTCCATAGTATTTTCTCTCTTGAAAACCGGATTAAACTGAAATTGTTGAGATTTTTAATTACAAACTTAATTATAACTTTGAAAAAAGATATGAAATAACATTAAAACGGATAAAACTATTAAAAGTTATTTTTATAATACATATATAATTAATATATATATATATATATATGTTTCTTGTATTTTTTTAAAAGATCATGAAGTATATCAATTAAAATATCAAGTGTCTTTCATCAAATAATTTTTGTAATAAAATCAACACAATATATTTTGTAATCAAATCAATACAATAGACTAAATATCTCCTATCTCTTCATTATCGGTCCGTCAAGTTCAAAAATGTGAAGCACATACAAAGACACTCCAATGCTCAAGTCAGTAAAAGTGTTTATAAGTTTATTTATGTTTTAAAATTAGAAGAGTCATTATCTTTTACTATGGGTATACCTCTATTTATACTTTTCTATCGAGTTTCATACTTTATGAAAATTAGTCCAATCTCAATAGTCCTTTAATTATATTTTATTATTCTTGATTTTTTTAAATTTTAATTTACTATTGACTTAGAAATCGAGTAGTCAAGTACATTATCGACAACTTCGTTATTCGATTTTGGTTCAATTTTTTTTTATTGTATTGAAAATCTTGTAGACTTATATTTTAAGTATCATATATATTTTTTTATTACAAAATAGATTACCGTTTTTATCAATGTAATTATTTTTCAATGTGTTAGACAACTTGTAGTTTGTTGTCTTTTTTTTTTTTTATTGCCATTTGTCTTTTTTTTATAAATTAACGCATATTTTGCCGAAATGATAAGTGCGTTTTCTTTTCTATTAAGCATACAAAATATACATGCAACGAAGTAATCACCTTATTATACTTTGTTCATGGAACGAGTTCATCTTTAAAAAAATATTCACGAACATTATTTGAATCAATATCGTCAATATAATATAAACTATTCAGATTAATTAGATTTACGGAGATGAATAATATTTAATTTTTTAAATTATATATACGAGAACAAGAATAAATACGTATATATTTGACTTGTTTTAATTTGTATAATATTTTAGTTTTTTTTTTAAATCATATAATTATATTTTTATTATTATTATTTGACATGGGGAGACAAATATTCTTTTGATATTGAATTTTTTGACAAGTCCTTTTGTTTTAAAAAAAAGCATTTCTAATTATGGACCTAATCACAAGTATTTTCATCACTTTTATACAATAATACTGAAAACATGACAAATAATTTTTTACATAAAGAAAAGAAAATTCCTCCCCTTTCACCTTCTTCAATCTTTAGTCTTTTTTTTTTTAATTGAAACACCAGTTTGATCCAACATTTATTATTGAATGAACTTCACGTGATTCAATGATCTTCATCCATTGCTTGGTACCATTCATATAAATTTTAGTGAACAATAAAATACAGTATTATTAAGTAATATATTTCCCGCATTCCATTTTTCTTTTATTAAAATGTATATATTTAGTAGTTTTTGAATCTGACTTATATATTAAAATATTATATAAATTAATTTTATAATATCACTTATGAAATAGATGTTGGACTTTAAATAAAAATAATAATATAAGAGGTTATATATATATATATATATATATATATATATATGATATCGGATGAAATCTAATATAATAAAGATTGAAAACATTACCAACATAGGATTTTGTTTTGCAAAAAAACTATCTCACTACAAAAATATAATAAATAAAAAATTAAAAAAAAATTGAAAAAATATTCACATAGAAATTCTCATAAATAGAAAGAAATATCTATTGTATCGGTCGGACCCCGGACGATAGAATACATGGTCGAATCATGGTTATAACATAATAAATACGTAATAAAGAGGCAGTTACAACTGGAGTTGAATGAGTCAAAGGCACGTTTTGAAATACTCGGGTAAATATCTTAATGTAACGATAAGCCGAAAGATACACTTTCATAACTTCAGGGAGTCACTACACATGTTCTGATCAACCGACTATCTAGCCTATCCAGATAAGAGTCCATAAGTCAACTTATAAATAGAACTTCTGAAGGGGAGAAATGTACGTTTTTGATATCCTAGGAGAACACACCAAATACTAGCACTGACTTGAGCGTCAGAATTAAAAAAACTACCGACACATCAACAAATTATGTACTAGTGGATAAATATTACCTACATCCCATCATCCGTACAGGTACATCTATACATCTATATAAGTACGAGAATAATAATTTGTAACAATTTTATATATCTCAGATTTTTTTTGTGTGTAAATTATAAACTTAAAGAAATTACAGATTTCCTAATTTTAAAACGAGTAGATGTGAAATTATTAATATTTAAATAAGAGAAGGGGCTAAGAATTTATTATTGTTTTGAAATTTATGAATTTAGAATAAAGAAATCCTTTCGAAACGCGCATGGGAGTTGCAGCAGGTGGTGGCTGGAGTGGGGCTTCTTTTGTCTTTTCCTTTGGTCCATTCATTGGTTGTTTGGTGCGCGGGAAAATTATGCACCCGCGCTATTCTCTTACGCCTTCTCTTCTGGTGGGTGTGGTCGGTTACACGCTTTTATTATTCTTTCTTCCAACACCAACTCCTTCCACCTCACACCATTACTTTCTTTCTTCAACCCCTTTTTCTCTCTATATTCCTAACCAACATTATTATTTCAACTCTTAATAACAATATATAACTTTATCAACTTACCCTTCCAAAAATTATATCTTAATTATTTTTAAGAAGGAATTTATGAGCTCATGGGTTCATATGTTTATGAGATGAACTAGTTTTTAGGATTTTTTTTGTCTAATTAACTTATGTTTGAGGTTGAGGGACTGTAAGGTCATGAACCATCTTGCTAATAGGGCGAAACGGCTTTGATGCTAATCTATGGAGTTAATGAAAATGATGTCATATACTTCTCTTAAAGAGGCGACGACGTGAATGATAATAATTGGCTGAATATGCGACATAGATAATAATGATAGAATAAAAGCTGGAAAGAAGACTAGTTTAAAGTGTCTTTTAGTCTTATTGACTTATGTTTGAGATTGAGGGGATGTAAGGTCATGGGTCTATCCGTTAATAGGACAAAATGACTTGGATACTGCTCTATGGAGTTAATAAAAATGATCTCATATACTCCTCTTAAAGAGGGAAAAACGTTAATGAAGATAATTGAATGAATATACCGGATAGAGAATAATGATGGAATAAGAGTTGGAAAAAAGAATAGATACAGGGAAAAAAAGAAAATGAAAACTAATTAGAAAATATATATTATTTGAATTAGAAATCACTGACTTAACTATATATTTTGGTAAGAGGACATCTTTCTTAACTATAACCGAAATTGTTTCATTATTTTTAAGGAAAAATAAGTTATTTTTGTGAATAAATAAATTATTATTTTTTATTAAAGGATAAAACTATCCAATTAAAAGATGAGAAAAAAAACTTATAAAATGATAATTTTTTATATAATAATATAGATTGCAGTGGATATGCTTTTGCAATTTCTATTATATTTTTAAATAGAGAAAATTATATTTTAAAGTGTAATAATTTAAGCGTAAGTATTGGGTTGGTGTATAAATTAGGAGGATAGGTGGATTAAGAAAATTAAATCAAAGAAAGAAGCAATATTGACTGAATCAAAGGTTGTACGATTTTGGAAGGGCCTAAGCCCAAATAAGCTTCGCAAAGATAACATGTGACTCTGACCAATCAAATTAAGATATTGACCAAATGTCTGTACATTTAAAGAAAATAAAAAGGAACATAAATCATTGTCTGAAGAGATCCTTAATATATAGTTGGTACTAGTACTTTCTAAATTTTTCTATATAGATTTTTAAATCATAATATTTTCTCATACAAAATATTAATTTTAGAATATACAATAAAAAATTATTCTTTATTTCACAAAATGTCTCAATTAAATATGTTTTCCTTGCAATATATATATTTTTTTATTCTGGTATGATTTGTTGTTATTTTAAAATTGAAATTTATGAAAAAAACATTTGTTATCTTAAATGAATAGTAAGGACTAAAAACTATTATTTCAAATTTTGGAAAGGAAAATATTTTACAGCTACTAAAATCATATTTTTTTTCATTTTTATAATGAATAAAAGTAATTACTTAAAATTTAATAACAATGAGAGAGAACATTTTTTTAAGAAAAACCAAAATATGATTATTTTGCGTAGCCATAAACACATATTTAAGTTCTTTTAAATGCATGAAATTCAAAAAAATAAACTTGCTTCTTACTATTTTTTGAAGAAAAAGAAGTTGACGAATGAATACAACAAATTGGGTGACAAAGGATTGTTGGAAACAAAGATATATAATACAACGATAATGAAGTAACTAGATATATATGTAAAAGAAAAAGGCAAGAAGGGGAAATGGTTACTAAATTAAGAGGTGTGAATAGCAAAGGCTTATTCATTTATATTTAATGGGCAGAAAAAAGGAAAAGAATATTGGGCTAATAGCCCACATACATTTTTCCTAAGGTGTAGGATGTTGAAAGACCATATATATCTTGAGTTTTGAGAAATTGTATTGCGGATTTCTTCATGCACCTTCATGTGTTTCTTTTCTGCACCTCTATACTTTGAAAAATATCCAAATCATTCATTGACGTTTTTTATTGAATATTTTCTTTTAATTTCATAATATAAAATTCAAAAACTTCATTTTCTATTTCAGATTATACTATCCAAAATAAATAATTTTGATATCTTAGAAAGTAGGGGATGCAGGAAAAAAATCCCCCATGGTATATTTTCTACAAACATTATCGATTCACTTAAAATATATATTTCTTTTACGAAATTCACGACACTTTAATGTCTACAATTTATTTTTTATTAAAAATAGTAACAATAAATAACTGTTAAGGATAAAATTGGCTTAGTTTGAACTAAAAAGTTTAATTAAAATGATCATTCACTAAATGGGGTCTTCAAAGAAACTAAAGAAGAAATAGAATATATTTTTCTTGATTAAAATTAAAGAGATATAATTACAAACAAAGGAGTAAAAGAAATGAGTTACGAAATCAATGATAAATATAAAATTTTATTTGACAGTAACGCAATCAAACCTAAACACATGTAATGAATGGAAGAATACAAGAGAAAACTGGTAAAAAAAAGTATGGGGAATCCCCCAATTAAATCCAAATTAAAACACCCACCCACTCCATCTCTCTTCTTCATTCAGTATCCACTGGGAAATTCGCAGCTACCATACTCTGCAACACAAATTCACCAAACACACTTTCAACACAACTTCATTTCAATCATAACAAAAATTTGTTCCTTAAAAAAATCATTCATAGTGAAAAATGAGACAAACTTACTAGGAGGGTGGGTGACAACATAAGCGGTTCCACCAAAATCGCAGGTGCCAGCGGCACGTGCCTTCTTCTGATAGTAACTGTTGAAAGCGTAAGAAGCATGCGCCTCCAAAGTGTTGGGATTGTAACACGTGGCGTCTGGTTGAATGGCGCTGCAATCAGCGCCACCCTCTCCGCAGGCGTAGTTAAGACCGTTCTGAAGCTTCTCCTCGGAAGCGCCGCCATTCGCCACGCACCATGTCTGACCGTCACGCGACGTCGTCGACACCTCCCCGCTCGCCGGAACCTGGCTCTTCTCCACCCCCGACGACGGCGCCTCCGTAACCCCCTCCGCCTTCAGCGGAATATCGTAAACCTTCTTCTCGCTGGGGTAAAACAGCCCGTAGTTCCTCTCCGAAGTGGGCCCTGTTTTCTGATTCTCGTTGAAAAGAGCGAAGAGAAAAACGTCGAGTGAGTCATTGGGCCTCAACGGGGTCCCACTCTGGCCCAACACGCGCCGCACCAAGTTCCCGTTATACTCCGCGGCATTCTCTGGGCCCGCTCCGATTTCATTCGAGTCTCCGGCGGAAGGCCAGCCCGTTTCGGAAACCGTAATCTTAACGTCGGTGTATTGAAGCGCTGACATGGCAGCGAAAACGGCGTCGATTTGGGCGTCGAAGAGGTTGGTGTATTTCAAACCGTTACCGGAATCAACCACGCCGGCGTTCTCCTTGAAGAGCGCGTACTCCAGGGAGATTTTGTCGGCGTTGGCAGAGTAAGCGAAAAACGGGTACGCGTTAACCATGAGGTAGGAGCCGGTTTGGCGGAGGAGGTCGAGCATGGGTTTAATAACCGGTTCGACCAGTTCGGTTTTGAATGAACCGGATGAGGCGGGGAAGGAGGATTGAAGCGCGGAGAGAGCGATGGGAGAAGAGATTTTGATGTTGGTGTCGAGGCTGGACTTGGTTAACGAAGCGTGCACGTTCTTCATCGCCGCCACGAGGAACTTCGTGGTGTTGTTGGGGTCCACGAACACTTCGTTGCCCACGGCGATGGCTTCGATTTGCGTGGCGGGGTAGTGGCTGGCGATGTTATCTTTCACCCATGCGTCGGTGAAGGACTGGTCCGCGGCGGCGTTCGAGAGAAGCTCGTTCGGCATGGCAACCACCACCTTGATTCCTGAGTTCGCAAACGCGCTTAAAACCGTGGCGTCGGTGTCGTACAGCTTCACACGGCTCAGCCCCTGACTCTTCAGAAGCTCCACCACCTTGGCCGGTGTAGGTAGGTCGTTCGCAATCCTTCCATAGTTTATTCCTACAGACCCCGCTTCTGCAAAAACCATTCACAGAATCGCGTTAACACACACTGCTGAAGTTCACGTCTCTAAACTACGCAAAATAGTAGAAGTAAAAGTACGTGTAAATTTATTGTATGTTGAAAAGTAGTGAGAGATGTTGTTACCTGATGATGAAGAAAAGAAGGAGATAAGAAGGAAGAAGAAGGAGAATGCGAGAGGAGCCATGATCTGATTCTGAGCAGAATCAGAGGATACAATGAGAGGAAGAAAAAGTAGTAGTTAGTTTGGTTGAGAAGGGAGGGTGTGGATTTTATAGTGGTGATGGGTGAAGCATGGTTGAGGGAAAAGAGCTTTCACTTTAGGAAGTGTGGGACCCTTGTTGGAGACCCACTCACCAATGCACTCTCTCTCGCAACCGCCAATGTTAGGTTAGAAAATGTTACCTGCATAAGACTAAAAAGGGTTAGAAAATGTTGGCTCTGGTGTCCGTTGGATGTTGTGGAGGGCTGTCTTGCCCGCCGTACACGTGTCTGGGACAACGTTGTCGACAGGGACACGTCACGAATGAAACGGGGTGAGGTGAGAGTGGAGGTAAATGTTTGTTTGTTGTGTACCCGAGAAATGGTGTTTGGGTTCATTTTGAGACAATAATGAATTTGGGGAAAGCAGGGCCTAGTTTCAATCATTTTGCTGAAATTTGAACGTTGGAATCTGCCATCCAGCGATGCTTGGTTTGTTTCTTACTGGGTAAACTGCAAAAATAGGAGTTGGAATCAATTAATTCGTTGCACTGTACACTACTGTATAGTGACTTATTAATCAATTCTTGCACATGAATAGTAAGCATCACCACTGTAGTTTTCCATTTTCTGTGTTTCTCTAATGCCATTTTACTTCACTTTGCTGCTTCTTCAAAACAATTCAATCTATACGTTTTCAGGGTCGAGTTTCCCGTTAGATCTCTTCCGAAATAGATATGGTTCTGAAACGAAGTGGGATCAAGAGAACAATTGTCTTCTTTTTAGTCGTTCAATCTATTTTTTTATTTACGTTTTTCATAATACTTTCATAACTCTCCCTTGACTATCTTTCTTCTTGTATTTGTAAACTTTAAACTTGGATGATATCTGGAAAAGATATTCCAACGATGTTTAAGTAAGATATCGGTATTTGATGTTGAGTGTAATTAATACGTGACAATAACATATTTTTTTTCAAAATATGTAAATATTTATATGATTATCATAAAGTTTTATTATTTGGTTAGATTATGGTTTTTTATCATAATTGAGAATGTTGACCTCATGCTCAATCGTAGTTTAGTCTTGTTAATCTTCTATAAGACTTAATCACTTTGATCGTGTTTTAGAATCTCTATCCGTCATCCGGCTCCGACCCGTAAACTTATAAATTGTAAATTTTTTGATTTTTTTTAACTCTTTAACAAGGAATGTTAAATGCTGAGCTGAGATCGTGCATTAGAAATTTCAATGCCATGGTTATCTGGAACCATGCATGCTTTTTGTTTAATTTATTTTTAATTATGGTCGCTAGTTTCCCCCACCAAAAAATCTGAAGTTCGATGACCATTTTTTCTAATTATGTCAAAATTATAATCTCTAGCACTGATTAGGTAGCCAAACTACGACTGCTGAAAATTCAGGTTTTCTTTCAAATACCTATCTCTGTTCACAACTATCCTGAAATATTTAACATACATAATCATGCATATATCTAAATGTTATGAGACTCTGAAACAAGCTATGGTAAATGTGAAATTAGAGAGGAGAAATATTTACTCAAGCTTCTCTTCTCTTCCACTAAATCTGCTCTACCAGCATCAACTATTTGACTAGTCATGTCCTATTTCAAAATAAAGAAGAAAAATTATAATCAACAACTATTTTAGATGATTTAGTACGAGTTTAGGTTAAAAAGTCTAAATGATAATAACTCATCAACTTGCAAAAATTTCCACATTTAACCAATATAGTGTTGGAGTAAGTGGAATGACTTATACGAATTTTAGCCTATTTTTTATATTTTTTTGGTGTCCTAAATTACTCAACAACTCAATGTAAACATGTTTATTTTTTTTCTCTCTCTCAAACCCTATCTTAATATATAGGACATTTTAGTATTTTATTTTGATTCTATTTGTAATGTTTCGACTTTAAGTTCGAGAGATAGTATTGTTAGAATAAATCACCATTTGAAATATTGTCTATTTTAAAAGTACGTGGGTTTAGGGTATCAAGATTTTATTTTTAAAAGTCACTTCAGTAGATTGAAGGAGCAGAAAATATATAAACTATTATTAACCTTAATTTCTAAGCAATGTGAGACTATTTTAACTGTATCGAGATGTAATGAAAAAAAGAAAGAAATATGAATGTGAAAAAGAAAACTTGTAATAATGGAAAATGTTGGGAATTGTCATAGGTGGACTTGTGTGTCAATGTGTGGTGGCTAGACCTGTGTTTTCTTTCTCATTTCATGCATCAAAACTGTGAAAAATGCTAACTATTTCTCTTTTAGTCAAATCCAAAAATTTAATTCCATGTTTTGACCTATAGGTTTGTGAGAAGCTTCACTCCACCTTAGTTTCAGCATAATTAATTCCATCTCCAAATAATGAAGAAGATTTATTTCTACACTTATTCTTATTTTCCACATTACATATCATGCTCACTCATTATCCCTAATGTCATTTTCTCACTTATTAATTACTTTGTTGCTGATTTTCATTAAAATGTTTATCGTTAAAGTATAATGGTTAATATATTAAAAAATGAAAAATCGTATATTTTATAAATGTTTTTTCATTAACTTTACAAATGTTTTCTAAAATATAATAAATATCCGAATAATATTTATTAGCATTTCGTACATTTAAATTTAATATGAAAACATTTTTAAATTGTTATAAGTATATATTTGATGAATCATTATAAGAAGAGCATAATATCTTCAGAAAAATAACATGCCCAAGTATTTTAAATTTTTTTTGTATTGATTAGGACATGTATTTGAGAATTAATAAAATTTAATGTGGGACTACAAAAAAGAAAATGAAGTAAAAATTAAAGTGAATGCTCCTTTAAATAGGTAGTGACCCATAAATTAACTCAAATTATGACTTTTCTGCTGCCTAAAATAATGACTTTTGGGTAGCGTGTAATTCATATAAGTTTAATTTTGGTCCAATAATTATGTTTACACATTTTAGAGTTAAAATAATATCGTTTGAATACAAAATTATATTTATATTATTATTTTAAAAATCATTAAAAAATTAGAGATCGTGTTATCGTTATCCATATCCTAAGACAGTGACATGCATAGCTCAAAACTCAAGTTGCTCCATTCTTTATAATTTAATTAATAATTGGTCTATTTTAATATAATGTTTTCAAAATGGTCTTCATTTAACATTATTACTTTAGCCTACAATAGCCAAAAACTGCCAAAAAGAACAGTGCAAAACATATTTTATATCTGTGTACTTTTTTATTATCTTAGTTTCATTTTTTATATTTCCGTGTGTACAAGGTTTGAGAAACACAAATGACAAAAATGAAGAAAAAAAATGACGTACCATTAACAAAAATAAAATAAAATAAAATAAATGAATGATGTTTGATACTTTTTATAGAGAAAATAATTATTGGGCTCTGTATTAGTCGGTGAAATGGCTCATTCTTCTTCTATTCTACACAAAAAGCCAAGTGAGTTTGGCATTATAAATGCAATCAAATGTGAATGGGGACCATTTTCTAATTATAAATACTTACGCACGAAGGAATAAATTAACACTTTCATCCTAATAAACACATCTATTTTACCTATTGTTTGGGTATACAAGTGTGTTCATTTAGGTTTTAAACATAAATTAGTTGTGTTTCTAATAATATGATATTATTAGAGTCTATTTCATATTTGATAACTTGGTTTATTATCAAATTGTAAAAACAAAATCAAACTAATTAGGTAAAGTTGGATTTTGGATTAAAATTTATTTTTTAATCATTTATAAATATTTAGTGTTATAGTTAGATGTATAATCTTTGTCAAGTTAGATAGAATTATTTTATAGCATCTCGATCCGAACTTCACCTTATAAATAAATTTTGTAAATTGAGTGACTTAAAAATGCATTTCCTAATAGACGATAAAAAAATATATTAAAATTTTATATTTTAAAAAATAAAATCAAAGTATAGTTGTGAGGTGATAGACCGAGTCCAATCATGTGACGAAATGGTCTCAATCTCTAGAGTTAATAATCTACTTCTAAAAAAAAGATAAGGATATTTATTGTGGAGATTCACCATGTTACGAAGTGGACTTTTAAGTCTAACTCAATCCCATAAAACCGGCTAATAGGGTTGAGGTTTGCACCCACTTATATACAATGAAAGACTTTAATATCTAGTCGATATAGGATCTCCAACACATTCCCTCACGTCGAGAGTGACAGCAGCTCGTGCGTGGGATAACACATTATGAGTGATGGTCTGATAAACCTAACAAATACTCGCTAGAATAAGCTCGAAAATGGCTCTGATACCATGTTACAAAGTGAACTTTAAACCTAACTCAACTTCATACAATGAAAAAAATGTGAGGATTGTATCCACTTATATATAAAGAATTGTCCTCATTTTTAATATGGACCTTCAACCACTAAAAAAATAGTAAATTATATTAATATTAAAATCTATTTAAATCAAATAAAGATGAAATTATATTGCATTATAAATGGATATATTTATAAGAAATGTGTCATTTTCGTTAATCATTGATGAATTGTTTAACGAAAGAAAGTGGTTGGAGTTGAGGGCATTTTCTTCTTTGTTTCGGTTGAACACTCAAAATGGAGAATTGAAGAACCCATTTGAGTCGGCAGAGCCGTGTTCCTGTTAATTAGCCAAATTATGTAAAAGGGACTTATTATTAAGAAAACTGTATTTGAGTGTTTTCTTAAGCAACACCCACACAATATTTATTGCATGAACACATACATTTATTTTTGGCACATACGTGTATAATTTAATTAATATTTTGTACAATCAATCAAACTTTTTTTCTTAAATAACTGAAAACTGTTTGCCAACTTGCATCTTCCCAATTTTCACACTACACTTTAAAAATCATATCACAATACAAAGGTTAGACGGTTCCACACTTCAATTCTGGATTGCTGCTATCTTAGGTCGGTATAAGACTCATTCATATTCTTCAATTTCTTAACAATAACCACAACTAAAACTAGTGTAAATAAAACCATAAAGTTTCGTAAAATTATTTTCTCAGAATCAGTTGTTTATAATATTAATATTTCCAAGGTGAGTGGGTATTTTTCTTTTGCCTTTTTAGTTTTTCTAAAAGTTGTTTTCAGCAAAATTAAAATAAAAGAGTAAGTTAAGGCATTTATCATGCTTTAACATTGAACATCTTTGAAGTCTTCAATTAAAACATAAGATTTTGGGTCACTTCACGTCCATCCTAGGGGTAAATATTTTTGTCCAACTCAACTTAAAAAAATAGATTATAAAATAAATTTGTATTCACTTAAATATTATTAAATATCTTACTCTAAAAATGTGAACTGATGCATGAAATATGGATGATATGATAGAAATCTATAACAAGTGGTATAATCAGTGTTAAAAAACTTTCGTTATAATAGATTATAAATGATTCTAATACCATATTAAAAAGTTGATTTAAATCTAATTCAATTTTATAAAACTGATTTAGTGAGTTTTATCCTCATTTATATACTAACAAATATTTCCAACACTTTTTCTCCTGTTATTTGAAGGTATTTATGGTGGAAATTCACTCTACTGGTTGGTTCCTTGGTCACCAGTTTTAGTTTGCAGGGTTTGATTGTGGAAGTGTGATGGGATAAAGATATTTTGGTGTTTGGAGGGAGAGGGTTACTTCACTTGTCACTTAATTGAAAGGTTTTTTTCCAACCATTTGTGGATGAAGAATTTAATTGTAAAGACAAGGACAACAATATCTCTATTGATGGATGGATGGAAGTTTCACGTAAATATATCATAATATATCTTTCATATTTATTTTATATGATATCACCGTTCATATCTTTTTCCAACATTTTAGAGGTAAATCCCAAAACTATATTTTTTATTTGTCTTTTCATTACTTTAAAAGTTTATCACTTAGCTAAGGTGTTTGGTAGAAGAGGACCAATTAAACTTTAACTTTAAATACAGAATAAACCTACCATCTTATAGACAACTCAAGAAGGTGACTCTTTCTTCCAGTCCATGTCAATGGATTCTTATGTCACCTTCATACACAACATGAAAATATCTTTTTATCATTCTTGTGCTACTCACGTAAAATAGTTTATGAATTATGTAATCTATACACGCATTTGAAAAATGATTTCTGGATTGGATTATGAAATCCATAAGCTAAAAAAGACTTCCGGATTACATAATTTGGAAACTAATCATGCATCTGAAAAAAGGTTTATGGATTATGTAATCCAGAAACTAATTACGAATTTGAAAAAAGACTTCCAGAATACGTAATCCAGAATATTACATAGAGATATTTTCAGAAATATGAAAATTTATGGAGATGGGAGAAGAATATATGGAGATGCAGAAAGAAACAGCCTAAGAAGGTTACAAAAACCATAAGCCCGTAAATTTCCAACAATGGATTATGAAACCACATAATCATGCCAATTTCTTATTGTACCTCTATACTTTTTCTTTCTGTACCTCCATAAAAAACGTAAAGTGTTTTTTTTTTTAATTTTAAATTTTTGAATTCTAGAATTTAGAATACAATTTTGTGATTCAAATTCTAAAATTCGAAATGTATTTTCGAACTTAAAAAATACCTTATGAACTCTAGAATTTACTATTTTTAGAGTTTAGAATGTCTACAACACCTTTTGTTCAGGGATAATTTTAGAATTGATAGATTTATGGATGTGAATGAAGAAATTGCCCATAATCATTTCATGTTTCTTTTGGGTCTAGCTCTTTTTTGTCCAAAACAGTTGTTGTTTTTTTTATCATCTCTTATAAATCATGTTATGTTATGGAATGACCCAAATAATTTTGTCAGTCGAAACTATTTTGCGAATTTCTTTCTGTACCAAAACAAACCTGTATCTTATCATTTTTTTAAATTTTCAAAATTACTCTTATTCTGGATTTGAAAATCCGAAATAATAAATATAATTCAAAACTAAAAAAATACATTCTGGACAAAAAAATCTGGAATACAAAATTGAAAATACATTTTGGATAAAATTTCCAGAATTCAAAAAATGTGTTTCGAAAATTTAAATCCAGAATATTTCTAGATAAAAGGTTCGGGAAGTAATTTTTATTTACACTCTTCTTTTATTTAAGGTTATTTTCGTCATTTTAAAGGGGTATTTTTATCATTTTCAATAACAGATTGGATGGATGTTGGAATTGATAGGGTGCAGGAAGAATTTGCTAACTATTTTCCATGGGACTCTAATAGCGGGCCCAATATAACATTTTCTCATCCTTCATTGGTGGGTCAGCCCAATGAAAATTTAAATAAACCACTTATGAAGTTTAGGCAAATTCTTCATACACCTCCATGGGTGGTGAAAATACCGTTTTATTCTGAATGAAATAAATAAATAAACTTTGCATACCCCCTATATTTTAGTGATGTTAACTGAGTTTTAATAAATATATAATTCTAAACAATATGAGTGTTACTCTCACAATTTGATTAAATTAAAATATATATATATATATATATATATATATATATATATATATATATATATATATATATACACACACACGTAGTCTTCAATGTGGCGAAAGTAACAAGTGTAAGGTATGTATTGGAAACACTAAATTTGATGCAAGAGAAGTTGCAGATTAGTATTATGTTTATTATTATTGGAAATTCTTCATGGCAATGTGAGATATTTGCTCTTGATAACTTTGCTATCAGCACCATGCAAAGTATGTAAAAAGAAAACTTGGAGAAAAACAGAGCATGCATCCACAAGAGAAACAGAGAAGGTGACAAAACTGTATTATTATATTTTAAAAATACAGAACATGCAAAGGCTATTAAATAGGCATAAAACCAAAACAGAAAAACGGAAATACAGAAAGACTGAAACCCTCAAGCTACAGGATATATATTTGTCATCCTAAGCTTCGAAATTAAGATGTATAAGTTCAAGGGAATGGGTGAATATGTCACCAACTTGTTGAAAAAAAAGTATTGAGAATAACTGAAAAAGCTTTGTCTCAATTTTTTATGATTAATATAACAATCTATTTCAATGTTTGATTTGTTAATGAAAGTTAGAATTTGAGACTTTAAAGTTATATGTTTAGTGGATTAGTTATCACATGTACAATAAGAGAATAAGTTATTACTCCAAAATCATCTAAACAATACATCAACAATTTTATTTCACACGTCACTACCCTGAGAACAATATATTCAGTTTCTGATGATGAATGACATACAATGAATTTTGTTTCTTCAAAATTTAACAAACCATATGATCCAATGAAAACGTATAACCTGAATATTTTTTTAGAGAATGAGTTTTCAGTTAATCTCTAATATGAGAGAGGTTCATCTATAAAAGACTATTCAATATCTGAGTTAATAAGAGATCATAAGTGTTCAAGAGTTTGAAAGTTAAACTAAGAGTATAGAATAAGATGAGTTATACTTTATGGAGAATATGTATTTATAGATCTTCTAGGTGACCGTCATTGGATTGACCATATAATTATCCTTTATTACTTCATAAATAGTCGTTCATGATAAAGACTCATCACTACAAGAAAATCATCAAATAGAAACCAATTTTTAGAAACCAAAATAATGAGTTGCAATAGTAACTAAATTAGAGACCATTTTATAAACTAAAACAAAAATTGGTTTCTAAATTAGTTTCTATTATTTTCTATTATTGGTAAATAGTTTCTAAATTGGTATCTAATTAGCAACCAAGGTTTTATCTACCAATTATTTAGTTTCTAAATTTAGTCTCTAAAACCTTGGTTGCTAATTAGAGACCAATTTAGAAACTATTTAACAATAATAGAAAATAATAGAAACTAATTTAGAAACCAATTTTTGTTGTAGTTTCCAAAATGGTCTCTAATTTAGTTACTATTGCAACTAATTATTTTGGTTTCTAAAAATTGGTTTCTATTTTATGATTTTCTTGTAGTGCATTGAGTATGCTGTTTTATTCATAATTATCATTGATGACAATGAAAACTCGGTTAGAAAATGTGTACAGTCATTTCAACTCTTTGACATTCTCGATCTTATAAGTACACACTAATTTAAAAAAAATTAAATAACATTTTAATTAAGCAACTCTTTATAGAAATATAATAATATTTTAAATTAAAAAAAATAATTAAAATATTAATTTCCTGAATTATGAATTGAATAGTTTTAAGATTCTCAAAGTGTAAGTCCATATAGAAATTTCATGATTACCTCTTCCTTGTGATGTGGTTTGAAACAATCATTTTTCTATTACATTTAAAGAAGAAAAAAACCCTAAAATGAACTTACTTTCATTTCACAACTCTTTATAATAGTATAATAATATTTTAAATTATTATATTATTTTATCGAATAGTTAAATACATATATTTTATTATTTACTGCGTTAAAGCATCAGTGTTCTAGTCTAAATTACAATTATATAAATCCTTGTTATTATTATTATTATTATTATTATTTTATTGTAAAAAGTAGTTATTAACTGACCGTAGGGAAAATAACATTTTCCAAAGTGTATTCTTCATTCCAAACATTTATATAACCGTTCAATTGCAGAAAATTCACCACTCTTTCCAATTCTCACCACCACTCTTTCCAACTACAATTTTCTAAAGAAAAATATACATTGACAACTTCATTCTATTAAATGATAAAATATTATTATTTCTATATTAATAATTAGAAGTCATATAGTAGAATAGTTCGTAAAAAAAAAAAACAGTGCCACAAACCTCTGGAAATGACATGTAAATTGTAACAGCCATATATAAAGAGAAAGAAAGGTATAGGAAGAGAGAAAGATTAAGGAAGAGGGAGAAATGAAGAAAGACATGGTTAACATACGGTACCTGGTACCATGTCTTGCTTTACTCTCTCTCACACTAATCTTCCTCCCTTTATGTCACTCCTTCAACTATGGCCATGCCCTGTCCCAGAGCCTACTCTACTTCGAGTCACAGCGTTCAGGACGCTTACCCTACAACCAAAGGGTCACTTGGCGTCACCATTCTGCCCTCACTGATGGCCTAGAACAAGGGGTACCTGCTTCATTGCTTCCTTTAACATCCAAACCTTAAACTATGTTTTGCTTTTTTTTGGGTTTTCACTCATTTTCCAATGTTATGGTTCTTGTTTCTACTAGGTGGACTTGGTGGGAGGGTACTATGATGCAGGGGACAATGTCAAATTTGGTTTGCCAATGGCATTCACCGTAACACTCCTCTCATGGGCTGCCATAGAATACGGCCAACAAATCGCGGCTGCCGGCGAGTACGCTCACACGCTCGAGGCCATCAAGTGGGGAACTGATTATTTCATCAAGGCTCACACAGAACCTAATGTTCTTTGGGTTCAGGTATGTAGTTCAATTCACTCCATGCAATTCCATATATTTTTTGTTTTTTCTAAAGTTAATCATCCACGCGCCGCCGTTGAGAATGGTTCAATACTTCTTCCAAACTAAACGGAGGAATTGATCCTAGTCTCGGAACAGTCAACGGTTTTGTCCTTCTTTTCCGTTCTTCTTGCCAAGACTGGCGCGTCGTATCTGTCGCAGCTGCCATGAACATGGAGTTTTATACATTTGTTTATAATCATCGATTAAAATTTATTAGAAAGTAAAATACAATGAATAAGATTCTATAACGATAGATAAACACATTATTGATTTTTTTTATTATGATATGATTACACTTACACGTCGAATAAGGATTTTAACATTATGTGTAAATGAAATTTAGAAAAAGTTACAAACTAGTCTGTCATATTTTAATATTTTAATATTGTTTGTTTTGAAAGTTGATGTTGGTTGGAAATTTCAGAAAAGATTTTATAATTTTTATTGACACTATGAATATTTCAACTTCAACACTGTAATAATATTGTTAGAGTTAATCAGCACATTTAATATGTTATCTGCTTAAGAGATCAATGTTTTATTACGATTTTATTCTTAAAAGCATCTTATTTAAACGAATCTTACAAAGAATGTTTGAATCATAAAATTTGTTATATACATGTGTGTGGCCTTACTATGAGTGAACATGTTTAGGTGGGTGACGGCTACACTGATCACTACTGTTGGCAGCGGCCGGAGGACATGACGACATCACGGCGAGCATACAAGGTTGACGCCGAGAACCCTGGTTCGGATGTGGCCGGTGAGACCGCGGCAGCATTGGCGGCGGCATCCATGTTGTTTAGGAGAACAAACCCACATTATTCTCAACTACTTTTGCATCATGCAGAACAGGTATTTGTTTTGTTGACATTAATTAATTAATTGCATATATAGTTGAATTTGAGTGTGGATAATTGGTTTGTTGTTCGTTGTAGTTGTTTGAGTTTGGTGACAAGTACAAGGGGAAATATGATGAGAGTGTTGGAGTGGCTAAAGGCTATTATGCTTCGGTTAGTGGCTACATGGATGAGCTGCTATGGGCAGCTATTTGGCTATATAAGGCCACCCAAAAAGATCAATATTTAAACTATTTTGTGGACAAGGCTCATGACTTTGGTGGGACCACTTGGGCCATCAATGAATTCAGCTGGGATGTTAAATATGCTGGCCTTCAGGCCATTGCTTCCATGGTAAACAATTATCTACAATTCTCAAATTTTATAAAATTTAATTAAATTTATAATATATTTTTAATATAGTATCAGAATCATTTACAGAGTCTATATTAATGAAAGTTAGAATCATTTACTGTCTATCTATATTAATGAAATTTTGTTAAATTTATCATATATTTTATAAAGTTATTACCAAATCATTTATAAATATTTAGTCTCACGATAAAAGGAGAAGAATATTTTAAAAATATCTAACAATAATAACATTTCATAGTTGCCTCATTTTATAAATTAGTTTTATAAAATTAAATTTTAAAATGAATGCTTATATTTTAATTTTATTTAATGAGTCTAGAATGAAATAATGAAAATTGCTTACCAACATTTTCCTTATAACAGTTACCAATGGAAGAAAAAAATCACAAGAAACATGAAGTGATACTAAAAGAGTATGGTTCAAAAGCCGATCACTATCTGTGCGCGTGCCTCAACCTCAACAACGTGAGTAACGTGGAGCGGACCCCAGGAGGGTTACTGTACACCCGCGAATGGAACAACATGCAATACGTAGCAACGGCGTCGTTCCTTCTCACACTCTATTCTGATCACCTGCAAGCCACCCACCAGAAGCTGCAATGCCACAGAGGGGAGGTGGGCCCACACCAGATGTTCGCCTTTGCAAAATCACAGGTTGATTACATCTTGGGTTCTAATCCAATGGCTATGAGTTACTTGGTAGGTTACGGTCCCAATTTCCCCAAGAGGGTGCACCATAGAGGTGCATCCATTGAATCATCGAAGGAAAACAAGGGTTTTATTGGGTGCGTTCAGGGTTATGATACCTGGTATGGACGCGTTCAACCCAATCCGAATGTACTAATTGGGGCCCTCGTTGGTGGGCCTGATAGAAAAGACCAATTTAAAGACGAGAGACAAAATTACATCCAAACAGAGCCTTGTACCTACAACACTGCAGCTTTAGTAGGGGTTTTTGCTAGATTGCATCAATCACATGGTCATATTTATCACACTGAAACCCCTTTGATAGCTTCTACCTAATTGCAGATAAATTTTCACTATCTTACAAAAGATTTTTTTTTATCCCACGACTAAATATTAAAAGATTTCATAATATGGTATCTGAGTCATTTCAAACATATTTAAAAAAAAATTTGTTAAATTTATCAGAATACCCGCTATCAGACTATTATCAAACCATTCATAATTTGTTGTTCTACGTATGCTACTACTCTCAGCATGAAGCGTGTGTTGAATATCTTATATCAATTAAAAATTAGAGTATTTTTACTATACTCATATACAGTGTAGAAATGAATGTTAGAGGCATAAGGTGGAATAGGAAAATGTACCCCTTCTTCTACTAGCAATTGGAATGAGTAGTGAAAGTGGGTTGTGCCTTTTGACTTGGACAATTTACAAACGTGCTTTTATTTTTGCCATATTTATTATGATTCCATTCAAAGTTCAGAATTTGAATTCATCACCAGGAATAAAACATGATTCAACAACTAATTAGTTTCCAAAGTCAAAAAGAGACAGTTGAAAGAAAAGCTCAAGTTTGATAGATCTGCAACCTTGTGGCAGTAGTACTTGCAGCCACCGACACAAAAGAGGTAAGTGTAATAATAACATGCAACACTTGGAGCATGAAACATTGGAGATCGAAGATCCCATAAATCTTAAAAGACCATGTTTTAAAACATTCACGAGATTCTTGGGTTCTTTTTCTCCACAACTCAGGTGGTTGTGTCTGTTTTTTTTTTCCATCACTCTTTCCCTTTGATTACGGTTGCAAGGGCATGAACTAAAGCCCAAAAGCACTTTTCCTTGTAACCGAATTTGCGGAAAAGCCAAACGAAAATCAAGCAGGATTTAGTGCCACGATGTTTTGGTACTTTTAAGTCCTCAAAATTCATGCATTTGTCACAATCACAAGCTTCAAAATGTGAAAACGCAGAACCACACCATGTTCCCATTTAACGGATTTTCTTGATTCCTACTCGGTAGACGCGCATTAATAGCGCGTGGTGTGCCAACACTTGAACCTTTTTGCTTTTCAACATTGTAAAGAAAGTAGTTCTCCAACAAAATGTTCAAACTATAATATCATTTCTTGATGAATGAGAGAATTAAAATTATGTTATATAATATAACTCTTGTTATTAATCAATTGACATAATCTATTATAATAAGAATAAACGGTAAAAAAAATTATAATAATTTTTATCGTTGTTTGTGTGCATATTAAAGGAGTATATTTATTTATCTCTACTTTCACTTCTTCTCTTTCTTTACCAATGACAAATTTATTAATATAAGCAATAAAATTATTAACTTTTCAATCCCCATCTACCAAACAAAGATTATGAAAATTTCATCAAAACATAAACACGAGAGTAATTCTAGTTGAAGAAAAAATGTCACAAATATTAAAAGGAAAATTATAGGAATATTTTTTTTATTGTTGTAGTGAAATGGAAATTAATGCAGAAATTTACCTGTTGTAGACAATGTTTGTTATATTTTCTTTCTCTACGCATACTTCTTAAAATACTAAAATTATCATATTATTAATATTTGTAATTTTTTTTATTCTGTAATACAGAATCTGGAGAATCACTTGTGGTGCACCGACAAAACGGAGAAGAGAAGAGTGAAGTGTTGCAGGTTTTTCTATTAAGGGTCAAATGGTAATTACGACTCTTATGGAGGTGCAGAAAGAAAAAGTATGGAGATGCTGGAATAATTCGCGTTTGTTTTTGAGGAAAAGTTAAAATAAAGCCCATAAACTTAACCGAACAAACATCTTCGATTTGGAGGCCCAAGTATAGCAAGTCCAAGAGTAGACCTTGCAGTTTAAGAGTTCAATCTAAGGCAATAGCTTCCTGCATCATATCATTGCACCCAATCACAGGGAAATACCGAAAATACCCCTAAGAAAATGGGGTACATATAAAATTACATTCCGGATCCCCTTTTTCGGAACACAATAATCTCTTCCGGATAATTTTTTCCGGAATGTATTATTTTCAGTTCCGGATTTTTTTATCCGGAATGGAAATTTTGATTTTTTTTTCCGGATTTTTATATCCGAAACACAAAAACCTCTTTCGATTTTTTTTTCCAGAATACATTATTTTCACTTCCAGATTTTTATTTCCAGAATAAAGGGTATTTTCGGAATTTTCAAAATTATGTTGGGTGCAGGTTCAAAAGTGTTGGGTGCAGGGAGCATTTGCCTCAATCTAATTTATATTTAAAGATTTATTTTTTCATATTATAATATATGAATGGATTATCAAGTGAAATTCAAAATAGATTACTATACCAAATTTTAAATACTTCTGAAACCATAAACTTAACGAGCTATAATAAATTTAATTTATTAATAATATGTTTTTTATCTTAAATATTTATTTTCACTTATGATATGAGATTTTTAGTTTAATAAATATAAAATATAAAATTATGATATGCATATTAACTTTTAATAGGTTTTTTAATAACTTGAGACATAAGTGGTTAATTAAACAGATTTTTTTAAAAGTCCAAAGTAACATTTTTATTAAATAGATAAATTAAATCAGACTTATTTAAACTAATCTGACCATCAATTTTTATAACACAACTTGATCTATTCTTACTCTTAATTATCTATATTTTTTTCAAGTCTAATCCAATCTCATGAAACCGATCCTTTAATTTGTATAGTCTGATAGCAGGTAATTTTGATACTATATTAAGAAATAAATTTTAAACTTAAATCAACTTCATAAAATCAACTTATGAAGTAAGATTTGAATATATTATAAAATTTACCTATATATTATAAAATATTTTTATTTTAGTTAATATGAGATTTTCATCGAAAATAATAACTCATTCTGCCATCTGGTTTAAACCACAAGCCTTGTAAGTGGCTGGTGCATGTTATGAACAAAGTCTGTTGTCTAATAATTTAATGAACAAGAGGCTTTATTCTCAACTGATTATATAAGATGAACTTTTCACCTAATTCTCATTACATGGTGTTTCTTCCTCTGTCATAAACACAGCAAACCATAATGCTACATAATTTAATCATAAAATATGTTTTTTTTTTCATTATCTCTTTGAGTGTTTTGACCTACCAAGCTTTCTTATGGACTTGTGGCCACATGTACTCAGAGTTGGTTCATTCTATTTTGACCTAACAAACTATGTCATCTTCTATCTTACATTCTGCAAAGGGTAGGAGGAATAAGATGAAGTGAAGCAAGTAAAGTCTTCAGTAAAAGCAAAACCTCTTTTTTATTTTGTTTTCTCTCAAACAGTTTTGCTTTAAGAATATATGTGAAAAAATTATTTAAGAAAAAAAATGACAACAAATAGAATGGTTTTCATCATCATCTTTTTTTGAATTTGAGTGTGAAAGTTTGACTTGGCCCACTGCTTTAATTTTCATGTCATGGTAAATATTCATTCAGTGTTAGAAAGTTTTTATATCATTATTAATATTTAGCTTTTAGCACTTTTTGGGTGTGGGAGTTAAATAAGGGGGAAAATAAATAAAAATAAAATAAAGTGAAAAAAAATGTGTGATGCATATGAATAGGAATAAAAAGGAAAGTGGATAATTTTCCTTATTTAGATTTATGAAAGGGGTGATAAAAATAAAAAATAAAAAATATTTTTTACTACATTATTTGTTTTTTTTATAAAAACTATCATGTTAGGCATCATTGTTAAGTTGATAACAATTATCTATCACCACATGAAAAAAAATATTATTAAAAGAAAAAAAAAATACAAGAAAATATGGGGGACTGGACCAAAACCCAGATACTAACAAAAACGATACAAATGTAATCTATACCTATTAATAAAAAAGTCTAAGAAAAGACTAGATGAAATCCTATTATATCAATGAAAATACTCTTTATGAATAAAGCCTAAGTTAGCAAACTTATTAGCACATGCATTCTCTTAACAAAAAATGTGAGAAACCATAAACCTGATTTTCCCCTATTAGTTAAGACAAGTATTTCACCTATTACAAAGCATCCAAAGAACATTAATCATAGCAGTAAATGCAGCACAAACCAAGACATAATCACATTCAAGCCATAAACTGGTAAGACTCAACTTTTGAGCTTGTTCAATAGTATGTATAACTGCATAAAACTCAGTAACCAAAGCAGTCTGAACATAAAGAAAAATAGATAAATTACCAATAAATTTTCTCATACTTATAAAAAAATATCACCACAATTAGCAAGTCTTATTTTATTTAATTATCTGTCTAAGTTCCATAATTCTCAATGTGACCAATCCAAGCCAACAATTAAACAAAGTGACAAACAAGTAAGACTTTTATGAGTAAGATTTTCAGTTTGAATATTATGGCTGAAAAGAAAAGGTAGTTATGAAAAAAACATCCTACTAATAATGATGATTAGTCACGTTCTTCCAAAAATAAATAATTAAAAAAATTATAAGAATGCATTAGAATATATGAGATATAATAGTACAAGAAAAAGAAAATTGAAACTTGACTTCAACCCTAATTAAATCTTTAAAAAAACCTTGAATCCATATTTTCATCAATTTAATATCGAATCCGATTCTGATAACCTTATATGGAAGAGATTAACTGCATTTCCCTTAAATTCATTTAAATGTATTCAACCTGTTTTTAACAATAGTGAATGTAGAAAATTACTCTTAATCACATTTTCTTTATTAATAGTTATTGATTAATGTCTTAAGATACTCAAAATTCATTTACGATGCACCCTTCTTTTAATAACTATTCTTTGGTCCAAATTCCAAGCACCTCGTGCAAGTATTTTTGTGACGCATGCATTACAAATATAGTTTTTGTTTTTTTGTAAGACTTTGACATTTTTTGAATAAATATAATGCGTGTACGCATATGGTTTAAATTGATCAAAAGATAACTAAAATAAGAAAAAATCAGAATGAAGAAGCTTGTTAGGATAAGATCATGTATATTAGACTAAATGATAAGCTTGGACTAGTTGTAGGATAAGTTTAGAATGAACAAATTTGGAAATTCTCTTCTTATCTTAATAACTCGCAATAGATAAAACTACCAATATTACAATTGGTATTAACAAGAATATAGTTTTAAAAAGAGTATATTTTAAAGTGCTAAATAAGAAGATAAATTACATCCAAATAAATAGTGAAGTTGGGTGAGGTTTTCTCTTATAATTAGGGATGTCAATACGGAACAAACCATATAGGTCGATCTGCCGTTTATTATCAAAAAGTGTGGAATAAGTTCATTAATTTAATCTGTTTGATCCGTTTAGACTCACCTACATAATCTATAATTTATACAGATAAATAACACATATTACACGAAATGGATCATTACAATTCATATTTTACGAGACAAACACATAATAGATCTATGCAAAACGGACTTATACAGATAAATAACACGTATTACACGAAATGGATCATTATAATTCATATTTTACGAGACAAACACATAATAAATCTATGCAAAATGGACTTATACAGATAAATAACACGTATTATACGAAATAGATTATTACAATTCATATTTTACAAGACAAACACATAATGGATCGATGCAAAATAGACTTACACAGATAAATAACACGTATTACACAAAATAGATCATTACAATTCATATTTTACGAAACAAACACATAATGAATCTATGCAAAACGGACCAACCTATATTGCCTCCTACTTGTACCAATGTATGTGATAGTGCATGATACCTCCCAACCACAAAAACAAGTTAGGACAAAACATGGTTAGAGTGGAGGGACCCTCAACCCTTTTCTTTCCCTCAAAAGACACATCTTACCTTACCAAGGCCACTGTAAGACAAAAGCTCGTGTTTAAATAACAATAATGACACCTAGGAAAAAGGGTAACCACATTAGATACACAGTTGTTTGTTGATTCAGCTGTCACACAAACATACCAAATTAATGATGCTGTAAAGAATAAACTTCCAACCAACTCTCTTTATTCATTACAGATATATATAACTTCTTTTTTCACTTACATTTCAAATCTTCCAAAATAATGATAATTAGGAATTAAAATGTGATTTTAAGTTCAGAAATAAAAAAATTCTAAACTCATTGTTTCAATTTTTTTTGTACAAGACAATATTATATTTTCGTATATGAATTAACTCATAATTTCTTGATGTTGAATATTTTTTTTTATATTTTTCCAAAATTCTGGCAATAACATCATTAAATTTGATGGAAAATAGGCAAATAAACATATTTTTAAAGTGACAAATAAATAAATAACATATATGGTAATTTTTTAAAGTAGAAACCAACTTCCTTAATGCTCCCTTGTTGCCATACATTCTTGTTGCCATACTCACTAATAAGTTAATTTCTTTTATGAGAAAATATTTGTATTGATAATTATAATTATTGTATTAAAAAAACTTATATATAATATATCTATCCAAAAGAGATACTAAAAAACATTTATTTACTGAAACATCTATTTAGATATCTCATAAATATATTTACAGCTTATCATAATTAAAAAACAAGTTCATATATATGTATATATAAAGGGATATTAAGTTCTTCTAGATTTATGTTTACAATTGTCTTAAATATATGCATGTTTTGACCTAAATACCTTTGACATATAATCTGATTAAAAAAGAGTCTCATTTGAAGGATTGTTTTGGCCATATTTTTTGTAATCACTAAGTTTAATCCCTCAAACCCAGGATTTGAAGTAGTTGCAGATACATGAGCCAACAATGACTAATAACATCTCTAATAAAAGAGTGAAGCCTTAAATTATTTGGTTTGTTGTGCTGCATAAAACACTTACAATTAAGTTCATAGAAAATAACATAATCTTATTCTAGTTGCACATACTGATAGAAAATCTGATAGTTCAGAGAACAGGTTTCTAAATTGTAATAGTCTCAGTTCTTGACAGATCCAACCTTGGAGTCACCAACAGTACCTTCTTCTGCACCATCATATAACTTGTCAACATTCTGAGATGCTACTCCTTCCTTCGTCTCCCTCGCCCTTTCCTCAGCAACTCTCTGGAACTCTTCAGCTGTGGAGGGTGCCCTCTCTTCCATCAAACGCCTACGGTTTCCATTGCTTGCTTGCCCATAATTCTGATACAAATTGTTAATTCATTTATTATAAAATAGAACAGAGATTGAAAAAAAAATATGAGAAAGAATATTGGTATGTAATTTTGAGTCTGTGTTAACAATTGTTTGTTGGCTTATCAGGATAATGACTGTCGGATCATTATCGAATCATCTATAATAGATTTTTTCACGTATGAACTGTCATTTTGGTGACGTGAAGGGGTGTTGAAGATCTTACATCGACTAGAAATTAAAACATTTCATTCTTATAATTCTTTATAAATGGGTGAAACTTTTCCTCATAATTCAGTTTTATAAGATTGAGTTACACTTAAAATCCAGTAAAAAAAAAAGAGACACCACTTTCCATATTCTCAACACAGTAAAAAGTAATTAGTTTATAGCAATCTCCTTTCAGTTGCTAACACTTTCAACATTCCTTTCAGGGTTTCAATCCAATCCTCACCTCAAGATTTCCACTTTCAAGAACTGGATTATGCAGAAAACTAAGTTAAACAATTTTCCCATCTCAAACACACAGAAAAGTTAACTAAAACCTGTTTCCAGTCAGAAGCAGAATGAATCTGAAAGTGATTAAAATTCCACTTTTCACATGTCTAATTCAATTTCCCTGAAGGGTTATTCTTACAAAAGAATAAAGGTTTCCACAGAAAGTAGCTAGCATAATTGCATCAGTTAGTAAAACTACATGGCAAATTGAAGTAGAAGAATTGGTAGAGCAGTGAAAGGAAAAACAAAAATTCAGAGAAATAAACAAAAGAAAAGGGATACCTTAACTGTGCTGTTGAAGAATAATGGCTTACTGGTAGTGGACTTTAGCAAGGATGATCTTGAAGTGGCATGGAGAATGGTGTGGAAGTGACCACCAACCATGATTCCTCTCTCCCTCTCTCTGCAACCAATGTTTGTTTGACAGAGACTAGTTGGTAAAACTATTGTAATTGGAGTTCACAACCTTGGAACACTGTAGTGTCTAATGTCTGCTTAAATAGAAAACAAAAAGACAACATTGCACCTCAACACTCTACATATATTCATGTATTTGCCATTGCTTCATAAATCATACATTCAGAAAATGCTCCAATAAATAATATAATTTATGATTTAATATGAAGAAAATATATTTTTATCATTTTATATATAAAAAAATTGAATTTTTAGATAAATAAATAGGATTATAGATTGGTACAAGTTCTCAACGTATCATTTTTCATTCAATAAATCCATAAATGATTATAGTTAATTACACATATAAAAATAAATAATATATTATATTAAATTAAGAATTTAATGATATTATTTAATTCTACTAACTATAATTCAATTTATATATGTACATTTGATTTAAGTATTAACAATCGATATACAATTGTGTGAGTCATATTTTTTTTTTCTCTCAATCTCTTGTAAAAGTCAATATCTTAATTTTAGCTTTTTTTTATTCAACTCAATTAATTGTTACAGTATACACAAATAAAAATGTATTATATTTAATTAAGTATTTAATCATGTTGTTTAATATACTCTATATATACTCAAAATTGATTACATAGACTTTGAAAATATTGGTTATTTATATTATTTTTAATACTTTCTTATTATAATACTTTTAAATTATATTATTTATGAATAATTTGTTTTTTTAGACTAAAATAATGACAAAGTTCAAAAGAAATAACTTTTTTTATAGATTGTTCATAGACAAGAGAATAAATTTCACATATTGCAAAATTATTATATTCATACTTTGATGTTTGGATAATTAGACCTTTACTTTCTAGTTGTTATAATTTCAATTATATAGGTTTATATAATAATTTTAAGACTAAAATGTTGTTCAAAGTTGGAATGATTTGAATCTTTAATTTATTTTAAGACTTCTATTACAATTCTCTACATGCCACTAATAATTAATAGTTTTATTGATGCTTTTCCAAATAACTTATGTGTTTGAACTATAATTAATAATAAGTGATTTTTAGTTAATATATATCTTCATAATGTTATCTGTATTATATTTAAAAAGTAATTAGAATGTTTTCTTACTAGCATTTTAAGGAAAGGATGGTTACAAATTTGCAACAAGTAAAAGTGTCATTTAGTCATTGAAATTAGTTTTACTATGGGAGAATAGTATTATTAGTGATAAATAAAGGTATTTTTTTAAAAACTTTTTTGGGTTCTTAAAATATTATTTTTCAGAAAAATGAAAAAAAGTTGTAATTCTTAAATATATATTATTTAATCTATAAATATTTATATATTTCATTTTTAATCTCTTTTAGCTATTACTTTAAAATTTATAAGGACTGATTTTTTTTAAAAAGTATAAAAAGTATAAAGAAAACTAAATAAAATTGTTTCCAAGTATGAAGAGTAAAAAATATTCATATTAAAATTAGATTTATAATTAAATATGGACGGTAATTAATTATTAAAACATGTCTTCTCAAACTTATTTTGAATCATTTAATTGGAACAACAGGGTTCTCAAACTTATTTTTAATCATTTAATTATTAGTATAATAAACTTTTATATAATCGATTATTATAATTATTCATAAATATATATAGTTTGTGTATGTATAATTTTTTTTTTAACATATGAATTTTTATCTAGTTTTTTCATAATTTTATTATATTTTTTAATAATTTTTTTTATAATAACAGATAATTAGTGTTATTAATTGAAGTATCACCATAATAATACTTAAAAAAAAAATAGTGAAATAATAAATTTGGGCTTTAGAAAACCCTGGTTTCGTTTTGGTGGGTGGGGCGCAGAAACAGGGAAGAGAGTGAAGGGTGAAGCCAACAGAAGAGAAGAGAGCAGAGTTACAGTTACAGTTTCAGTTTGTGCTGTTGCCATGTCGGCGTCGGAGATTCTCCGGGAACTGGATTCACTGAAAGATGCAAAGGCAAAAATTGAGCATAAAATCTCTGCCCTCGAAGCTCAACTCAAAGAGATTAATCTCCGGAACGACGCCGCACCGCCCAATGGCTCTTCTCCTTCGTACCCCACCAACGGTTTGACGCAGGACATGATCCACAGATACAGTCGCCACCTTATGCTTCCTTCCTTTGGTGTTCAAGGTCTTCTCTTCAATATCTCATATGCTTAATCATCGTTCTACATAAGCCTAACTAAATTTAAATTAAGAAATAAGGAAGATTCGTATTCGTTGCGTGTCTATGCTCAAGTATTAAATCTAGTTTACTTCCATCTTGCAATTGCTTTATGGTAACCATAATAATTAGTGTTCTTGTTGTGTTGGTTTTTGCCATGTGTTGTTTTCAGTGGGAAAAATAGACATCACTCTGCTAATCTGTTTTATTTTTTGTCGAAATTTTTCCCACCTTTTTGTGTTTGTGGAGAGCAGGGCAGGCAAATCTGTTGAAGTCATCAATTTTAGTTGTGGGAGCTGGTGGATTGGGTGCTCCTGCATTGTTATACTTTGCAGCTTCTGGTGTTGGTAAATATCACACTTCTAAGTATCATTATTGTGTTAGTCTATACAATTTTGAAGCTTACTTTTTAAAATCTATACCCAGGGCGCTTGGGTATTGTTGATCATGACGTGGTTGAGCTGAATAATATGCATAGGCAGGTACAGTTTTGTCTGTTTTACCCTGCCACCCTCTTTATGCATTGCAGGTGCTACATGTACTGTATTGTTCACGTGTTTGTTGTGTCCGGTATCAGCCTTTGGGTGTTGCACTCTTGCGAGTACAATGTTAAAGTGTCTTGCTTCTGTGTTTTTGTTTATTTACCGTTTTTCTTTTAACTTCACTATGGTTATTAGTTTTGACAAGTTCTTGCTTTGTTTCAGGTTATCCACACAGAAGCATATGTTGGTAAGCCAAAAGTGAAATCTGCCGCTGCTGCTTGTCGCTCGTATGTTACTCTCTCACCTACTATTCATCAAATCAATAAAAAAAACCATTAGAATTTTTCTTTTTTTCAAATGCTTGTATCATCATTTTCCTTGGAACTAAGATATTTTGAATGTTAGGATCAACTCCACTATTGAAGTTGTGGAATATGAAGAAGCTTTGCGGACTTCTAATGCTTTGGAAATTCTTAGCAAGTATAATTCCTATAACCAGATTGATCTTTGTTTTTGTTTGAGGCCCCTTTCTTCTATGTTTTCATTTAAATTTGAATATTATGACTAACCATGTTTTATTTGTTTTAACTGTGCGAATTTGGTAGATATGATATAATAGTAGATGCAACAGATAATGCTCCTACCAGGTACCTGATCAGTGATTGCTGCGTGGTTCTAGGAAAGGTAAATCTTTAATGTTTTGATGTATGAGCTAATTGTGACTATGGTAAATCTTTTCACTTGTTACTTTTTGGCCTCCCTGAATGCAACTCCGAAGTCAGCATTATTTTTAATGTTTGGTTCATTATTTTGTATGATATTCGCATTAATTCAACTAAAAGGAAGTTATGCTTGCTCCTACCCTGATGCCTAGAAATAATTTCGAAGTGTATCTGTCATGAGTTATTATCTCGAAAATATTTGTAACACTGGGCGTCAGTTTTCTATAAATATGAAAAGTTGCAATTAAATGGATTTATTATACCTATGTACGTATGTGATTTAAGGGACAGCTTGTTAATTGTTTTCATGTGATGCAGCCTCTTGTCTCAGGTGCTGCATTGGGATTGGAAGGGCAGGTACATGTCTAAATTCTTTTTTTTTTCTAGTATTTAAGTTGAATAATGCTTTACGGAGGACAAGTCATCATGTATGCTTGATTATGTCGCATAATTTAAGTTTTAACAATGGAAACTTATACTTCAGCTTACTGTCTACAATTACAATGGTGGTCCGTGCTATAGATGCCTCTTTCCATTGCCACCACCTAGAACGGCATGCCAGAGTTGTGCAGAGGGTGGAGTTCTTGGAGTAGGTAAATTTACTAGTGCTTTTGTGAATTGAATCAGTTTTACTTTTCATTGCTAGTCTAAGAGACGTTTACATAAGAAACAATGCCAACCAAAAGACAATTCTTCTGATCTCCTGTGTTCATTGCAAAGTTGAGTCATGGATTTGTAGTAATGTATACTTAAATTGTTGGTGACATGGCAACTAATTTAGCCATCAAGTTTAAATGAAGAAGGGAAGTTTTTTTTGTAGATTCACTGGTCACAGCCAGCTTAAAAGTTTGTCTAATCCCATGAATGTTACTATATTATATTAAGAAGAAAATTTAAAATGGGGAATCAGGGTCAAGAGGTTTAATAAGAATGACAAGCTAGTAGGGTGATGCGAGGCATCTTGCAATCTATTCTGTTTAGCAGGAAGGCACTCTTTAGTAAGACTTATTGGCTAAAATTCAATTTGTTTTGAATGTTTAATTTGCTTTATTTATATTTCATTTTGCTGAACTATGATTAATACATGCTGGACTTTTTATCATCTATGTCAATGATTGTGAATATTTATCATTCAACTTGCTTTACTTCTCATCAGTACCTTTTTATTTTTTGTGTAGCTATTACTATTTTCTTCTGTTTTTTGACGTTTGCTCTGATCATTTTCAGTTCCTGGTATAATTGGCTGTCTCCAAGCTCTTGAGGCTATTAAGATTGCGGCTGCTGTTGGTGAACCACTCTCAGGAAGGATGCTTCTCTTGGATGCACTGTCCGGAAGGATTCGTATTGTATGTTTCGAACTCTAATGTCTATTAGGATTTGAGAAATACTGGCCACATTCTCTCTAGCACACTCTATTATTGATTAAAATTTATTGGAAATTGCAATTTTTGGTGGGCTCCACTTATTCTCTCACCTGATTAAAAGGGAAACCCAAATTATGATTTCTAAAAAACTCGGGGGGGGGGGGCATCAAATAGTTGTTTGAATGTTTAATATTTCTTACAAATTAGGATTTTATCTTGATAGATTACTTGGGAGCAAAGTTAGGGTTTTGTAACTTAGTGTTATTGGAGTATTAGGATAAAGGTTTTCCTACTTTAGAGGAATTAGTTGACATTACTATTACAGTTAAGAGATTCTCGTATTCATACTAATTTTTCTGTCACTTATAAATTGCTTATAAGATTTTCTATCCCCTATTAAATTGAGACTTGTAATATTTAGAGTTCCAAACCATGTGTAACTATGCTATCTCAAAGTAAAGATATAATGTATGAAATCTCATTATTTATGTTTTTCCTCTTGTGTAGTACACTGAATATACAGAGTCAAAACAATTTATACTATGTTTTTTTGGGTGTGATACCATAGCAAGATCTTCTTTATTTGTTACTGATTATGTTTTAATTGCACAGGTCAAAATTAGAGGAAGGTCTGTGCATTGTGAAGCTTGTGGAGAAAATGCAACATTTACCCAGCAGAAATTCCGAGAATTTGATTATGAGAAGTTCACCGAGACTCCCTTGCGTGTGGTATTTCTTTATTCTTGCCTTTCACCTCCCCTGTATTTAGATGAAATTGCTTCAGGTTTATTTGGGTGTACTTTTCATTGCCATTTGTATTGGATGAGACTGCTGTTGATAAAATTGTCTTCCAGTATATTATGTTTATATTTTCAATGTCATTAATGCATATGCAGCCTCCTTTGAAGTTAAATCTACTTCCAAGTGAATCAAGAATCAGCACTAAGGAGTACAGTGAAATAATTCTCAAGAAGGAACCACATGTGCTGGTTGATGTTAGACCAGCTCACCATTTCAAGATTGTATCTCTACCGAAGTCCCTGAACATTCCACTTTCAACATTAGAGGCTAGGCTACCTGAAATATCATCAGCTTTGAAGAAAGAGGAGGAGAAGGACAGTGGTCTAGTTTCTGGATCAGGTGCACAATTATATGTAGTGTGCAGAAGGGGAAATGATTCTCAAAGGGCTGTTCAGTGTCTTCACAAAATGGGTTTCACATCTGCCAAGGACATTGTTGGTGGCCTAGAGTCTTGGGCCTATAATGTGGATCCCAAGTTCCCTACATATTAGCTGACTCGTTTAGCTCTGTAAGAAAACACTTTCAAGTTATACTCCTGCTTCTTGAAGTTATTTCTCTCTATTTTATTAGTGACTCTGCTTCCATTTTCTATTTATGTTATTCACGATACCTTTTTTGTAGTCTAGGATGGTAGGTACTCTTGGCCATGAATTGTTATAGAAAATTGTAGCCTATTCATTTTTACCTGTTTCTTTGGGTTTGGTACAATTTAAAAATGTAACAGGCTATTCACGCTGTAGCTACAGTTGCCAGTATTAGTTACTTTTTGTGAGTGGCAGTATCATATTATATCTTTTTTAACTGAATCCAACTCAACATAATTAGTTATTTTTGGACCAATGATATAATTTAGTTTTTGTCAATCGAGTTTCTAGTTCTCAATATAGTGCCATTCTTAATATAGAGGAAGGAAATGAAGAGTGGATATATCAATTTTCAATCACGTTTGAGAAGAGAAATGGTTGTGTGGATCTCACATCTAAAATTTCCTTCCTAAGTTGTCATGAATTAGAAGGGAAATGTTTATTTCATTTTCTCTCTATTTTCTTGAAAATTAAAATAAATTTTCAACATAAAAATAAATAAATATTAAAGTTTAAAATTTAAAGTTATTTATTAAAATTAGGGTGGAGAAGCTACATTTTAAAATTACTATTTTATGTTAACACTGGTTGGATTGGAGTTTTTACCCTCCCATGTTTCACTTTTCATGAAATCGTTATGATGATAATGTAGTAAGGCGACAATAATTAACTAATAATTTAAAAGAAAAAAAAGGTTGTATATCCACTTCTTAATGTAACCTCTTACTTTATACACCAATTAATCGTATAATTTAGTTAGAGAATCATCGTCAAAGAACATATTAGCAAATTATCAGTAAATAGAACTCAAAATGTGATGATATCCAGATTATTCCGTGGGACACACGCAGCATGGCCACTTTCTTATTTGAGGTGAAACAAATTACTAAGGTCAGGTTATGGATGTTATGTTACAAACTTCCACGTTTTAATAATTTAGGTTGGTTTATATTCTGTTTGTTGGTGACCTATGGGTTTATGTTCTGTTTGTTGGTGACCTATGTAGCACATGATATTCATACAATATGGACACAAAAATACGTATAATTTTTAAAATGTTAGATATGAAAACACAAATCTATATATTATATAATTATAAATCATATAAATTGACAATAAAAATTTAAATGCAAAGTATGTTTCAATTTTTTTTAGTAAAAAGATGTTTATCATGGTTTGCTCAAAAAGATTTATTTCTTATTTTTGTAATCATAATAAAAATTTATACAATAAATTTGAATTTTTAGAAAAATTAATGTATTTATCTATTTTAAATTTGTTTTAAGACATGTTAGATCTGTCAAAAATCTAACAAATCTTTTTGAATTAGACACTTCACCGATACATGTCGATATCTCATACGTGTGTGTCTGACACAGACACACTATCAATTAAGAGGCGTGTCTGAACCTCATAGTTGATGACTATAAGTAGCATATGAAGGAAATTTCCACTCATAATTTTTTTTTTATTTGTTACTTTATTTGTGAAGCCTACAAATAGAAAAAAGAAAAACTGTGTTTGGAAACACAGTAGTTTAGATACATTGGAAACCACGTCCATTTACTAGAAGACGCAGAAGTAATGCCTCTCAGCATCGATATAAATGCGAGAAATGATGTCAAAATGATAGAAAACACGCAAAAACCCAAGAGAAGGAAATGAAGAAAACCTTGGATAACCCCATTCACTTTGAAAAGTGAATGCATCCTTACCAACCAAGAAGCAATACCTTTAAGAGTGCCATCCGAATATATAGACCATTCTTTGCCTGCCTAAAGTATGCAGCTCTTGGATCACTATCAACATCCACTGTGATCTGCATGAACTCAAGGGAAAAATTTAGTTTCTTTAATCTTAAAAGCTTGTGTTCATTACAAGAGTACATGATCCAATGACACGTCAATTCCTAGGTGTTTTACCTCATCAAGTCTTGGCAGAGGGTGCATAACCACAGCATGTTTTTGCATCACCCCAAGAACATCCTTGTTTACAATATACTTGCCTCTAGCCTCCTCATAAAGGTCAATTTTCTCTCCAAATCTTTCTTTCTGAATGCGAGTTTGATAAACCACGTCACACTTAGAAGCCACTTCCATCAAATCACCACTTTCTTCCCATTCCACTCCCTTTGATGTCAGATACTCTTTTATATCATCCTATGATAAAACAAGCATTTTAGAACATCTTACCTGCATATCATGACATGGCTAGAATTTGCAACAGTTACCTTCATTTTAACCACGTTAGGAGAGACAAAATAAATTTTCACATCCTCATACTTGGCTAGTAAGTATGCAAGTGAGCGAACTGTCCTCCCATTAGCAAGGTCTCCCACAAGCCCAACTCTAATTCCATCAAGTTTTCCTATCTCTCTTTCAATGGTATAAACATCTAGCAGTGCCTGTGCAGTTTAATAAAGACAAGAGTTTTGAAACTCAAAAATAAAATCAAACATTTACCACTCAAATTGTTAAACTATAGAAGAATGCAGGACAATAAATAAAGTCACAACAAGTCCCCTTAACTGTGTTTTCTTGCTCTACATGAAAAACACTAAAGAAGAAACATGGATTGAAACCATCTTGTAAAGTGTAAATAAAGTACATAATAAGGTATTGAAGGAAGTTTAAGGTGGAAAAATCCATAATGTTTTCTTATAAACCTGAAATTGGCTAGGAAAAACTAGTGGAGACTCAATATACCGTGGAAGTTACCATCTCAATCCTAGATAACAAGCATTTCACCCAAAAAATGGAAACATATATTAAGATTTATACTTCAATCAGTTTTCACCTTCAAATCAGGCTTTTGTACATCCAGCACGTTTTTGGTCTACTGAAAATAAATTTCTTGTTCCCAGGTGAAAAAAATGTGCAGTTTCTTGAACAAAGTCTTAAGGTATGAATATATTAATTAATTTTACACTAATAACATTGGTAATTATAGACCACTTCTACCCAATCAACTTCTCAGAAATCAAAAGGAAAAGATGTGGACCTTTCTGTTTCAAATACCATGTGACAGCATCAGCAGTTTCTGTCACATACACTTTACAGAAAAAAATCAACCTCCTTTCCTTAAGAAGAGTAACAATTATGGGAAACAAACTCGTTAAGTGAATTCTATAGTTATACTTCTACAAAATTGCTAAGCAGCAAAAGGTTATCCATCACAATGCAAAAAGATCATGGGTTTAACAAAAAGGTGCATTGTAAACACCACAAATGAAAAACAAACTGTGCAATTTTTGAAGTAAAAAAGCACCCGTAGCTGAAGATTTCTTTGAAAAGTAAATCATACCATGATAATATCTACTTGACATTCTCTGTGCAATGGTTTCTAAACTCTACTAATTGCGGCAAATTCTTCATACCTGGGTGGGATGCTGTCCAGGGCCATCCCCTGCATTGATTACAGGAATGCTAGCAGTTGCTGCTGCTCTTTTTGCAGCACCACTTTCAAAGTGTCTCATCACAATTATATCAGTGTAACCTTCAACCGTTCTTATAGTATCTGCAAGAAGTGAAGTTCTATAAAACTCCAATTTTAGATAGAAAAACAATGAAATACACCCACTAAAAAATCATTGCATTGTTAATTGACAGGACACACCTTCGAGGGTCTCTCCTTTAGCAGCAGATGAAAACTCCCTTGCATTCTCAGTTGTGAGAACGTCCCCACCTAATCTTTTCATGGCGGATTCAAATGAAAGCCTAGTTCTAGTCGATGGCTCATAAAACAAGGTAGCCATGAGGTAACCCTTAAGCATTTGGCTCCTAGATGAACTGCTTTCAATGCTCTCCATGCTCCTTGCAACTTCAAAAATGGCACTGAGAGTCTCTCTGTCAAATTGCTGGGCCTCAATGACATCATCAAGTTGAAATTTTTGCCCCACAGAGAAGGAGGGTGCATTTTCAACTTGAAGAGCCCCTGCCCTCCACATAATCTCATCACCTTTACATGAAAGTTTAGATTTTTCCGAGACTCCTGAATGCCCAAATGATGTTTTTGGCTTCAAATGATTCCATGGCTGATTGGGCAAACATACAGAGGATTTTGCAGCCAGCTTGGGATGAGACACACCCACATGCATAGAGCAGGAGAACAACAAAGACGCAGCACTCATTGTGTTCTATTGGAGCAACTACACAAGACAAAATCCTTATATATTATCACAAAAGCACACAAAAAATAACCATGAATTGCATGCTCAAATCTCAAATCCTTCAACTCTCAATATGGGAAGCAAAAGGGCACAAAAGTAACTTGAATTGAAACATAAAGAAGGGGAAATAGATTAAACTGGTTTAAGTGGATGAAGGTATACGCTTAAAAACCACGCTTGAAAAAAGACGGCAGGGCGAAAAAAACAACTATTGAAGATCACAAGAGAGAAAAAAAAACAGTGGAAGCATGATCAATCCAATACTTTGTTGAAATCAGAATGAAAAGTTATGATGATGAAATAGAATACCGTGAAGATTGTTTGTTGGAAATGATTGGTTTATTTATTTATTTTTATTTTGAAGGGAGAGAGACAACGGCTACAAAACTGTGTGTGTTCGACTCTGCAAGAAGGAACAATGTGTGTTGGCTTTGCAGCCTACAGGAGGAGCCGACCTGCTTTCAAAATCAAAAGAAAACCTTACTTTTCAATAATGGGCCAACATTTATGATTTGGGCCTCTTGATGGTTATTTTTAACCTTTATTTTTATTTTTTTGGCTGATTTTCCTGCACCCAAATGCATTTGTGAAAGTACCAAATTATCTTTAAAGAAAATAAAATTAGGGTTTAGTGATTTCTGCACCCATTCTAGCATCCAACACCATCTCTCACACGAGTGTTTGCATCCTCGCACCTTGGTTGGTATTTCTACAGTAGCGTGGTGTTGAGTGGAAGGACTCCTTGAAAAAAAACAAAGCCAGGAGCGCGAAGGTTGTCCATTGTTGTGCGAAGGTTTGAGGGCATCATCTGCATCAGCGCACCTTACAAGTTTTTTCAAAATACACATAACAAGGGTACAATTGGATTTTAGAATGTTTGTCGGATGCCCATCACAATTGGGTGCAGGAAGAAATTGCCTTATTTTTTTCTTCCAATTCTCATTTATTTCTAAATGTATTTTTGAAATTTCGAGAAAAGGTAAAACAAATATTGTGGACCAGTGCGTGCAGGAACAATTTATTGGGGTGCAGAAAACAATTTTTCTCATTCATAATTTTTCTTCTAAATAGTATTTTTTTCGATTTATAGTGTAGCATTGCTATTTAAAAAATCTATCTATCTCTCTCTCACACACATATTTATTCATTTTTATAATATATAGGTCAAATTATATTTTGGTTGTATATTTTATTTTAACATTAATTTAGTTTACCTTTTATTTTTCTAAAAAAAAGTCATTTTAGCCAATTTGTTTTTCAAAACCAGTATTCTTTTTATTTTTTGGATATGATTTTAAACCGTTTTTTAACATATGTAAAACTTGTTTCTTTAAATTTATTCATATGAAAATTATGGATTTAAACTATGTTTGAACCATAAATAGTGTAGAAAATGAGTCAAACAATCAAATAAAAATATATTATATAAGATTTTCAAAATAAATTTAATCAATAAAAAAATCAAAGTAAGAATAGTAATATAGAATATTTTGAAATAGCACATTTGAATCCTCTATTTTTTTTAATAAAATATTATATGAAATATTTATTTAAATAGTATATTGTGTCAAATGATTACTTAAATAATATGATTTACTATAACAATTCGGAATTCGATTTTATTTTATTGTTTATTTAAAAAATGAAGAAAATATTATATTTTGAACTTGATTTTTTTGTTTATTTAAAAAATGAAAAAAGATAATTGGTAATTTGTAAGAAAATATTATATTTTTTTAATTCAATACAGAACTAAATATTGAATTTTCTAACAAATTAAATTTTCACATTTTTAATTTTTCAATTAATTATTTTTTTTCTAAATAGTATTTTTAAATAATTATTTATTAATATAATTAGTTTTCTAAACTATTATTTTTGAATATATTTATTTTTCTAAAATATTATTCCTCAATATAATTACCTTTCTAAATTTGTTTACAATTTTATTCAAAATATGTATGTTAAGATAATATTTTTTATTTTACAATTTTAAAAATGTCTCTCCTTTATTTTAAAAAAAAAATATTACCACACTTGGTTCAAACTATCTCAAGATTAGAGTTTGGAAAGACTAAATTAACCCAAATTTAAACTATCAAGGATTGAAATGAATTTTTTAAAAAGGAGATGGAGCAATTTTTTTAAAAATGATATACCAAATAAAGTGTCGCTTAGCCTATTTATTATTAAAATTAATAAACACCTTAGTGACATGTGATTAAATGACATTTTAGAAGACATAAATGATAAAATTAATTATTTTGAAATATAAAAGACGAAAACAAACCTTTGAATAGGATAAAGAATAAAAAAACATAATTAACCAAACAGATATCTCAAAAATCCTATTACAAAATATTTCTAATGAACTGATAAAATAAAAACTCTAATATAATTTGGTTATATAATTTTTTTAACCACAAGACTAGAAACTGAACAATTCTTTTGCAGTGTACATGAAAAGAAAAACAATTTTTATTGTTTTGGCCATTTTAAAAGCATAAAAACAAAATGCATTATTAAGATACCAATTTGAAATAATGAAGCCTACAACAGTGATTCATACATGGATGTTATTAAGTTCCTTCATATGCATGAAATCGAGCAACTGAAAATCTAAACCTATCTTGATCATGAAAAAGGATAAACTAAAGCAATTTGTGAAGGAAATAAGTGTGACACAACATAAATGAACTAGTTCTCACGATACATTTGACAACCTTGTATACAATCTTCTTTCTTCGTCTAAATTTGAAACAGGTTGTCAAATATATCATTGTTCTATGCATTATTATTGCAATGTTCTTCCCCAGTTGAATTATTATGTGAATTCCCCATGACTGATGTTATAGCAGCAACAAGAGCTGCAGTGAAATTGGGGTCTGCTGTGATAGCAGCAGTAGCTGCATTGAATGAGTTAGCAAATGATGGAGATGAGTCCCTTCCCTGAGACTCATGCAAGCCAGCAAGCTTAGTTTGATCACACAGTGAGTGTCCAAATATTTTTGGAACTGACATGAACTTGCGAGCCAAAAGGGGTGAGAGGAGGCCAAGTTGGTTGGTAGGATTTTGAGTGAGATCAAGAGTGATGGTGGGAAATGGGGCTGAGGCAGAGAGAGTTGCCATGTTCTGAGAGCAGGGAAGTGAAGCACTTTGTAACATGGTTGGGTTGATTTGGCCATCTGAGCTTGGCATTGATCCAGAAAGAAGCATTGAAGCAGCTGCAGATGTGGTGGCAGCCATTGCCTGAGCTGTGGGAGGGAGTGCATGGTTGTGCTGTCCTTCATATGTTGTGATCACCACACTTCGATCTTCTGCACACCTTTGTACCTATGGATAAACATAAAATGTCTTGTTGCTACAATGTTGTTTCTCTATAATGTCTAAAACAGAAATTATAATTCACAGCAAAAGTTAAGGTTAAAGTTGTGATGCAAAAGAGAAATTGAAGTGCATGCATGCATACTTGTTTACGCACTGGACAAGCACTGCTCATTGTGCAACGATAATAAGCCCTTGGACATGGATTCCCTTTTGCCATCTTCTGTCCATACTTTCGCCATTGGCATCCATCTGCAATCTGTTCATCATAACTCAACATGAATTCTTCACTATTTTAGTGTTCATCTTCTTTGAAACAAAATTGACTTGCATTTGCTTGTTACTTAGTTTACTAACCATTGTGGAGTCTGATCTTGCTCGAACTGACACACGAGCTTTCTTGATCATGGACAAGGTTTCTGAATTTTGATCCAATTTAGAAAGTTTGGTAGAAAGTTGTTGGTCAGCTTCCATTCTAGCTTTTGAGCTTTCCCTTCCACAATCCAACTTATCTTCAATCTCTTTCTGATCACTACCCTTACACTGATGCATCAAATCAACTTTCACTTTTTCCTCTGAGGGTTGCTCCTCCTTTTCACTCACACCCATCTCTAAAAATGGCCTTGGAACCATCTCTTCTTTCTCTCCACTCACTCCATTGTTCTACACAAAAACCAACTAAATCTAATACATCTTCTCATTTAATAATATGCTATTCATTCACTTTACTTAGTTACCATTTTTTTAAACACACACTACAGTAAAAACAATTACCCCTTGGTTATGCTGCTTCTGCGTTATGTTGATAAGTTGCATGCGTAGGGCATTGCAGTTATTGTTCATCTCATCGACCAACTCTCTTAATCTTTGGTTTTCAGCATTCATTTGGTGCAATTCACTTACCATAGCTACAAACTATACCCATAGGAATAAACAAATCAATTGTATATATAAACTTTACCTATTTTGTTTGATGAAATTGCATGCATGTTACATAATAAACCCAACCAGACAGAAACATTCACGTACCCTGCTCTTTTCATCCACAGTTTCCAATGCCTCATTTTCCTCCATTGATCTGTTCCCACCGGTATTCTTTGTAAGCAGATCCAAACTGGTCTGTAAATGAACAACACAACAAAAATTATAACTAAGATTTTCCCATACACAACGTTAAAGATTAGATTAAATCCAAAGAAAAAATTTACACTTCAGAAATGTTCAAACTCTTATTCACACAATTCAAAATGTCTTAATTTTTATATATAAAATGACAATCAAGTTCTACATGCCTTCAAACCAAACTTCAAATGAAAGGAATAACAAATCACACAAAAAAAACAACCTCTACTATCTATACAGATTCATACAAACAGTTTTTAATCTAAACAATACACACAACAAACAAACTCTACTACAACAAAGAAAAAAAGTACAAGTACTGTTACAAATCATAATACAAATACTAATACAAATCAAAATCCAAAGAAACATGAGTTTGCTATATATATATATATAAAAGGAGATATATATATATATATATATATATATATATATATATATATATATACATACATCTACATGATAGTGGAGTGTTTGATGGTGATGAGTGTGATCATGGTCTTGAATCTCTTTGGTCTTCTGAGGGAAGAAATCGAGGGCATCCATGTGAAGTGGTGTCCCTCTGAAGGACAAGAGTGGATGTGAAGAAGGGTGAGGAATGGCATGATTGGAAGAGGGTTCCATGAGGATTGAATATATAATGAAGGTTATATAGTGAATGTTGAAGAAGTCACAGATAAGTGTGTGCTTGGTTAGAAAGAGTATCAAAGAAGAGTCGTGTAGTTGTGCCCACAAGTTTTCTTAATGAGAGAAGAGAAGAGTTTGAGAGATGCAAATGAGTCGGCAACAAAAAATGGGGTTTTGTTTTGTTTTGTTTTGACTAAGACCAAGTGAGGTAAGTGATGCACACGTGCCACCTTTCTCAAGGCCCTTTCGGACAAACGACAGGAACCAGAACTTCACAGGGACTTTGACTTAGACTATTTACTATTTACTATTGTCTTGTCACACTATGCAATTTACTATTTCTAGATTTTCATTTTTATTTTTTTATAATGGAATTTTTGTTTTTGTTTTTTTAGACAATTTGTGGTCGTGTGTTATGAATTTAAATCATCTACAGATATTTTATGAACAATTATATTCGTGAATTATATTAAATTGGTTTTGCTTAAATAAAATTTTAAAATGATTTGAATTATTTACTAGTGATAGTGAAGAAGATTGTTATGACAGAATAGTTGAGAAGATCGAAAAGATTGATATAGTTGAATGATTTTCTTAGTCTAAATATTATTAGTCAATTACATATATTAAATTGGTTTTGCTTAAGTGTAATTCGAAAATGATTTGAATTAAAGTTTGTGAATTTTTTTTAAATATCCCTTTTGATAATTACTATTTTATTTACATTCACTTCATAATTACTTTTCATAATAAATAATAAGATTAATTATAAATAAAATAATCATTTTTAATGTTATAATTTAAATGTAAGAGAAAGATATGGTGAAACCATCATCACCCTATAATTTTTAATTTTCTTCTAGGATGTACTAAATAAATAACAAAATATAAGCGTCTCATTTCTACAAGTCATTATATTTTTTATATAAATATATTTTCATAATAAGTATAACTTGTGTGTGAGAATTATATAAGAAATAAAAATATGAATAAGTGGTATCATAAATTTATTAAAGAAACTATATGAGTTGATTTGAAGTGGATTTGATCGATTTTTTAAATCAAATATGAAATTTGATTAAATTCAATAAATTAGTTGTTTTTTCAGTTTGCGATTGATTCAGTTTTTAGTTTTTTATCCTTTATTTTAAAATTAGATTTGATAATTCATTGAAAACTTATGCATTGAAAACTTATGCAAGCACACGTAACAAAAGTGTTACTACAGTGGACGTCATATGAACTATGGTAGATCCTGCTAAACCTGAGTAATTGTTTTTAATTATTTAAATACTGTATTATTTAATCTATTTTTTATTCAACCTAATTAAATTATAATTGCTTTCAGTTGGATAATAAGATTAAATAATTAGAAAAATTATTATCCTATAAAAAACACTTCAAAATAAATATTTTAAATATTTATAAGATAATTACATACACATAAATACTATCCATATTATAAAATGTAAAATTATTTTTTATAATAAGATTATTAAATAGATATTCTTTCTATTATATATTTATTTTATATTTAGATTGAATCAAATTTTAAAATTTATAAACTTATTATGTCACTAAAATCTACTTTAGACAGAACACAGTAATCCAACCCACTCCTAAAATCTGTACGAAACAGAGGAATTTCAGGTGTTCCCTTCAATTTCTTTGTATTGCTTATTTACAATTACAGTTTCTTCTTTTCCCTTTCAGATTTGTTATTGTTATTATACTTCAACTTTCATTTTAAATTCACCAGCTTTTAATATGACTTTCGTTTATTTTTTATTATCACTTCAAGGAGAAGAAACAAGAGTGAGAGACCCAGATTACTTGGCATTAAATTAAATAAAGAAATACATAAATATAACTAGTTTACAGTAAATTATGTTCCATTCCTTTCATACAACTTCTACAATTCAAACATTGCCAATTTGTTCATAGATTGGCTACACTGTTCAATTCAATCTTCATGTACACATCATTCATTAATATGCATTGTTGTCCTATATCTTTTATATTTAATACTAATCCTAAACATACACAATGCGTGGCTACTTGTATTAGGAACACAGTGCTGAATGCACTCTACTCACTATCCTGCATAAATAACCAATCCTCCCATTGACTAGGTGGGGTAACCCTCTTCCTGATTAACATTTCAACGGTAGGACATTTTCTCTTCCTCCCTCCCCTCGGCCTTGACCTGAACTCTTCATCAGCTTCTTCAAAATCACCCTGCATTATAAGCAAATCTTATGATTATGTCAATTCAAAGGAAAAACTTTCACACACCATCTGTTATCAGATAACTTTTGGCACAACCGGATATCAAAGCAAAAAAGTAGAACTTACAAGGGTAAAAACATGTTTAACGGTTTTTTCGTGTTTATCCCGCACATGTTTGTAAGCAAATCTCATGCCACAATCAGGAAACCCACACAGAAAAGGTTTTTCTTTAAGGTGCACGACCTTCTTATGCTTGTCAAGATTAGATTTCTGTTGACACAATGACGAACAGATTAAACCAATTGGAGAATTCATAATATCATGTACATCCAGAAGATTTAACAAGTCTTACATTAGAGAATGTGCAGCTACAACCCTTAAACTCGCATTGAAAGGTCTCTAAGGAACTGCTGTCAGGTTCATGTGAACGAAGGTGACGCTTAATATTCTTCTTCAGTTGCTTAGACCCACAGATGTCACAGGTCATATATTGATGAGAGGAATTTACATGGGCTTTAAGGCACTGGACATTAGTAAAATGCATCATGCAACCAGGCTCTAAGCACACCACATCCACTGACTCCAGCTTAACTGTATAACAAAGGGTTTCTTCAAAATTGTAACCAACAGTTTCACAAATGTAAATAATCAAGCACCTTACAAATATCCCACGGATATTTCACTAATTCATACAGAAAACAAAAAACCTACCATGAGAATCTTCATGCTTTTTTAGCTGTGAAGCAAATCTGAAAACCTTTCCACAGCCAATCTCTGGACACACATGTTGTTTGTGACTTTTGTCAGTAACTGCAGGAGAACTGTCATCGTGAATCTCCTCAACGTGTCTTTTCATATTGCTCAGCAAAGAGAACTCAGTGTTGCAATTCACAACAGGACACTTGAAAGTCTTCCCTTCATGTAGTAGAAGGTGCCTAGTCAGGTGGTCCTTCCTTCTGTAACTCGCTTGACAATCATCAAGCGCACACACAAACGGCCTCTGGAACCATCACAAAATATGTTAGCTACAAAAAACCCAAGCAAAAGCACAAATATCATCATACCCTGAGAAGAACAAGAAACAAATGAACAAACTGCCAACCTCAAATTCAAAGAGCGTGACTGAGGCATCCTTGATGGAGCTTCACAGGAGGTCTCCCTACCTGATACTGATCCATCAAGTTTAAACTCGCTGCCTCGTGCATTTTGGAGTTCTTTGTCTGGGATCCAATGCTTCACACAATTAATCCATTATTTTCCAATGATTTTAGAATCTTATAGATTAATTTCCTGCAAAATTTGTATCTTCAGCCTAATGCAACAACAAAAGCTATGTCTCCCACAAACAAAATATGTTTCAAATAACACAACAGTACATAGAAAACAACACAAGAATATGTTTTTTATGTGTTTTCATAGTTTTACATCTAAAACTTGTCTTGTATTTAAGAATGTAAATGTAAATACCTCAAGCGAATGACTTTGCATGTGCTGCAACAAATATGCGTGTTTCTTGAAAGTGATGCCACAGTCCTCGCAGGTGTGGGATTTCGAAGACTCTTCTTCAGGATCTCTTTCTTTTCTTGCCTTCTCATCCTCTTCCTGAAAAAGCACACCAAAATCAACAAAGTCTGATAGCCTAATTGTAATAATTTAAATAAGGATGATTGTGAAGGGTTTAATTTTGCAGAAGAAAAAACAAAAAATAGAGAAAAAAAAGGTACCTTGTGGTGCGAATTGATGTGAGAGGTAATTAGGGTTTTTTTGGATCTGCAGATACCGCAGTACTGGCAGAAATAACGTCTAATATCTCTGAATTTTGGCCTTTCTTCGATTTCCACGGCTTCAACCATTGTTTTGGTGAAGAGATACAAAGAACAATCGGAGATTGCAGAAATTCGATGCAAAGATGAGTATTCTGTTATATTCGGCGATTTTGTGAAGCTGCGAATGAAACGAGTGTGAGAGCTGCTAGGGTTTTCGGCAACTAAGGATATATATAGAAGGTCCATACGATGTCGTTTGTTTGGTTTACCTAAAATTAGAGTAACATTAAATGTTTTTATTTATTTTGGATATTTTTCCTTTTAGTCTTTTTAATTAAAAATTGTTTTCATGGTTCCTAAATTTCCAAAAATACTTTTTTCTAGCTATACGCCTTACAACTCGTTACAAATATTACTAAAGGTACCTAGTTCAATAAAGACAAGTGTCAAAAGTATAATGATGCAAAAATTTATTATGAAAAAACTATCTAAAAATATTTTTTTAACCCTTATTTTGGATCAAATTTATTTTAATTCAATTTTTTTTACTCTCTGAAATATAAAATTCATATTTTAAGTATTTTAAATCTAAAAATAATTTGTTTAATCCTCCAAATTTAAACATATTGGTTTAGTCTCCAATTTTATAATCATGAATAATTTATTTGAAATTTAACAGTGGTAAATTATATCTTTAAAATTGTTAAAAATATATTTTTGATTATTTAAACTTATTCGTATAAAATAAGGGTAGCATAAATGTTATGATTTTTTTTCTTGATTTTTGTTTTGTAAAGAAGGTAAATGAAAAACAAATCTCTTTGGAAATGTTAACTCATTTTCTCAAATTGAGAACTAAAAATACAATTCTAAATTTGTGGGAAAAACATTTTTAAATTTAAGATATTAAATTTATATATTAAAAATATTAAAAAAAATTGATATAAAATTAAAGAATTAAAAATATTATAACTAAAACTTTGAAAAAGTTAATTTTTATATTATTATTTTAACTATATATACCATCACATTTGTTACATTAACATTGTGTTTGTTTCGACTCATTTTTATTGTAGTTATTGGAATCAGACACTATCTAATCTTCTTCAGAAAAGGAAATTTAATGCTGAAATAAATAAAAATGACATAATTAAATTTTTATCATTAAGTATAGAGCATAATTTTATCATTAAGATATAATTTTTAGGGATTAATTTAATTCTAAATTATATTTTCTTACTAACGAATTTTATATTGATTTCTATTAGTTACTAAATTATACGAAACATAATTATCATTGTTTTATATCCATAAATTAAATAATTTTTACTCTTTTAAGTCTAAATAGTTATTTATTTATATAGAACCAAAATGTTGATTTAACATTTCATATAGCGGTAAATTTTATCTTAATAAATGTACGAGATAAATACTTTTCACATAAATTTATTTTATTTTATTATATTCTTCTTACATTATCTTATTTTATTTTTTAATAAACCAAATTAATATAAAAAACCTTAATTAGTTTTAAAATTGAAAATAAATGACATATTTATTAAAACTTATAATAAGATGACTTAATTTGAATTCAAAGTTGATAACATTAGCATACTTACAACAACAATAATCAACACAACTTCATCTAAATTTAAAATAATAGTATTTTTATAACCACTATTTCCAAAAAAAGAATTTAATGCTTATATATATTTTTAATAATTATTATATTTTATATTTTAGTTAAAATATAAAATATAAATAGTCATATATTAATTTGAAATACTTGTTTAGCAATATATTGGTTTTGTTAATTTGATTGAAGTTAGGGAACAATGGTACATTGTGAGGAAGAAGAGTAAGTAAATACAATTGTGAGCCTCACACCACATATAGAGGTTTTACCGGTTAGCCATTAACATGGCTCGAATTTTGGCTCTGAGCTCATCAGAAACATCAGTTACTTCAGGTGATTGAGAAGAAGCCCTTGCATTAGATAATCCAGCAGAGGCCTCCCTACCACCACCTCCAACCTCACCACTAACTGCTGACTTTTCCAATTTCATAATTATCTCTCCTTCCTCCACCTCTGTTTCTCTTTCACCATGGGATCTTCTCTCACGCTTTACACTTCTGCTTCGGTGCCTGTGTTCATCATCAGACGAACTATAATGTTTATTAGAACGCCGAGAATGTCTACGCTTACGGTGTTCGTCATCAGAAGAGCTATCGTAGTTATGACAACGTCTTGAAGAACGTTGGTGTTCATCGTCAGAGGAACTGTCATGCTTGACCACCCTGTGAGAATGCCTGTCTTTTGAGGAGGATTGTCTTCTCTTGTGCTTATGTCTGTCTCGACTGTGTGAAGATCGATGTCTTTTTCCTGATCGTTTATGGCGTCTTTTATCTTCTTGGTCTTCTTCTTTCTTCTTCTCTTCTTCCTCCTCTTCATGTCTACTACATCTTGAACGGTACTTTCTTTTTGAACGGCGTTCATCATTATCACCAGTAAGTTTCTCCTCAGACTTCTGACTTTTATCTGAATTATCAGCAGAAAGCTTCTCCTCAGAATTTTGACTTTTATCTGAATTTTCAACATCAAATGGAACAGAACTTCCTTCCCTTTCTTTACCCACAAGATTCCCAGTCTCAGCATCTGAACCGGAAAGGCCAGAGCCAAGTGGCTCCACTGATAAAGCTCGTGGCAATTCACTTGCTCCAACACCGCTTTTTAGCATGGCTGCAAACATCTTTGCTCGTTTCAATCTCTCTGCCTTAATCTTTTGCTCTTTAGTCATATGTGCTTCAGAGGAGTCCGCCTCACCTGCTGTTGCAATAGCTATTTTTTCCGCAATAGCCTTGGCAACAGGGGCAGAAGCCCTAGCCTTTACAATCAAGTTTGGATTTTCAACAAGACCTTGTGGTTGAGATGAATACAGACTCCCAGTCCCAGAGCTAGATAAATACCCACCATCACTTCCAAGGCCCTGACCACTACCACTTGATGTCTTGCTAAAGAATTCTAAATTAGGGTTTTTAAAACCCCTAGTGGCAGCCTGAAGAATAGCTGCTGTCGCAGCTGCATCCATGCTAACTGTGTTTTGAGCTTGGTCTTTGGGAATTGGATCTTGACCATCCTTCTTTGACTTGCCAATAGTCATCTTGAACTTTTCTTTTCGGTCCATATCATTTGGTAGATCAGAAGCCATAGATCCATGTAAAAGATTGTCACTTTTCTCATGTACGGCGGAATTATTGTCCACTGCACGACCGGCTGGATTGTGCTTCTGGTGACCCTTGCCTCGTAACTTAGACTGTAAACAAAATTAGGAAGATCTCGTAAGTAGCAGCTCAAAGTCAAAATTAACAATACCTAAATCAAATTTGCAAATAATTCATGGAACACACTAGGTGCACAAAATGTCTCCAGAACCCAAATAAAAAAAATTACTAGAAATTGAAGGCAGTGAATATAAGTTTCTGACATTTAAAATGTGTTTTTGCTTAGAGGGGAGGGGTAGGGTAGATGGCATTCAATCTTAGACTGACAAGGATTATGTCCTACAAGGGAGTAAAGTGCAGGTGCAACCAATTGCTCACTTCTAAGGGCACAATTTGAACACATTAAGAATAAGTTCACTTTTATGATTCTGAGAAAGTCACCTGTTCGACAGTATGAAGAACTTTTAGATAGTAAGTATGATATCGATTGGATGGCAGAAGAAAGGGGAACCTTCCATGAGGACGATCCTGTTCTGCAAGAACAGCCTCAAATTGTTTTCCATTTTTTAGGATGAACTCAACTATCTTCTCTATAGCTCTCTTTAATTCAGACGGAGGTTCAACAACAGGCAGTTCAATCTTAGCAGCAGTACTGGGAGCAGAAGTCTGTGACTTGTTCTGTGTATTAGACATTAAATCCAAGCCATCACCTGATTTTGCTCTACCTGCGGTTGCAGTCTTAACAGTACTGATAGAATGATTCCGCTTTATGATGGGAACCTTTTCTTTCAAAGAAGGTATTGGGTTTTTAGAAATGCTTACATCCTTCTTGACCACATCTGAACACGATTCTGCCGGTTCTACTCCTGAAGAAGTATAAGTACTAACAGCATCAACTGATGCTACCTCACATTCCTTTTTCTCAAAGTCAAAAGTGTTCTCGGATGTACCATCCTCATCCTCTCCGGATCCATAGACAGATCCAAGCAAAGACAATGCACCACCTATTTGATCACCCCCCTGAGCCTTATTGATGTCCTCAGTTGAGCTGCCATCATCTTTGTCAGCTTTCAGAATATCTGGGTGATTAATAAGAAACCTAAAATATGCATGAAGATGATGATCAGGCATCAGGAATCCAAAGGTTGGATTATCTCCTTGCTTCACCCTAAGAAGGATTTCTGACTGACTTCCATGTTTGCAGACAAACATTGCAGTCCTTGAAATAATCTGATGTATTTTCTCATTTGGAGGCTGAAAAAGAAAAACAAACAGATGTTTCTTAATCAATAAATTCAAATCTCAAAATTAGCAAAAGTATAAACATAGAAAGATCCTTGCCAAGCAGAATATTTAGATACTTGTATCTTATTAAACAAACACATTTAACCAATAAAAAAAAAATTAAAACAAACACGTGACATATATACTTGGATATTGATAAAGATCAAGAAATAGAACTTTATGTAGACAGACATGTATCATTCCATTTGCTCTCAAGAGATAAGGAATCAACAAATTTCTATCATCCTAATCCCACCTGCACGGCCCCTTCTCATGACATCAAAAGGAAAAAAGGTGCCTGTGAATGGCTACCTTGAGTCACAAGAACTCCATTCATGCTCCGAGCATCTGAAACTTAGACATCATAAGCCTTAGAATAACATATGTACCCTAGACAATTATCACCTAATCACATTGGTTAAACAATGAAAGGTCAATTAGGTTAGTAACATTCAAAAATCACACAATTAAAGTATATACATTAAGACATGTTACTCACCAGATTATGGAGTAGACTCGCTGGTACTGGGAAGTTCGGAACAAAACTAGACTCAGCATCATCGTCCTTTATCTCCATGGAGGCATTAGTATTTCCATATGAAAAGGTAACAGCATGAAAGCCAGCTGAACTTACTGGATCTGAACCATTATCTAAACAAACACAAAGGTTACATCCAGCATCAGAATCCAGTATAATTCTCAAAGGCAACTATATCATCCAGCTAAAACAGTAATTGCAACACAGAAGAAGCCAATCATAAATTGAAGCCAGGTGAAAACATCCTTACTTGTTTTCTGACACAGGAACCGTAGCAAATTACATTCCATCCTGCAAATGTGATATTGTGGTTGCACAAAAAATAAAAACACTCAACAGTCTCAGGTGGAAGCTGGAAAATAAAATCTTGTTCCAAGTTTCCAACATCGACTGAAAAAGCATTTGACTTGCAGCCAACAAAGCACCATCACCTAGTTGCCTCAACTAAATGCTATGTCCAACCAAATATATCAAAGTGTCTGAAAGATGATAGCAGATTGAAAAAACTTGATACCTTATTTGTTTGAAGACAGATTTTACATACTATATGCGTATAGGATATGTAAACAATGCAGCAATACAATCATTCTTAAAATAAATAAGATGTGATATATTTAAGATTGAAGACAAAGTAAATATATAATTACAATTCAGCAAATCCAAATTAAAAACATACTTTTGGGATATTACTAAAATAAATAAATTATAAACTATTGTACTCATAAATTACTATATGTTGTTTAAGTATAGTATAATAGTACAATTAATCTCCTTCGAGGAAACACTTTGTCCCTAGTCTGTGTCCAAAAAAAAATATGGCTTGGACACATCTTCAACTCGAGTTGAACAGAAATAAAGAGAGTCAAAACCTATTATTGGCTACATAAAAAAGTAAAGAGAAATATAAATCAATGAACTTATCTTATAAATAATGCGAGGCTCATAACATCTTTAGGTGAGGTTTGTTTCTTTAAGACTTAACTAGTTGTTCTAATAATTAAGAGATATGTTCTTAATATTTTACTGTGAAGCTTATCATATTAAGCGGGAAAGTCAGCTAATTTGCCTATAAAATGGTGAATTACTTAAATCTTAATTCTCAATAAAAAGTACAAAACCATGCATGCAGGAACTAGCTAAAGCCCAAAAAGACCAAAAAGCTTTATCTTAAAGCTTGACCTCTATGGAAAAACAAAATTTCCACCAACTTGCATTTAATTGACTTTTCCTCACTTAGGCTCTAACGAATGAGGATGAACCTTCGAAAGCAAACAAAACTCCGCAATTTCTCTCCAGGAAAGAACATGAATAAGATCGAGAGCTTCCGAGAGCTTCTCATTGAGAGATAAAAAACTCAACAACTAACACAGTTCCAATCAAAACGAAATCATATTTAGGTCATATCAAACAGAAGGAATTAGAAAGCAAAACGAAGAGTAGAATTATGTATTAGGTTACCTTGTGGTTCTTCATCGGAAGAAGAGGAAGGGAGATCGAGATAGCGTAGGTGATCGAGGTCGGGTTCGGGCTGAGGAGGGCGGCGCTTGAGGCGCGGAGGGAGGGGAGAGGAGAGAAGGTGTCGGACATCGTAGCGATCGATGGAGAGCGAGTTCCATTCCACCAGAGCTTCCGCTGAATTCACGAACGCCGCCATGCCGTCATCGTCGAACAACATCGCGTGACGCCCAACCACCTCCAGATCCATCGCTTCTGCACCTTGATTATCAAACTCAACTTCACGGATCGCACTACTCTCTCTCTGTCTCTCTCTCTCTTTCTCTCTCAAATTTAAAAAAATGATGAGTTTAAGAGTTTGACGCTATGGATGTGAAGATATGAATGAACGAATTTTGGAATGTGGTTTTAGGATGGTACCTCATACCATGCCCTACCTGTAGTGACAGGGCCGAGTTTTGGCTGGGCCTTTGGCCCGTTAGTAATTTAACTTAGGCTTTTGCTTCCTACACCCCTTTAATTGGTGAAATGACCGAATTGCCCTCATGTGTTCGTTCTCCGTCGCATCTCCCTAGCTACACCACACCACTTTTGCCGCTGCTGCTATGTCACTGTTGTTGTTGAAGAAAAAAAAACGCGAGATAACGCATTATGAAAAATAGTTGGTTCTGAAAAGCTATATGTGAAACATATTTCATGTATTTCGGAAAACATATTTCTAAAAGTTATTCAGAAAACACTTTCAGGAAAATATTATTTACGTTCCAGAAAATTTGTTCGTAAAATCCTGTTCTAGAAAACTTACTTTATAATGTATTTCAGAAACTTCATTCCAAAAATATTGTTTTAAAAATTTTCAATTTTATTTTACAAACCCGTTCTAAAAATTCTGAAAAGTGTGTTCTAATTTTTTTTCAAAAGTAAACTTAAAGAAGGGTAAAATGACCATTTTAAAAATTGTGGGTACCCAAAAAAATACGGGAAGCCGTGCAGGAAGAAATTAATTTGTTGCGACTTTTGTTAAATACTATAATCTATTTTTTTTATGATAAAAAAATCTAATTTTCTTATATAATGTTGGGTACAGTAAAAGTTCCATATCATTTAGAATTATTTAATACATTTTTTTTTAATTCAAGACTTTTTTAGGTTAAAACCGTAACTTATTTTATTTTGAATTTTTTTTTTTATATTTTATTTGAAATTTTAGTTGCTCTGTGGATGGATTAATGGAGCTGGGAAATGTTCTTTCCATTTCTGCGGATATTATAAGGACTGATTTTTCTTTAAGCTTTAATAAACATTTTTGGAACAAATTTAGAAGACACTTTCGTTACGGATAAATAAAACTTAAAATCGCCCTAAATATTTGTTCTAAAATGCTCTTTTCGGAAAGTTATTTCAACCCCTTTTAACTTTTTATATTTATTTCATTAGATACAATACAACTCTGATTTGAAGGTGAACTTTCTTTGAGGTAACTTTTTTTTATCAAGAAAAATTTAACTTTCAACTAGACAAGTTGAGAATTGAACTAACGACTGCATGCAGTAGCTCAAAATGAGAAAGTTGAAGCATGTCTAAAAAAAGAAAGGTATATAATAGGGTCAATTGAATATGGATAAAATTTAACATGGAGCCCCTTTTTTTATTTCGTTCTCCATATTTAGAAACAATATATTTGACCCCTAAAGAAAGAAACAACAAATTTGAAACAAATAAGTCATCTCGTTCAAAAGAAAGAAAAATAATGAAAAGGGTGAGAAGGGCAAGAGCACGGAAAAAAAGTTTTAAAAGAACAAGGATAAAAAATAAGGTCACAATAGATATCACAAGTAACCTATCAACCTAGATGAACACAAATCATACAGAAGTAGACACATTAGTCCCTACAGAAGTTGGCTATTGTTTGTTTAAAAGTTGAATGGTTGACTGGAGGTATCTGTCTTGGGCACTCAAACATGACTTGGCAGTTTCTATCAGTGTAAGGCAAACAGGAGATAATTCACTGTTCAGCTGCCATTAATCAAGAAAGAAACCGTTATTAGAAGGCTGAAGTAGAATTTGCGCATGATTCAGATACAACTCTGCAATACATGTAGACACACACTACAAACCCAGTTAATGGGTTAACTGCCTTTTGATTTAAATACCCATTGGTCTGGGTAGTATTCATAAACTGGAAATAGTTTTGTAATGTTTTTCAAGAATTTATAAATTGAAATTTGAATCCTCTTTTACGTCAATGATAATGTGAAGAAAGTTCAAACAAGGAAAGAAAAGCTTACCATAAAAGATGATGCAATGCAATTGCAAACTTCAAGTGCCAAAATTCCTCGAGCAGCCTTTATTTTAGCACAATAAAATCAGTATTTATAATTGGTTAAATAAATCAAACAACAAATTTAGACAAAATGATGATACCTGGGAAGGTTCCTGTTGAACAGCACTAAGCAGGTTCTCAAGAACGAGCTTAGACAAAGAAACAAGTTCTTGGTTGTAAGATGAATCCCCATAGTATAACATGTCATTGCCTAGAATCTGGAAAGAAATAAAAATATATTGCTTTGAGGATTAAGATACATAAACCAAAAACCATTACTTGTCAGGAACACCGTTATCTACAAAACTAGTGTAAGTATGACAAAAACAGGTGAAACTAAAGAAAAATCTTGGATAGAAATTGATTATAAGAACTAACATCTGAAATGGCACTATAGTGAAACTAGGGATTATGACTTCCCAGACTATTTTCATTTCAATAATGATTTCATATAGATGATCATAATACGTTAGTCTCACTTCTTCACCTCTATGTTCCTTGCACGTTGTGCCTAAAGGAAAAGAGAGGCCTCAACATGTAAGATGTGATTAAGTATTGATTTATTAACTAGGGAAGATGAATTCATTAGCAGACAAGGACAATACTGAACTTTGCTGATAAGACAGCAAGCACGGGAAGGTTGATTCACTAACGGGCTCAGAATAATCCTACTACATTAGCATAAACCCTAGACCTGTACATATACTGGAGCTATGTCCACCAAATGACACTTATATCCATTACTTCGGACAACACAACAGAAGCAAGACTTCTCTAAATACTCCTTTAAACTTCAATTTGTTTTATCCATTTTGAAATGAAAGAGCAAATGATATGTTATCTTCATTCTATAAATGCAATTGAAAATTTCCTTTGAGTGGAAATGACAAAATAAAGAGATGCAAAGACTTACACCTATACCTGTGTATTTGCACGATATGGCAACCTCTTTTGTGATAAAGTTGTCAGTAATAATATGATAGCTGAAAAAATCTGTGTCCTCATTTTTGGTTCAAAACTGCAAGGGTTTTCAATTTTAATTCATTCATCAAACAAGATGCAAAAAGAGGTTAAAATAATTAAGGGAAGTATTCTCAAGGGAGGGTGGTTCAAGAAGCTTCAATCATTATATATCTCAAAGAAAACTTACCAAGAGCGGGAACTGATCAATGTGAACAAGTTATTTGGGAAATAGGTGACTGGTAGACTAAAGGTACCTTCAATAAAGTAGAAGAACTTCATTGTAAATACATGCATACTAAGAAGAGGTAAAAAGGAACTAGATCTCTAACCTAGTACATTTATAATTCTATTAAAATTTTTAATGGTGGTGACATCCCAAAAAAGAGAGATTTTTAAGTGTCTATGCATATGAATGTGAAAAACTAAAATAACTTTTACAACCTGGAACCATAATTAAGAAGCCACATAACTTCCTAATAGATGAAACTAGTCCTTCAACGCCCGTTGGAGTTCGGAAGCCTACAAAATCAAGCAAATCAATACTCAGATTTAGGTTCTAAGAATGTCATAGAGACAGACAAAAAATCATTATTTAAGATAGAAGCCACGGTGGCACAATTAATGTATTCTTTTACTACAATTCTTAAATAAAAAACAATGATACAAGCAACCCAAAGTTCAAAAGAGAATGATGGCAATAAGAAACCATCTTGCAAAAGAATGGCGGGTGCCTTTAATATATCGTAGCATTCAAGTTTATATTATTTATTTCTAAGAATGATTGCTAGGATACTTGTATTCAAGAAGTTAGTATTGTTAGATCAGATTTTCTTTAAGTTTTAAGCACTAGAAGCCTTGGGGTAAAAACAGTAGGGAAAATGACCTTAAAGTTTGGCACACCAAAAGCTTTTCTATTTCTGTTAATATTATTAACCATATATCTTAACATAATGCCCCACTATATATGACTTTATCCATTTCAGTTCGTATATTGATTGATCAACCATAAACCTAATTTAATTTAACCAATAGTCTAATTATTCTAGTTCTGATACATCATTTTTAGTTAACTCTAAGTATTTATTAGACTGTTAGTTTGTTACTGGTTAATAAATAATATAACAATTTCTATGTTAGCTTTTAAGCCATATGTTATAAGAAGCCGCAATCGTGGTCAGATTTTAGGCATTTGAAAGATTTACAAAATTCATAAATGCCTTAAATCGTTAGATATACGACAAAGGGATAAAAGAGAGAAATAAAAAGATGTTTAAATTATTGCCTTGAAATCATTAGATATTTGACAAAGAGGACGAAAGAGGATTTTTTAGAAAGTTAAAAAATGGCTTCAAATCATTAGATAACAAAGGGGATAAAAGAGGAAAAAACAAGATGCCCAAAATTATTGGGCTTTCTTCTCCAACACAATTTGACAGAATTGAGTTACCAAAATATAGAATAATTTATACTTTGGAATTCTGATCATTGTTCTGAACATTTTAAGCATCACTGTTTCATCATAGAACACAAAATTAGCAGTGAATAAATCCCACAAAATAGACATCCCACAGATAACAAATTACATGCATTCAATTTGAAGTATTGGTTCTTAATTCTTCGACAATGTGAAAGCAACTAATTTAAAGGTTTTGCTTATCAACTAACCATCAATTATGTCTAAGGTATGCAAACATGTGATTGCTGAATCAATTAATCCATCTGAATGAGAAACCAAGCCCCCCAAGAATGCAACCTGAAAATTTCAAATTATGAATCCTTGAAAATATAAAAAGTAGCAAAATTACATGCAATTTTTATGTGCCAAAAGCTGTCATACCTACCTCTGCAGTTTCTAGAAAAAGATCAAATTGCCTGTGAGCAGAAACAGAAGGTATTGTGACTTCACTAAATGTAACACATGATTTGAAAAAACTAAGATTTTTCTTAGCACATTTCAAAGCTTGAATTGCTAGAGAATTGCAAGAGTGAACAAGAGTTTCCTGCAAGAAAATATGATAACTTTATGACTATGATACCAGGTCTTTGGCCAACAACTGCAAAGAAAAACAAAGACAAACCTTAAGTTCATTGAATCTACCAAAAGCTCCTCGACAATTAACCAAAAAAGCTAACTGTTGTTCCATCTCTGCTCCATAATCTACCTAGTAAATAGAGGCAGTTAAGTGTCAACTAATCAATCATGACAAAGCATTACTACCACAACTAAAGAAAGAGATCATAGACCAAAATAATATCAAAAAGGATCGTGTTACCATGTGCACAAAGCGAGATATTGAACGTGCCACTTGGCCATCATCATCTTTCACATTCATAAACTCTATATTATCATGCAGTGTCTGAGCAATTTCAAAAAGCAACTGTATGCTTGTTGGATCACTAATGTGATCATTCCTGTTTGACAAATAATAACAGATTATTACATGGTAATGAAGTGAATACCTAACAAATTATATTAATCAATCAGAAGGATAGAATCAAGAGTATGTTGCGGGAAGCCAGCATATCACGAAACAAAAATTTGAAAATGCAAAAGTAAACTCAGTAAACATGTAAGCTTTGATTCAGGACCAGAATAAAATTTCCCTCCCACTAACTTTTGTAGTGAAAATAATATCCCATTAGTTTCGTTGTGTTGGAATGACCTTACCTAATGTTACCCAATCTGACTTGATGCCTTACCCTTATATATTAAATAGTATATATTTTCAAAATTAGATCTAAGATAGTAAACTGGGATATTTAAGTTTGTATAAGTTCTGTGTTGTTAACAATAATCTGTGTAGTGCGTACACTTTAGTCCAGTCTCTTTACCTCAGCTTTTATGTCCAAGTACAGGGGATTTAGGAGTGGAAAGCAGTGAAAGGTTATACGGAATTTTGCAATGTTAGTAGCTATTTGGTGTATTTAATGCAACCTAATTGTTCATTATTTAAATAATAAAAAATTCATAAATGATAACAACTAATTGCTTATTATTTTATATGAAATTGTACAATTTTGGAAGCCAATTTTTAAATAATGAAAAATTTAAATGATTAATCATTTTCATATGATTTTTTATTATTTAAAAATTGGATAATGTTTATTTATTATAAAATTTTCAATTGAAATCTTAATTTTTTAAATAAATGTTTAACATGAAATATTACATAGTGTGGAAATTAAATTACACAAAATTTGTAGTAAAAAGAATTTGAATTGTTTATCCAAACAAAGCATTTTGCAAAGGAATTGAAAACATTAAATTTCCATACATTTTAAATAAGAAATTCAAAATTCTCTGTCCAAACACTACTTTAGAGAGATTTACTTCATTGATCAGTACATTTTCTCCTCATACAATTAGTATTTTCAGTTTTTCTTTTTCCAACAAAGAAAAAAAGAAAAGAAAATTTGATGTGTAAAACCTTGAAATTCGAATGAGGTGATTTAGAGATGATTCAGTAGTACTGCCTCACAACTCAAAATTTCCTTTGGGAATTGCCATAGAAGTAAAGGAATTTGTCAAATACTAGTATAAAATTGTTCATTTCACTTCACCTAATAGCATAAATTTTTGGTATAGTTGGCTCATCATAAGATATCAAACCCTCCGACCAAGTTGTCTAGAATTTAATTCTTGGCACACCAATTCTTCCAATAAAAATATTAAACTTCCAGCAAAAGATAAGTGAACTTTCACCTTCATATACAAACTAGTATATGAGTCAACAAGGGTGATATGGATTGAAAGGAGTAGAATAAAACACAATACTTGTTATAAATGGTACCTTGTCACCATATTAAGGATGTGCAAAAAGACAACATCCTGTGACTTGCCATACAATACATCTAAGATTTCAGGAAACTGAACCTACATAATAATAACAACAAAAGGCCAAACCATCACTAATGCTTCTAGCACATGTATTGAAGAATGAATGATAGAGACAAAAATTAAAAAAAAAATATGATTAAGTACAAGATATTATTGGAACCTACCAGACAAAAAACATCTTCCAAATGCTTAAAGTGAGACAGAAGCTTCACAATGAGAGATTGCAAGCTTAACATTTCATCCTCTGTAACTGTTTTATTCCAAGCTCGATTTGAAATGCCTTCCAAAATGGCATTCAAATGGTTATCCTGGAATAATTTATTGCATTTAGAGGATAGATTACAGAAGGAAGTAATAGTACTTTGAAAGTGATAGGTATATATATCAATTCATACTAAACTTTGTAATTGGATAACAATTAATCCATCAAGGAAAGAGTTTAAATCTCAATGTTTTCTATAGATTTTCTTTAAATTATCATATAGGCGTCTGCCTTATGATTGTCTACTTAAAGAACATACTAAGACATACCAATAGATAGAAAGAAAGGATGCAAAGAAAGGGGGATAGCATATCGTGCAAAGGACTTACAAACTTAGTTCCAGAATTTAGTAATAGATCTTTTGTTACTTTTGGGGAATTGCTTGCATTCTTAGCTTGCTTATCATTTCAGCTAATAGCCAATGAAGACAAGTATTATTGGTAATTCAACAAGACCTTTGAGATTCTCATCTTGTCTCATCATTTTCTTGTAATTTCCACCTCCTTTCAAAGTCTAAATTTTATTCAGCACTAAAAAATCAAACTTAGAACCTGCCAACATCAATCTTCATTTTGAAGGACCATGTTCAATCTCTCATAGATTGGCATTAAGCAAGTTATATACTAAAAACTTTAAAGCCCCAGATTGACCAAACGGGAATTACTGGTAAGGTAAGGAGAGATGGGCATTAAGCAAGTTGTAGATTAAAAAGTTTAAAGCCCCAGATTGACCAAACTGGAATTATTAAAAAGCAACAAAAATTGCAACCACGCCCAACCAACCAACAAATCTATAATCTGTCACTATACTGTTCAGATCTAGAAGATGATGATACAAATGAAAAACATTGGCATTGTAAAAAACAGTTGGGTGACATAGTGTTAACTGCCTAGTCAAAACAAGCAGTAGTCACTCCTAAAGAGTTTAAGACCTCAAGGTCTACTTGTTGCAGACTTACAATTACTCCTAATACCTTTTTAGCGCTTAATTTTGTTAAAAGAATTCATTGAAAAGATTAGTGCCAAAACAGGACACGAAGGATGGTACCATTTTAGTATCATGTTGAGAAGAGAGAAACCAAGAATGAATATAATGAATTTTGTGTGCTAAGTACACATATAAGTATTCTTATTTATAATGAAGAAAAGATACAATAATAAGAAACAAAATCAATATCTAATAATGAGAAATATTTGGTAAGATATTTTCCTATCAAATCATATTAATATCCCTATTTAATGTGATCAAATCATATCTCTAACACTCTCTCTCAAGCTAGAGCATATGTATCATATGAGACAAACTTGTTACAAATGCCATTAATACTGAGCCTTTGAGAGAATCATGTAAACCAATTGATTGTTGGAACTGACAAAGTAAATAATGACAAATGGTATCTCTAAAAAAATTTATTATGAAGAAGAAGGAATATGACATGTAACAATAGTTCTTTCCTTCAATTCTTCTTTCCATTTTTTATTCCTGTATCAAATTTACATTATAAAAAATAATTACTGAATATCTAAAAACCTTCAACAATTTAATATTTTAACAGTCATAGAACTAAAAAGGTTATTACTAAAATTTCCTAAATAAGCCCAAATCATCTACGCCATGTAAAATGGTCAACATATTAGTGCATCCAACAAAAGAAGATACATAATGGCACATAGAGAACTAATAACAGTCTGATTGTAGTCACTCACTTGGACTTACCATCTGATTCTGAAGAATAAGATCAGTATAAGCATCTACAACCTTCAGGTATTCATCAAGGCTATCATACAGAGCAATAACCTAAAGTTGCAGCCAAATTAGAGACAAATGAAATATCTGGAGGAAAAAATGACAGTTGAAAACATGCTTACAAATGAAGCTCAGACTAAATCTCAGAAAGTAAACATTTTTTTACTCAGGTAAAAATTACCATATACTCAACTTGACCATGAGTGTTAAGCATAGATGTTGAATAAACTAAAACAAAACTTTTCCTTAACTGATTAGACTTTCCTTAAAAGTCAATATCTAAATATAATAACATCTGACCTAACACAGTTAGGAAACAGGTGTTAATGACTTACCCTAAGCCTCATAATCTAGTAACCTAACCAATAAGGAAGCGTACAAACCAAGAATAGAGCAGAGAAACAGATGTAGAATATAATGTGGCTCAACCAACAGTTTATACATGCTTTTACATTTCATGTGTCATTTGATGGAGACACCGCTCCAAGACCTCCAATTTGAAATGTTTATTCCAGAAAAGGTGTTGTATAACAAATGGCAATTATGCCCAGCAGTATTTGATGGTAAAAGTGTGTGCGAAGTATGCTTTGAGGTGAATAGCAGTTATTGCATATAACATTTTTACTTTGTAATGTTTAATTTAGTATTACGGTGTGGGAACATTTATGGTGTTGTTGTATTTGTAAGTTTCAGAACAGAGATATTCTCTGTAGGAGTAGTCTCTTCTCTGGACGGTAATAGCATTGCAGTAGTGTGCAGTCTGAGTGTTTTGTGTTTCAATAAATATTCCAATTAGTCCTGATGTTCTGTAGTTATTTTACAAGAAAAGGTCAAGGGTTATCTTCATTAAGCATCCAAAGGATTAGATAGTAGATAGATTGTACTCGTACTTATTTTTTTGGGGTTTCTAGGATAAAGTGAGTATTTTTTTTTTTCTTTCACTGTCTATATTTTGCAGATTTAAGAGAATTCTACATCTTCAGTATATACTTCCTTCTTCAATACTTGTTTTGGTGACATTACGCTCACAAAATTTATTGGAGAAGAGAATATATTGAAGAAAAGAGCGCAAGGCCTCGCAATACAATATCCTCCTAGAAGAAGCAAACACTAAAATACAACAACAAATACAAAAACACACGAAGTTTTGCCCAACTCTTACCTTTTTCTACTCCTTTCCTGCACTTTATAGTCTATGACATTTGACATAATAAGAGATGACACACCTCCGATTTGTTCGTCATTAACATTTTTCTGTTTTAAGGAGATTTCCTATCATAAGATACAGACTTCCTCCTCCTATATTTGTATGGTAAAATTAAGAGGAAGAGGGAGGCATTGGAGAACAGAATGTATTAATCAAAGAAACTAAGATAATACAGTTTCCCTCAAGGTGTAGATAGACAAAGAGATGGAGATTTAAGAGGCATATACGTCATTGTGAATGTAACTCTGAAATGATGCAAGATGGACTAGAATTTTATAGATACCTGAATAACTTTATCTAACACATCATTGACAATATGAACAGGGGATTTTCTTTCATGCATCCTGAATCCTAGCAGTCTGTAATTCATGTGCTGTATCATCAAAAAGAAAACAATAAAACTGCAAATTGGAAAAACCAAAACAAAGATGCTGCTAAATTCAAGGGATCATAACAATTTTAAAAGCTTACCTGACCAAAGGAATTATCCTTGCTAAATTCAATAAGATGAAGGATGTGCACAACGTTGGAATTCACTACTTCAATAGGGAGCTCCTTCAGTAAATGATGAAGAATGATTGAAACACATGAAACACTCCCCAATTCCTGTTGATTCTTCATCAATCCAAGTTCTGACAGAACTTCATTGACTTGTGTCTTTAGCAAAGACATACTTAGATCAGCATAAAACACAGGATATATAGAGAAGAAAAGCAGAAAATAAATTAGCAAATTGACTTTCTTTTTTCTACTGTCTGATGGAGTATATAGATGGCATATTAAAACTTGAGTTTTCAATATTATAATCAGAAAAAACCCAACCACATTTAGCTTACTATATGTGCCTACACAACCTTCATTTCACTCACTTGAAATGCTCATGCAAAAATCAAAATAAAAGAGCAAATATACCAACCAATCAATGAAATTTCAATTATACACTTTCACATAACCCAGATATGTGGAAATATGATTATATATAATATCTCCCAAAACAAGTATACTAGTGAAGAGAAACTTCATTACGTACCTGAGTCAACCCATTAAATACACACTTCATAATATACTCAATGGTTGGTTCCATCAAACTCACTTGCAATTTTATGTTGAGTTTAACATTCTTATGAGATCTTTCATTGGCTGACAAGATTTGTATCAAAATAACTCTGATGTCATTCACGCATGTAACAAGATAGCCTGTTCCAGTTGCATAACATATGAAATAAGTTGTATGAAAATACACACAAGAATCAATTTGCAACCCATACAGGAGAAAATTAATTAGAGGCAGCACTGCTATAGAGCACAAAAAATCATATAGGAGAGTGTGAAGCAGTAATCCAAATTAATTGTTTCTGTTTTATCTGAATAACTGTTAAATAATATCTTTACCAGCTGACTTTTCACATTCTCAATAGCTTTCTAAATTTGGAAATTTTTAAAAGAAACACAAAGGCTTTAAACCAAAGTATGTGACTGTACTGGCACCAAAAGTGTATATAATATATCACACCAAGGTCTTGGATTGCCAATTGTGGGGGTGTTAGAGCGTTATGATGCACAATTGTATATGCAAGTATGCAGATGTAAAGGTTAGACCAAAATATGTCTGGCAACATACAGATTTATTTTAACAATTAAAAGGGGCCCATCTGTTTCAGTTTACATGTTCTACACATCCTAAGGATAGATATTACAAAAATACCTATATCATGCGAAGGCAGCTTCTGAGCACAGTGAGCCATATAAAGACGGCAATATGCAGATGCCACAGGATCTCCTAATCCTCTTGTCATCATTACCAAGCGTTGGAGGCTGTCTAAAGGTTGGTCAAGCAGAAAGCGCCAGCAAGGCAAAATTGCCAGCTCCAAGTAACTAGAACAATTTCAGATAAGCATTCAGCAAACACCCGTCAGAGAGAAACATTCTTCAGTGCAACAGTTCAAATGTTATTAACAAAACCTTTCAAGAAAAAAGGTCTATACTTGATCAAATTTCCATGCAATATTGACAGACAAAGTGTTTGACAGTTGTCATGTTAAAGCTAATCGTCACTGTATTAACATTATATAAGAGGTTCCAAACATGTTGAAGGAAATAAATTAAAATAGGAGTAGGTCAACCCACAACAAAACAGCTATCTGCAAATTAAAGGTTTTTACATATAACAAGGCTATGCTTCATCCAAAAATATAGTTTTTGTAGCCTAATTGTACCAAGGTGACTTTCTTTGTTGAAGTGGATTTAGGATTAGCTTTGAGATTATAGAAATATAATTATAGATGGCTGTGATTCTTGTGAGATCACAGCAATGTGTCTCTGAAAGTGAATTCAAAGAAAATTATAACTGTGATTATGAAGAAACTAAAGGTTATCATGGCATCAGAAAGTCTAAAACCAACATAAGCGGAGAGAGAAGACAAATAACTTTAGGGGAAAAAATATAAGGAATAAATTAAATACAGGACAAAGGATAAGGACTTCACATGCGTGGAAGAAGCTCTTGCACAGCACCAATTTTGCTAAACCAGTTATAGCAAGTTTCTTTGGCATCAGCACAAATATCCCTTGCTTGAAAGTTTTCTACAAGATTCAAATAAATCATTTAAGAAAAAATATGTGACTTTTAAATGAAATCCATCTATCTCATGCAGATCATCAAGCTTGTATGACATGTACAAATTAGTTCCAATAAACAAGATACAAAATGAAAATATTCAGTGAGTTCTGATGTTAGAGACAGTGAGAACCATTTTGCAGTTAGGATACCCACTGAACATATTTTCAATCATTCATCTTATATTTGTATGGCTATAATAAATTACTAATTATGATGTTCCCATAATGCATCAACTTTTCAATGATGCAAGGATACTCCCAGATGTTTGCATATACAATTATATATTTATCTGATGCAGATACCAATACTCTAATAGAATGGCATTCACATATGTGGTATATCTTTTTTTTCTCTATCCGCTATGCTCAAAGTGTGGGCCAACCTCAAAATTATTACCCAGGAACATGTAGAAGAAGTACTGATGGAACTTGTGATGGGAATATATTCATCCATAAATACATTTCATTTTAATTTCTTAACAAATATAATATGCATATTTTATTTAAGATAAATTGGCATACCCATTGCTTCATTTAAAAAAGAATTGCATTTGCATATTGCATCAGATACCTGTACCCGATCCCACGCAAGATTGGTATTTCTGCCATTTAGAAACAATTAGGCCTTGCAACAAAAGAAGTTCTTCATAAATTATAATAATAATTGTAAATATTTATATTACCAAAGGCTGGTCAGTGGTAGAATTAATTGGTTTTCTGGTTAGTCTGGTTAAGCATCATGCCAGCAACAGTTCTGTTGAACCAGATGCAACCTGGCTGGAAGCATCTCACTCAAACAAAAACTCAGTGGTTGACTGTATCCTTAAACCAAATACCTGACCATCCATTATTTACATGAGCCGAGAAACTACCATTCACTGTTTAACATGCACAAAGTATTTTATGTTATCTGTTATATAATTCCTTTTTGTAAATGTAGTAATTTATAAGGATTAAATATTTAGACGTATTTCAGGGCAAGCCTTGGCACAACAGTAAGGTTGCCTCCTCCCCGAATGAACATCAAGAATCAAAATCCTATGTTGTGTAGTAACACTTTCTCCTAGAATCACCTTGCCATCCTTACAAACTCTTTTATCAGCCTTTTAAGGAACTAACACGCATTATTAAGTTAAAGCACAAAATCATTAGTCTTCAAAACATTAGCATGAAAAAAAATGTCACGTTGAACAATTATTAGTGCAACAGTCATATGAATAACTACAGATTATGGAAGTAAACAGCATTTTGTGAGTGAGCTTCAGATTGACAAAGGACCTGCTAAGTTGCAGCGCAATGTTCCATCTTCAGAAAACTCAGCTTTCCGCTTTATGCGTTGCCAAACCAGGTTCCCAACCATATCCATGATATCGGTGACAAGAACAAAAAGTGTAGGATAAAACTCAAATACTGACGTATCCATAAGAAGCTTAGCAACCTGCAAACAGAATAATCAGTTTCAGACCCAGATAATCAATCAAAATCAAGACAAAGTTAGACAATAAATGAAAAAAAATCAGTATGTTTTCACTCCCACTTCAAAACTAAGTATAAAATTATTTAAATTTCAAATGGGCAGACCCTACTCTCAAAGTCCCTTATATTTAAAATACTGTTAACCAAAATTAAACAACATTTGCACTCTTTTTGGCATATAAATATTACTAAGAGTGAAGAAAGTACAGGAAGAAAAGAAAATACAAACTGATATCCATTAAAGGGCTCTTAATCCCTAAACTATCTGATAAAGGGGAACCATGTGCAGAAACCAACAAGTCTACAATCTAAAAACAAAAACCGTAAATGAGAAACCTGCACAAATCCCAAAAATACTTATTTGAACACTGAATATGACCACTTTTTGCTCCTCTAGACCAAGCATAAAGTTCTCTTGAAAAATGGCAGAGAACTCACCAGAAGAATACAAGTTACTAAGTCATTCCATATCTTGCCAAAACCTTTCTTGGTAAGAATCATAAAAATCAAACATGTCACTTTTTAAAATATAATTTTGCAACAAACTCTATGCTTCAAGTAACATGATCAACAACCTTGTTAACAATAAAAGCAACATCTAATATTTTCCTAGATTCTAACACGGCACCTAAAGAAACTAAATATCATCCAATAAAATCAAATACCAATCAACCAACTAGATAAAACCTTCAAGATAATCAATTAAACAACTATGATACATAAAATCATATCTCAGCTGAATGAAATAACATAAAACAAAACTGTTTTTTTCATGAATTCAAAAGCAAAAAGGTATATATCACTAATACAAACTATAATGTTAAAAGTAAATTATTAAATACATTGAAGTTTACCTTTATTGATAACTTTAAGGATGTCACCCGGTCTTCAGCTAACCAAGAACGAGTAATCTCATCTTTGAGCTCGTGTAGTCGAGAAACGTACTCCTGCCATGTAATAGTCTTGACACCCTCATCTGCAAATTTTTGTGGATTGTCCAGTTCCTCGAAGTGCATAGTTGTCGAAGATTTCTCATGTACTGAAAATTGGGATGTCACATAACTAAATGTAGATAAATAAAAGATATTACAAAAGTAAAAACAATGTAAAAGGTATTGACATACATTTCCCACTTCTCATTAAAACATCAGGCATCTGTAATTTAAAGAATAAATAATTAGATAATTATAATGAAAAAAACTGAAAGGCTTAAAGATAAAGGATCAAAACAGTTTTTAGAATACAAAAGCTTATTTTCCAATGCTCACATTAAGACCTACCCTCTAAGAATACTATATTTGCTAATTGCACAATAGAAATTACAGATATTTAGAGTAATTAACTGCTATATCTTACACTTCATAAGAATATTTCAAAGTTCACGAAGATTTTCCAACACAGTATCTGGTAGATGGCTAGCTCATATGCAGTGTTATCTAACAACTTGCATAGAGCCCTTCTAATGCAAAATCACAACAGTGTCCATACCCAAGCTCAAATCATTATCTCTATAGCTGAAGGTGAAAAAAACAACTAAGGAACCCAAGGTTCGATATGAAGTGTATTAATAAATGGTTGAATAAACAGTAATATCTTGGTCAAGATTTCTACTCCAGCCAGATACACCTCTTCCTCAAAATTATTTAATAATTAATATCCACCAATGCAGACAATCAAACAATGTCTTAATCGCTTGGAAACCAATAAAACAGTATCATACAGTTCTACAGTTTTTCAAATAGAAAATATCCAGCCTTTCCCCTAGCCAGCCACAACAAAGTATGTAAATTGTTGAATTTCACATCTATTATCTAAACTGATCTGCTGCTAGTGACAATTAAGAATGTTCAAAGCCAATAAGAACTGTCTGCAGTCTCATTACAAAACATGCTTCTAAAGATACCACAAAATATGTAGTAAGCTTCTTATTTAAACCTGAAAAGAGGAAAATACTGTAAAACTTACTGAAGAAACTGAAACCATCTTGGAGACAGGAAACCGCTGCATTAGTAATCTCCTGGAAGAGGTCCACTCCTTCGTTGGCTGAAGATCAGCAGCTTCATTCAGGTTTTCATGATCAGGAGGAGCAGCATTTGCATCATTATCAGTTCCTCTCAGTGGATCAAAGAAATCATTGTTCCCACGATCTACAACATCAACCTAAATCGAGAAAATTAACAAAGAAGTGAATATCGTCAAAAGTGAAATATATGTAAACTTTTGTGGTCACAGGTCAACTTAAAAACAATAACCACGGAGCTTTAGAACACTTTCACTTTAAGCAAGTCAACAGAAATTACTAAGTCCTAAATTGTAGTAACTAAACCAAACTCTTCCCGTCCCCGCCTTCAACCTCTTTCTCCTGCTCTTAGTGCATTATTTTAGTGTTATACATGCTAATAACTTGCAATTCATGACTAAGATCATTTAAATCTCTATCCAGATTACATCATATTTTAGTCACATGATCATATCACTCAGCTCAACAACTTCAACCATTGGACGACATTAAACTGAATAAAGGTTTCTAAACTAGGAAGGATCGATAAAAGTTAATTTAACTGACCGATTCAAATCCTAGGCATGTTCTTATTTCAGGTTGATAGAACAAAATCTTATATAGTGTGGTGCATTCAGAACAGTGAAAGCGGCACCGATTCTGTATAGCCACGATCATTTTTTACCGCTGTCAAGGTACCGTAACTGCTAATAGAAAAAAAAATGCGAAAGAAGTTGCGATATGAGAGCAGGACCTGGGCGAGAGGTGGAGAGGGAGGAGAAGCAGACAGAGGATGAGCGGCGGTGGAGACGCGACGGAGGGCGTGAAATTCAAGCTCGGCACTGTAATTGCGAGGTCTGAACTCCATGGAAGCATTCAACAAGGAGAGAGGGAAGAGTTGTTGGGGTTTTGTCTTTGCTTTCTGCAGTTACTTTGGACAAGGAGAATGCAAGATCAGCGTGACTAGCTTAGCCAGGTGAAGCTGGCTAACAAATTAATTATGTTTCAATTTACTTAATTACCCTTTTTCATTCTACAATTTTTTTTTCAAATATTATTACATAATATAATCCAATTTATAATCTACCCGTGAAAACACATAGCACTGTATTCATTTCATTTTTTATGATTAAAAAATAAAAATATTCATTAGTTAATAATTATTAAAATAAAAATATTAAATTATAAAAGACGCGTTCATGATTTAACATATATAATGATAGCTGACACGAAAATGGATACTGTTATATATATTATTTTTAAAATATAAAACGAAGATAACAATAAATTGATAATAAAGATTCATGTATTTATGTTTCAGTAAGAAAATATTTCTTACTGATTCAAAATGATTTTTTTTATAAATTTAATGTATTTTTTTTTTAAATTGTGTTAGAATTTGAATCAATATTTTTTGAAATTTGATATTTCACATTATTCTATTAGTGTTGAAGAGTGTTCGTGTCTATAGTCTTATAATGCATTCATAGAAAATAGTTATTAAAATAAATTAATTCAGTTAAACTTTTATAATTTTATTATGAATAATATTTTATTAAATTAAAAAAAATAAAAATTACGGAAAAGTAATTATAAAATATAGAAGTTAAAATGGTTAGAAATGGTGTATAGTCTTAAAAAATTCCTATTTTAAGAGGAATGACATTAATTTCAGTGGACAAAGATTTGATTGATGTTTTTTTTTTTACTTCAAAGCATTGATTCAACCTTCAAATAGTTTTAACCTCAAAATAATTTTAACCTCTCAGTCAACCTTGAAAATTCTCAGTTTATCTAACATAATAAATCCATACCCATAAATACCCTTCTTCAGTTTTCACTAACACTTCTTCTAGGACCTTCCGAAAAACTCTTTCATCTCGGAAGCTCGCAGTCATAAACGAACTTCTCCCACAAGGAAAACCAATTGGTCTCCAACCCTATCGCCTTTTGTTTCAATTCACAGCATATGCTAATTTTCCCTTGTTTATGACACGTTCTGACAACAGGTTTTTCTCTTTTTTTTGGGGTTAGGAATTTTATAAACATCATTTGTTAAGTTGCATTTTGCTATTGTGCACATTCTGTTTTGGATTATTGATTCACTAGTAGTTATTGTAAGACAGAGCCGTAGAGCCTGTGACGACGATTTATTTTGGAATACCTAATGTTTTTCTTCTTGTGCCTATCAAGTGTTTGAAGGTATGCATGCAAGAAATTGAAAACTGATTTGTTTGCTGAAGCCTGACTTTTTTCTCTCCTTATTGGAACAATTCACATTCAGACAATTTCATTTCCTTGCAAAACCTCCTTAACAGGAAAAGATTTTAAACATGGGCATCCTTGGTGTATGCCTATGTGCTGAAAAGAGTGATATTTTTTTTCTCGAGCATGATATGCATGTGTTCTTGTTATATGTGTAATTAGGTTTCCTACAGAGATAAATTTCATTGGTATTAGACCATGAATATACGGTGGCTTAATGCATTTTTCAGAGTTTAATTTGGATTCTGTGGCAACCGATATAGACATAATACAAGCCATAAGGAGTGCAGTTGTTTTGTAACTCTACAGGATCCTAGTCCAATAATAGTACACTCTAAACAGTGTGCTGTTTCGGTTTTTATTTATAATTGGCATGAGGGCAGAAACAATTTACGCGTTATGTGACCACATTTCATCAGTTTTGGAACAGTCCAAATGATTACTTTATTACGTGTTGGTTAAACAAATACAGATAGATAACATTAATTAGTTAGTTAGGTTAGTTGGTTAAATAAATAAGGCATCTTGCTTGTAAATAAGAGGGGAGGTAGAGAGAAAAGATCTAGTCACTTTTTGATTGAATTGGCGCATTGGGAGATACTGACCATCAAATTTCTACAAGTTAGGCATAATATTTGATACCAGATACTATTCATGTGGTTGTAGTGAGTAGTCACTGCATTTTTAGCTTCTTTTCACTGTCTTATTGCGGCCCTTTGGTTAGATAAGAGAGAAACTTAACATTTTGTTGTCTTGCTGTCCATCTGTCTTATTTTTTTCTTTCTATTAGTGTTTATATTTGTAGGTGATTTGAATTTGAAGTTTAACATCCTAAATTGACCCTTTAACTAAGATTTTTTCTCTGCTATTGATTTCAAACTGCTTTTGGAGAGAACATGACATCAAAAAGGGAAAGGGAAGTTGTTGATAGAGTAGAGGATAAAGGGCTTGATAATGAATCAAAAAGGCAGAAGCTGGATGAGGATTCTTTATCCTCTCCTCCTCCAGTCTCCATTGCGAATCCACTTTCTGGGTTGGCTAATAATTATGCTGACATTGACGAGGAGGAAGAATATGTTCAAAGGGAAAGGGGTTCTATTAATGAGATGAGGAATGATGGGTCCCAGCACAATGGGCATAGATACGGAGAGGCTGATGATAGTGATAAAGAAGATGATTCACAATTATTTAGTGGAAGAAACAATCGTCAGGTTGAGGTTCGGAAGGATTGTCCTTATCTTGATACTGTTAATAGACAGGTATTTTACTTATTTTGTCCATTGTTGACAGTAATTTTACTTGTTTTCATGCATGTCTGATTTTTTATGACATTTATGCATGCAGGTTTTGGATTTTGACTTTGAAAAATTCTGTTCTGTCTCCCTATCAAATTTAAATGTGTATGCATGTTTGGTTTGTGGGAAGTATTACCAAGGGAGAGGGAAGAAGTCTCATGCATATACACATAGTCTGGAAGCTGGGCACCATGTTTATATCAATCTCCGCACTGAAAAAGTCTACTGTCTTCCTGATGGTTATGAAATTAATGATCCTTCATTAGATGACATTCGGCATGTCTTAAATCCAAGGTTACTCTAATTTTTTATTTGGCTGTGCTTGCTGCAGAAAAAATTTAGCAACATCTTTCTGTTTCTATGGTCATCAGCTGTCGGCTGGTGACTATGTTGATATTATAATCTTTTGTACAATGTGTGTCACTTGTTAGCTGGTTAGATTATTTATTTACCATTTGTCTCCCTAGAAAAGTGATTTTTATCCTACCTGGTAGCTCAAAATTAGTGCTAATTGATTTGTGCTTTGTATTATGTGTCATGAGTTAATATTTTTATCCTGACACCATGAAAGATCAAGCCTAAATTTTTCTCTAATTAAGAATCACATAGAAACATTTATGCATCCTTAATTAAGTTGCCATCATCATTATCGATTATGATTTCATGCTATTTTATGTTTTCATTACCTTGAATTCTTTAAATGATATTCATTGTCTATTAAAAAAGCATGGTCTACGGGCATTCATACAGTTCTCTATATGCAGACTCACTGCAAAAGAAGTTGAACAACTTGACAAAAATAAGCAGTGGTCTAGGGCACTTGATGGTTCTAGTTACCTTCCTGGAATGGTATATTTTTCACACATATAAAAATGGTATTTTTAATGTTATAGAAAGGTTGTTAGGTGTTTTATGGCCTACATTTACACTTTATACTATGACTTTTTCAGGTGGGACTTAATAATATCAAGGAGACTGATTTTGTGAATGTAACAATTCAATCCTTAATGAGAGTTACCCCCTTGAGGAATTTTTTCCTCATCCCTGAAAATTATCAACACTGTAAATCTCCACTTGTTCATCGATTTGGTGAGCTCACTAGGAAAGTATGGCATGCACGAAACTTCAAAGGACAGGTTTGTTTCTGATAAATTCATTGTATGGTATATTATTAGAATTTGATGGTGACTTGTCCATTAATATGTGTGCCAATAGGTCAGTCCACATGAGTTTCTACAAGCAGTGATGAAAGCCAGTAAGAAAAGGTTTCGGATAGGTGCACAATCTGACCCAGTTGAGTTCATGTCATGGCTGCTTAATACACTACATGCAGATCTTAAGACATCAAAAAAGAATAACAGCATAATCTATGACTGTTTTCAGGTTCTTTTTCGTCCACTTAATTTTCCTTTCTTTTGGTTGACATGCTGTTGCTGGCTGCAGCTATCCACTAGTCGTGTTTGTTGTTTTTACTGTGCTTGCAGGGTGAACTTGAGGTTGTGAAAGAGATTCCTAACAAAGGGGCCATTGATAAGAAAGAAAACAATGAAAACCAGAACAATGCTGAGAAACTTTTGGATGGGGTAAATGAGCGACATGCATTTGTCAAAGAAACTTCTAAAATGCCTTTTCTAATGTTAGGTTTGGACTTGCCACCACCTCCTCTTTTCAAGGATGTGATGGAAAAAAATATAATACCACAGGTACTGTTCCACCAATGCTATTGTCTTTGCTGCATGAGATGTTATAGTTGATAATGATATAACCTACATCGAGGGGATCTAAGTTGAAGTTTAAATCTTGTTATTTTGTCTGTGATTGTTATATCCGAGAGCCTTGTAAAAATAAGAAAATTGTGGATATTCATTTACGGAAGGATGTTTTAACATCAATGCTTGTAGGTAACTTATTGTAACTTTTAAACCATTATTTAAGAGCAAAATAAATAGTTTGTGAGATTTACTTGACTGATTTTGCCTTTTTTATACATCCTATACAGTAAATTTATCTTATTTTTTCATCATGTCCTTTGTGTTGGCTGTTTCTTATGCTATGTGCTGTGGACTGCATTTTGGCTGCCAATATGCTATTTACTATCTCACCTATACGCACATACATTTTGTTTCATGTAATGCATATTTTAATTTAGGAGACTTCAATGACTAATCTAAATTCTGCATTGATAATGGTTATTTTCAGCATTACTCACTACTTGCATTGATCTTGACAAAAAATTGGCTAATTTGATAGAAGAAAATTCATAGTTCAAAGAATACATCCGACACTGACCAATGACTTTTTGTGGTCCATGACACAAGAAATAACCTTCAAGTTCCGGTTGCATTCAAACTATACAGACTTAATACTGTCCATGACTTTTATGAGTGTGTAGAATAATTTTATGAGCAGCATGATCCACACATTTTTATGGAATGAAAGCCATGACTCTACTGTAATAACTGCTCTTTTTTCATTGTTAACGCATTATGTTATGGTCATTGGTCAGTATAAAATGATTTATCTTATTTGCTCTGTGAAATGTTAGTAAGAACCGTATTCTTTGTTTCTTTTAAAGTAATTGAAATTCCCCATTACACACTCCCATGAGTATACATGCCCCTAGTTGTATTTTGTCCTAGTTCCAATAAAATCCCTTTCCATGAGAGGACCCTTGTTTGGTTGATCTCCACTTGTTCTGATTCTCGTCACGAGCTTTCAACTTCCAATTATTTTACAACTTTTCTTTAAGCCTATATACAATATTATAGTCATTCTTCTCCTTGTCGGAAAACTTCAAAGAATATTTTTAAACACTAAAAATGACTAGGGAGACAAATTTTGAATACCTTTTCTGTACACTCATTTATCTATTTTGAACCACCTGTACACCCTTTGTATTTTGTAGTTGAAGTTCCCATCTTCTTATAGGGTAGGTTTATGCATCCATTTCAAAATATCTGCAAATACCATGGGGTAAATTACTCTCCTCCCCACAAACCAGTCATATCTTTTGTGTACATTTTAATTACTCAAGATTTATGAATTTAAAATGCACCTGTAATTATTTTACATACCCCCTAACATTGTAGTATAGTCTAGGTGGAATGATGTAAAGCTTTAAAGTAAAAATATTAGAGTTCCCTTTAGATCAAGGATAATTAGTTCAATTTGGAATTCCACATTTCCACTTGTGAACTTGAGTTTTGGTTTTTATGTTTATAGCTTTTTATTTTGAAGTTCTATCTGTCTGTTTTTTCCTACTTGCCTGATAAAGCTTGATTTTTAGGTTCCACTCTTTAACATACTGAAGAAGTTTGATGGTGAAACTATCACAGAGGTGGTCCGTCCTCATATAGCAAGGATGAAATATCGTGTTACTAGATTGCCTAAGTATATGATTCTTCACATGCGGCGGTTTACTAAGAATAATTTTTTTGTGGAAAAGAATCCTACATTAGGTAAGAATTTATAGTGCAATGTGTTGTAATTTGTTCATGTTAACACCCACATACTTCTAACTTCACCCTATATTTGCTTCAGTCAACTTTCCTGTGAAGAACTTGGAGTTGAAGGATTACATTCCCTTGCCAACACCAAAAGAAAATGAGAAATTGGGATCTAAATATGATTTAATTGCTAATGTTGTTCATGATGGCAAACCTGGTGAGGGTTTGTACCGGGTATTTGTGCAGCGCAAATCTGAAGAACTATGGTAAGTTCTATTTCTCAATAATATAAAAAATCCCCATAAATTTGAATGGATGTATGGATGTACAACAAAGACGTGGACTAAGACCTTGTTTCTTTAGGTATGAGATGCAGGATTTGCATGTCTCCGAAACACTTCCTCATTTGGTTGCACTATCAGAAACTTATATGCAGATTTATGAACAGCAAAGCTGAGTTTGAATCGTTTCCTTTGTGCACCACAACCTGAAGCACATTGTGCTGAAGGGTTGACTAACACTTATTATTTCATCTGGGAAGCTGACAAACAGTAACGAGCTTCAGTAGCAACTTCTCTCACAAAGAGAATCAATTGATCTCAAACCCTATCGCCTTCTGTTTCAATTCACAGCATATGCTGAGTTAGTGAGCGTGGCAAAACTCTATTGACAAGAGGTTTTTCTCTTTATTCGGGTAAGGAATTTTATAAGCACTATTTGTTTAGTTGCATTTTGTTATTGTGCAGATTCGGTTTTGGACTACACTGGATTATTGAGTCAGTGATAGTTATTGTAAGACATTCGTAGAGCCTGTGACGATATCAAGTGTTCGATGTTATGCATGAAAGAAATTGAAAACTGATTTGTTTGCTGAGACAATTCACATTCAGACAATTTCATTTCCTTGCAAAACCTTAACAGAAGATTTTGAACATGGACATGCTTCGTGTATGTGCTGAAAAGAATGATTTTTTGTTGTTGAGCATGATCGCATATGTTCTTGTTATACGTTTAATTAGATATCATACAGAGTTAAATTTCATTGTTATTAGACAATGAATGTACGTTGGCTTAATGTATTTCAGTTTACTTCGGATTCTGTGGTAATGGACATAGATATAATAGAAGCCATAGGAGTGCGGTTGTTTTGTAACTCTAGAGGATCCTGGTCCAATTGTACATTATTCTAAGCAGTGTGCTGTTTTGATTTTTCATTTATAATTGCCATGAGGGCAGAAACAATTTACGCATCATGTGCCACATTTCATCAGTTTTGGAACAACCCAAATTATTACTATATTATTTGTTGGCTAAACAAACATTAGTTAGTTTAGTTGATTAAACAAACAAAGCATGGGGAGGTGGAGAGAGAGGATCTAGTAATTTTTTGATGGAATTGGATTGTCTATTAAACGCTTGAAAGGATTGCCTAATGTTTTTTCAGAAAGGTTTTCTAAAATGTTATATAAATAGTAAAGGGAAGCAATGTGCTAGTATAGAAAGAGATAGTAATCACTAATTTTTATTTCTTTTAAATAACTTCATCCATGTCAATTCCCAAGTTATTATTTTATTAAAAAAATCAAATAAACTCATTCTATCTAATGCCAATTAGTTATTGACACTACAATCACACGCAAATAATTAATTAATATATTAATAGTAAACCAAAACTAATATAGATGTTATCTATGTACAAAATGGAGTTGTTTCAACATTAATGCAATTGATGTAAAATGTGTTACTTTTATAATACTTTTATAAAAGGAGAGAAGAATGGTGGCACGTGAGAGAAGAAGGCGATGATGCTTGAAAAAAAAATAAAAGGAGAGTGATGCTTAAGGGAAACAAAAGATGCAATGTTTTAAAGGAAACAAAAGATGCAATGTTTTCTTATGCTTATAGAAAATATGTTTACAAGTGACAACAATGACATTAGAATTTTTTAATAATTTTACATAATATATATTACTAAAAAAATTATATATTCCTGTAATGATGTAATGATATAAATAAATTTACGGGAATTGAAACCGTAGAAAATTTTAGAAGAATACTAAAATTCGTTATTTTTATAAAACATTAAACGTATTTATTAGTGTTAAAACGAAGATAATTAATTATAAAAAATACTCCATGATTAATTTATCTACATCTATATATATACACTAATGTTTTGCATTTATTTATATATTGCCCATCTTTCTATAATTATTTATAAAATGAACATGATAAAGAAATCGTTAATGTGACAATGTAGTGAGTGAGGCTAATAATGGGTTGTTTTTGTGTATTGCAACGCAAACTTTCCATGGAAGAGATGAAACAAATACGAGTGACTGAGTTGTAAAGTAAGGAATATAAGAATAAGAAAGGAAGTAAGAAGAAGAGGAGTGTGATAACTCCGGACAAAAAGTGAACGAAGGGAATTTCCTGCATATCACGTAAGCATATGTTCCAACTTGTGCTAAATTTAGTTTATCCTTTTTTAAAGCAATGATATTGCATAATACACGAGTTGTCACATTGCTTTTAGGGTCTTATTGCAGACTCACTTCTGTTTCAGTTCAAGCTCACTCAAGTTATGTCAAACTTTCTCTACACATTATAGCCAACCAAAGCAACGTTTAAATATGAAACTGCTAATTAAGCTGAATCAGCACAGCTTAATCGATCCTTACTAACCTAAAAATTGAACTGTAATATCATACTTAATTAACACGAGATCTCACATCGATTATAAATTGTTTTCGAACGGAGTTGGAACCAAAAGAACTATTGAACCACTTTTCGGTCAGTTTGCACCTCATTCCTTCCTCTCAAACGAACTCCTGCACTCTCGTTCTTTCACTCCTCCTCTTCGTGAAGTTCGGACTCGGATGATATCGGCAAACGACACTCTAATACTCAAGTCAAATTTCAGCATTCGACACTCACGACATTCAGTATTTAGTACCAGATGATTGCATATATACATGATTATTTGATATCTGTGTTTATTTATATAATTATTGTAGACCTTTCATTATTAGGCCTGATTAAGGACTTAACCTGTAATTAAGAATGCAGTATTTATTGCTTAACCTTTTATTAGCTCGTAAGTACTCCGCTTGAATGTGATAATTTCGGTCAACTCTAGACTTAATCCGTCCTATGGATTGACAAATTCAAAATAAAAAAATTTTATTAAATGGAAACAATTTTATAAAAGGTTATGTTATGCTTAAATTCTCCTTCTTAATACTATAATATTGGGTTAATAAAGTCACTTGCTATTGTGCAATTTTCACATCAACTTTGTAAACAGGGTTAAAGTAATATTTCTCTATCTCTTTACACAAGCTCACATTACACTAAAAGATTATTTCTTATTATGGTAGTTTTAGCACTTACAGTATACCAGAAAGCAATTCAGTAGTGTGTTTTTAGTCTTGTGTTTTCAACCTGTAATAATTCTTTTCAAAATTCTTATCCTCTTTAGGAAGCATGTCCCTGGTACCAAAGAGGATAAAAGAGAACTTGAAGACCAAAAGTGACCGTACCCAACTTGAAGAAGTCACGTCATAACCAAATCCACTGGTAACAAACACCATCATGAAGAAAGAGAACAACTTTTAAGCTATCTCTATATATCTCTATACATCGCAACAAAAACACCAACATCACAACATAAAAACATGAAAAACCAACAACAAAACATGTCACTGCCATTAACCATCTTCACACTGACCCTTCTCTCCTTCACCCTCGCTGCAAATTCCCAAGCCTGCACTGAAGCATTCTTCAAACTGGCCCAGAAAAAGAACATCTCAGACTGCAAGAGATTGCGCACTCTGGGGGCGGAGTTCGCATGGAACCTCCACGGCAACTTCTCCGGCAACAACTCCACCGTGGTGGACATCTTGTTCGGCGCCACACTCCAAACCCAACAAGGGTGGATAGGGTGGGGAGTGAACCCCGGAAAGAGACCAGAGATGGTTGGGACCAGAGCCATCGTGGCCGTCAAACGGTCCGATGGAACGTGGAGTGTGGACACGTACAACATTACGAAGGAGATCAGAAACGGGTGCAATCTTCTGCCGTCGAAAATTGGAATTGTGGTGAGTAAGTCGGTTGAGGAAGAGGCTGATAACATGCACACGATGTATGTTAGATTGAGGCTTCCCTCTGAAGAGTATAACGTAACGAGGCTGAACCATGTGTGGCAAGTTGGGTATGGTATCGAAGGTGGGCATCCCCATCGACATCCAACAACTCTCCGGAACGTCGACAGCACAGAGGTCATAGACTTGACTGATAGCAACGGCCGTAGCACTGGACAGTACCGGAGTTATCTTAGATCGGTGAGAATTATGTATTTTCTTCGCTTTACCTAATTGTTCTTGTCACACATATTTCATAACAGATAAGCTAGATAGAAACACTAGACACACTGAGATGCGTATAATTATGAGGATCCAACATTCTTTTTAAATGATGTGTCTGTCTTGGATACACGTATTATTATCTACACTCGTGTAGGACATATATTGGTAAAATGTCTAATTCAATAAATATTTGTTAAATTTCTAATAATTCAAGCATGATTTTAATACAACTTTAAATACATTAATTTTCTAAAAACTTTAATTTATTGTATAAATTTGCATTATGATTACAAAATTAAGGAAGAAATCCTTTTGACCCAGACATGAGAAACATCTTTATATTACAAAAAAATTGAAAGAGACTTGTGCACGTAAATTTTTATTGTTAATATATATAATTCATATAATATATAGATATGTGTTTTCGTGTCCTACATTTTAGATATTATATGTATCTATGTAGTGTCCGTATTAGTGTCTATACTACATAAACCTATAATTTCTAAAATGTAGAACATGGGACACGGATCTATATATTATATAATTATGAATCATATAAATTGACAATAAATATTTATGTGCACAAGTATTTTCAAATTTTTGTAGGAGAAAGATGTTTCTCATGTCTAGTTCAAAAGAATTTGTTCTTTATTTTTATAATTATAATAAAATTTTATATAATAAATTTGGGTTTTTAAAAAATTAATGTATTTTTCGTTTTTAAAATTGTGTTAGAACCGTGTTATAATTCTCAGAAGTTCAACAAAAAAATTGTTGAATTGGATTTCAGTCATACGTGTCTTACAAGTATTGATGTTCAATACATACACATCATTTAAGAACCGATAAGTAACTATTCTAATTTACCAATAAGTAACTATTCTAATTTTATCGAGTTGAGTTAAACTTATAATTGAATGCTTGCTTAATAATATTTTAATAATATTGTTACACAAATGAAGAGATTGGTATTATATATATTTATTATTTGTGATGGTTGGGTATGTTGTTTGAAATATAGATACATGGAGTGATAAACATTATAGGGTGGGGAACCCTGTTGCCGATTGGGATTATAATTGCAAGGTACTTTCGGGTGTTTCCTTTCAAATGCGAGCCACTGTGGTTTAACCTTCACATTGGTTGCCAATTAACTGGTTTTCTTGTTGGCACCACCGGATGGGCTATTGGGCTAAGTCTCGGACATTCTTCTAGATACTACACCTTCCACGATCATCGTACTTATGCCATTCTCATTTTCGTCTTTAGCACAATTCAGGTATTATTTCTCTTTATAATTTAATCTCATTCATTGCCTTTGCCTCATCCTTAGTCCACTTGTGGATTCATTCCTTAGTAATTAGGTTTAGCTTTTAAATATTTAATTAATGTCATATGATTGCACCAACAACAAACTGCTACATACATGCTTAACTTTTTTAGTTTGCTATCTTTTTAGACTTACTTGTGTTAATTTTTTATACAAGGGTTCCCTCTATTGTAAAGTTTAAGTTCTTGTTTTCATTTTAATCACAACAACCTTTCGCTTTTTCACTTTCTTTGTCATGAATGACATTACTTCTTCTACCCAAGACGACATCAAACATTCCACAAACAACAAAATGATTTTTTTTTTAATAATAACATGTTTTAAAAGTGTTTTAAACGCATTTAGTATAATTGTATTCTAACAAATTATTTGACTATTTTTTATTAATAAATAAATAAATAATAGATATTTCAGAAATACCTCAATTCTTATACAAAATTCTTTATAACCTTCTTATTCTAACATTGCCTGTGACATATTAGCCTGTGACATATTCATATGTATATATAAATCATTACAAAACTCATTCAAATCCTTCTATCCATAATTAAAAAATCTAGTAACTTTTTATAGATTTTATACAAACTAGTGGCTCAAAACACCAATCAGTGAAAAAGTTATCCATCGAACTTTATTCACTACCCATGATCACGCTTTCAGTTGCACTATTGTATAAAATCTTATATGTTCTATCTGCCGCTTTTAAATATCTTCTTATGTCTTTACATTCCACCTATAACTATTATCCACAAATCTGAATCTGATTAAGACATTATTTGAGTACGTATTTACGTGTTGATTCTCATTGCATGCATTGATTGATTCGTAGAAATGGAACACAGTGATGTTGAGAGAAGTTTGGTTATTGATTTTCAGATGTTGGCTTTTCGGTTAAAGCCAAAGATGACGGACGATTACAGAAAGTATTGGAACATGTACCATCATTTTCTTGGTTATGGTCTGTTTGCTATCATAATCATAAACATATTCAAAGGAATTCGCATTTTGGAAGGAGGTGTTGAATGGAAGTGGGGGTACATTGGAAATCTTGCTTTTCTGGGTGCCATCGCTTTTGGCTTGGAGGTTTACACCTGGATTCGCTTCTTCATGCTCAAGCAGAAACAGAATCAAAACAAGAACCAGAACCAGACAGAACAAATTCAGGAGGAGCAGCCACCAAAACTCAATATAATTGCCAAATAATGTTGCCTCCATTAATAATGTCTATTACTTTTTTTGTGTTTTTTTTAGATATTTCATTGAGTTTTATTTAAATTTAAACAATGAAGTACATTATTCATTTCTGGATAATACCTGAGATTTTTATATTCTTTTCTTAACTAATTAGTTTCTTTTATTTATTTTTTTATAACTAGCAAAACACACATTCGTTCTCGCGACTGTATACATTTTTTTATTATTATTTATATATATTTTATTATTTGTACACTTATATTATTATGAGTATAAATTTATAATTTATTCCAATAAATACTAATAATATATATGAGAAGATATATCTAACCGTTAACTGATAATAAATAAAAGAGTCTAAAAGTAATTGGAAAAAAAAAATGAGCATAAATAATAAAAAATGATTTTCTTTCCTTTAACGTGGAAAAAAACCACGCTACAGGGCAGGATGAAGGAGTGATAATAATAAAATATTAACAGCATAAATAATAAATTAAACGTATTGAAATATTAACCGTTAAGTCGTTTTTTAAAAGTCTGGATTAATAATCAAATAATTTTTAATTAAAACAGTCTCTAATTAATATTCTCTTACCACTATTTCTTAGTAATATCAAATTATTATTAGTGCAAAAACATTATGTAATTAAAATCCTCCCATTTACATCCATAGTTGCATAATTATTGTTATAAAAAACAGATGATATTTTTGGAAATAAATATGTTGCATACTATATATATTCTTAGTCATTCAAAAAATGATGTAGAGTGTAAATATTATACTTAGTAGTTTTTTTTTTTTTTTTTAAATCACCCATACATAGGATAAGCTTCTATAAGTAATATTTCCTCACCATTATTCTTGAGAAATCATTTTTTTTAGTAATAATACCGGATTCCACAGGTTACTATGAAGTTTGGACACATTTCTTTGACTCTCATAAAATACATATTGATGAAGTGTTCAATTTTAAAAAATTATTTATTGGATTTTTTACAATTCTATCACACAGTTCTAATACAATTTAAAAAAAATACATTAATTTTTTAAAATTCAAATTTATTGTATAAATTTTTATTATGATTAAAAAATAAGGAATAAATCATTTTGAACTAATTATGAAAAATATTTTTTTAAAAAAAAAATTGAAATATAGTTATACACATAAATTTTTATTTTCAATTTATATAATTTATAATTATATAATATATAGATTTGTGTCTTACATTTTAAAAATTGAGATTCTATGTATTTTCGTGTCTATAAGTATATAATTTATAATTATATAATATATAGATTTGTGTCCTACATTTTAAAAATTGAGATTCTATGTATTTTTTTTTTGTCTATAAATGACTCTATTACATAGGTTACAATTTTAAAAAATTATTCCATTATAATTTTTAGTGTGTAAAAAAAAGTTTAAAGGTTAATATAGTCAAACTGTTCATATTCTGAATAGACAATGAACGATTATTATTTTTATTTTTTTAAATTAGAGACATATATGGTTATTAATGATAGATTTTTTGCACAAATTAAAAGTAAAGTCCAATTTTGTTGGCATAAAGTATATTTTAATTATAAAAATGAAAAAAAAAAAGTGTCGATTGGAATTATTAGAATAATGTAACTGATAGTGGAAGGGTGCAAGAGAAACAGGCGTTAGCATTTTGTAGCATGCAAAACATGTGTCTCTGCCTCCTTCCATTACGCACCATTGCTTCGCATACGCACATAAATAACAAGGAAGTTGGCATCAGAGGAAGAAAACGTCTCACTCGCAACATTCCCACACACACAACATTGCACACTCACTCTGAGTTAGTCAATGGCGAATTTGCCGCAATCAATCTCAATGAGTGGTGGGTCCTTTGGAGCTCCTTCTGTCTCTGCAACAAAGGATCGTAGAATGGCGTCTGTCGAACATCTCGTCCTCGAACTCAGCAACCCTGATCTTCGAGAAAACGCACTTCATGAACTCTCCAAGGTATGCTCAATCGATTTTCCAATTCCAATTTCATCTGTTTCCCCTGTTTTTTCACTCCAACTATTTCAACCACTCCAAACGCCGCGTTCGTTAGGGATTTTGTTTTTCTTTTCTTCTAAATATGATGTTTCGCTATGTTCACATGCTAAGCATTGATAATGGAAGAATTATATTTCTGTTATCTATCTATCTATGTCTCTATCTCGTGCATGTATTCATTCATGTTTCGTCGTTTCAAAACTCGTGCGGTTTAACTAATTTTTTTTTTCTTTTTTTTTTTCGTTTTTTGTTCTGTGTGTATATTAGAAGAGAGAGTTATTTCAGGATCTCGCTCCGTTGTTGTGGAATTCTTTTGGTACTATGGCGGCACTTTTGCAGGTATGCTCTGAGTGACTTGCATTACCGTTACGTATTCCTTATCACTTGGCTTTCTTTTCTGCTGTATTCTTTCGCGTATTTTATGTATTATTATATCAATGTTGTTAGTTAGACCTTATTTCTTTAGAATTTGGACTTTCAAGAGCAAGGTTATAAATGGCGGAAGGCCAAAATTCCACCACATGAACATGTCACTGTGGCTTATTGCACGGCCTTAGAGGAGGGGGCCAAAAACTCTTTGTTATGGTGTAACTGCTATTTGACAGCATTGAATCGTGATTCATAAGTATTTTCGAATAGTTAGCTGCTTTTTAAATTTGTTTCATACTGTTCATCTTGGGATTTTTATTTTTTGTTCAGAGTGCTTTGTAAAATATCCTCTGTTAATATTCTGTGTTAAGAGTCATTATTACATGAAAATTGTAAAGTAAAACCACTACGTTTTTAGAATGTGAATTGTGTAAATCTTAATTCTCAATTTTGATTAAAGTTGAATTTTGGTTGATAAATTGATTGGTGATTAGTGTAAAATTGTTTTGAAAACATTTTTTAAAACATGAAGAGCATCAAAATGTTCTTATTTTTTTTAGTTTTTTTCTAAATGAAATAATGCTTGCTCACCTCTTACTAGATTTATGTTATTTTTTAATTCTCTTATTTTCTTCCAGGAAATAGTTTCAATATACCCTGTTATTTCACCACCAAACCTCACTCCAGCACAATCAAATCGAGTCTGCAATGCTCTTGCTCTTCTTCAGGTGAGAATTGAGATAATCACGTTCTATCAAATTGTATATCTCATTTTCAACAGTTCGACACACTTTTAATAAGTTTCAAATATTTTTTAAACCCTGAAAAACTCCAGTCACATAAAGTATACTATGTCCGGTCTTTTTCTCCTTTTGTTCAATGCATTCTTACTAACACGTCTCTTTTACCCATGGATTTTTTTAGTGTGTGGCGTCTCACCTTGATACAAGGATGCAATTCCTAAATGGTAATGGTATTCTAATTATAACTTAGCATTATTTATTAGTGATGGAACAAGTGATATGTTTTGATTTTATTTTATGAAAGTTATCTTAAGGAGTTTTTCAATATGAGCTGGTTTGAACCCAATATAAGAATTTTTTGGCCAAGTACTAAGGGATGCTCGTGTTGAGGTTTAGTTTATGCTTGCTGAGTAATACTTGGAATGGGAAAAAGTACTCGAGTCTAGAATCCAAGTTCATGAGCTCAGTCATTGCTGCACTTGATATTAAATATGTCACCCAAATAGATGAGAAATTTGAAGTTATCACGTCTAGGCTACAGAGACATGTATGATGGAGTGACGGCTAGAGTGAGGATTCCTATAAATGAGACTAAAATCTTTCTTATAGGGATAGTATTAATTAAGGCTCAACCTAAACTCCTTACTTATGATTTAAAATCAACTTAGATATCAATGAAACGGTGATATCCTAATTAGGTTTTCATCTTAAAGTTTCATCAATCACATGTCACCACATGAAAAATCTATGAGAACAAGAAAGAAAAAATACAAGGAGCATGAGGGAACCAAACCAAGTTCACATGAAAAATCTATGAGAACAAAAAAGAAAAAGATACAAGAAGCATAAGGGGACCAAACCAAATTCATGCAAAGAGTAAACCAAACAAAGCCTAAACTCTGGGAGGTCTAAACGATTTAAAAAAAAAAACAAAAATAAACAGGTAAAGCAACAAACCAAAGAAAATCCAATTTATTAAAAATAAAGTGTTACCAAAACCATCAGCTCATCTATCACCCTGGCGAAGATGGGAGAGACTTTTTAAATCATATCTTTGTAGTGTTAAGAGCCTTCTGCCAACAAGTTTTCATCCTTCATGGAGTACAGAAATTTTAGAAAGCATAAGAAACCAATAGGAGTCAATATTAACCAACATCATGCATAAACCAATCATTATTACCTTTGGAATTTCAAGTCTAAACCTTGAAAGACATTGGAATGGGAGTAAAAATGGAAAAATATGTCATACCACAAGTTTTTAAAATTAAATATTCATAATACAAATTTTTAGAGAGAAATTAAGGAGGATGTTTACTAGAAAATTGGGTATTATGATGTGCTTGTGTTTCATGTTTTGAACACTCAATCAATATTACTAGAGTTTGTCATTGGTGTCTCAAAAGTGGTAAAGTCTTAATCACCAAGGCATCAGCTCTATAATAGTATATTGGCTATTATGAATTGTGTAAGTCGTACATCATTTTGTGGATTATTCAAGTGTTTCTTTCAAGGAGGGTCCTCCAAGTATATTTCCAAGAATAATAAAGGCTTTCATTTTTTTTATTGATGTTATTCTAAACATTTGCTTTCGTATAGTATATGTTCAATTCATGATATCTTATCCTCCCTGTATTTTAAAACTGCCATAGGATATGGTAAATTGCTAAACAATTAAAATTAAAATAATGTTAAACTATAAAATTTATTGGATGATGGTTAGACCATATATAATCTAAAAAAGTTCGGTATAAACCAGAATCATGTGCTTAAATTTTAAATGCAAACTCTTTCTTAACATTGTCTATCTTGTCATAGGACTTCTACTTATTCTTGCTAGGAAATGAAGCTTCTCTGTCACGCAGTTTATAGGTCATACCACTGGCTCTTAGTAGTTAGTCGTCCTTGTTTTACTTCCAGTATACTGTCATACTTTTGGGCTGAAGTGGAAGGCATGTTGTAGTTTTTCTTCTGTTTTTTTTTTTTTTTCTAATTTATATGTAAAGAGATTCCTTTGACATTATCTAATTCAGTAGTGTTTTTGTCCATTATAATTAACACTTAAAAGAAAAAATATATCAGTCTTTTCACTTACCTTGTTTCATCTGCAGCTCATATACCTCTATATCTGTATCCCTTCCTTAATACAACAAGTAAGTCGAGGCCATTTGAGTATTTGAGACTTACCAGTCTAGGAGTCATTGGTGCCTTGGTGAAGGTAATGTCGTATTACCTCCTTGTTGATTGCTGTTGTTGGTGAAGAATTTCAATTAGTAAAAGTATTGTCACAAAGCCATAAAAAAATATATATTGCAATAACCTCAACTAATGCCTTTCTGAAAAACAGTAATTAGACGTTTAATTAGTGTTGTTGCCACAAATAATTAGTTGTGTTTGTCTTCTAATGTTCATGTATATTTTCAGTTATTTCTGTTAACTTTCCTGTTAACATACAACCCAGCTTGTTAGGACGAGTTCATCACTATTTTCAGAGAATAAAATTTTTCCTTCAAGTGATTTATTTCTCTAGTGAGATGAAAATATTGTCTTTGTTGCTCGCCATAGGTACATTTATACTTTTTCTTGTCATGTGTTTGATTTCCTTTTCGTTTTTATTTCACCAGGTTGACGATACAGAAGTTATAAGTTTTCTTCTTTCAACAGAGATTATTCCGCTGTGCTTGCGCAGTATGGAAATGGGCAGTGAATTGTCAAAAACGGTTAAGTTTACTGATCTTGTTTTTACTTGAGAGTTTCACTCTTGTATTTTGTTTGGTGGTGTTCAGTAAGTAAATGCTGAGTCACATGTTTGTTTTTGCCCCTATCTCGTGATCCTCTCCTATGTCTATCAAACAATTGTATACAGGAAAATTTGTGTATAATATGAAAGTTCCATTTATTGCAGGTTGCAACCTTTATAGTTCAAAAAATTCTGTTGGACGAAATTGGTTTGAAATATATTTGCACTACAGCAGAGCGTTTTTATGCAGTGGGTCGAGTTTTGGGAAACATGGTGGCAACTCTTGTAGAGCAACCATCATGCCGTCTTTTGAAGCATATTATTCGTTGTTATCTTCGTCTGTCAGATAACCAGAGGTTTGTTATAATCATTCTAGTGTTCTAAGTGTTCCTGCCTTGACCTTGTGTTCTCTTCCCAAGTTTCTAATAAAACTTTGGTCACTTCAAAACAGTGCTTGCGAGGCCTTGAGAACCTGTCTCCCAGACATGTTAAGAGACGCTACATTCAGTAGTTGCCTTCGTGTAAGTTGAAAAGTTTTATTTAATCAATATGATTTGAGTGACTCTATTAAGTAAATAGAAGATTAGAAGCAGGTATTATAAAGTAATGTTTGCTTTCTTCTTCATAAAGCAGGTATTATGAAGGGATGATGATGATTCATACTTTTATGCTGTTAGTATTTTTATATTGGTTTGATTTTATGCATGCAGGAAGACCCAACAGCAAGGAGGTGGCTACAGCAGTTGCTTCACAATATCGGAGTCAATCGAGTTCCTGCACTTCAAGGTGGAGGAGGATTTGATCACATGATGGTGTCGTGAGAAAAAAATATTTTAATTTTTTGCTTACTGTCATGAAATTTTCTAACTTGCTGTGAGTGAACATTGAATGGTATTTATTCTCGGATATCTATTGAAAATGAAAATTTGGTAGGAAGGATCTAAGTTTTCCGCGCTTGATGTAAACAAATGAACATCTAATCTCACAATCTCATGGGAATGAGAGCAATGACATCTTAAGGTAATATTTATAATACTTGGAGAAATTATTTACTCACATCACATCCTTTTTATTTTTAATTAATAATTCATTTTTCTTATATTTTCAATAAAATAATACTTACTATTTCTCTCCTTAAAACTACTTTTTATTTATATTATAATATTAATTTAAGAGTTTGAATTCATATGGAGTATTAGATAAAGTATAAATTTTTAAAATCTTAATAAATTCAGTATTATATCTTTTATTAAATATTTATAAAATTTTAACAAATCCCCTTAAAAGAATATTTATACTCAAAACATTACAAGTTTTGGTTCACAAATTAGTTGTGTTTAAACCATAAAAATAGTTTAGGTCTCAGCAAATTATTTGTCAATTTCAGTTACATTTTTTCATTATTCAGTTCATAGCACTCTTTTAAATGATTTTAAGTTCTTTTATCAATTTTGTAAAATTATTTATTTAGTCGCTAATTTAATAAATTTACCATTCAGTTCCTAAACATGAAGATTATATCTCTTTGTTTCTATGACTTTAAATAGTAAGGAGTAAAGAAAGAGAGACTGAAATTGGTATCTGCCAAGATTATAATGGTATTTGTAAGAACTAATATTCAGACTCATAAATTACAACCAAGATTATCAAAAACAATTTCCAAACAAACTGCTAAAATATCCTCAAAGAGGCCCCTATTTTTAAATGAAGCTTAAGTTAGCTAATGTCTAAAGATTACAGTAGAAGACACTAAGAGATTCCAATAGGAGATGGAAGAGACACCCCCACAAAAATTACAACAACACTTTGATTCTGTGTGTGATTAATTACTGTCCAAGTAAGGCCATAAGCATCAATGAAGCAGCAGTGTTCTGAGCATCCTTCACCCTAGATTTTTCATAGCCAGACATTTGAAGGATCCGTTCCTCTTCTTCAATAGTTATCTCAACAGCACAAACAAATCTCTTCTCATGAGAGGGACCCGAATCCTTCACAATCCTGTGAGGCATTGCAGAGTTAGTCAACATGTCAAAAGTTTCACACATGAAAATCAATGTTACTCATTTGATGAATCATCTTAAAAAACAGTACCTATACACTGGCTTAGGCCATTTTTTATTCTCGCAGAGTTCATGTAGTCTATGTTTGGCTCCTTCAATAATCATGTTCCCATCCTCGTCAGGATAAAAGTTCATGTTACTGCAGCAAGGTCTCGTACTGGTCCGAGGAACCAGATATGCTAATCTATTCAAAGCAATCTTTGCTGCTTCAAGTTTTGCCAGATCCTTCTGGACAGAGGTAGCAGAGGCAATAATCTCTCCATCAACAAACACATTCGCCATGCTCTCTGTTTCGTTTCTCACCTGTTTAATCTCAACATGTTTCCCCCTTTTCTGGCATATTTCAAATAATGCCGTCACCGGTTGGGGCTGTTGCTCCAAATCCTCAGGTGTCACTATTGGTTCCAAAATTCCTCTGAAATTCTGTCAAAATCATAATCAAAATCCAAGAAATCAATTTTTCAACATCTTGAATTTTACAAAAGCATCTAAAAAACTGATTTCAAATGCAACTTTGAAGATTTTGAAGCCATCACTGTCTTCACCAACATGAAAACCTCGTCCAAAAACTATTCATAAAGATCATGATTCTTCGCACTTTATCATCTCAATTGATTCAAAGAACAGCGAAAAACAATGTAAAACCTTACCAGATGATCACCTAAATTTTAATTTCAAAACTCAAAAGAAATTGTCATCATTCATCATCCTCTAAGAAAAAAAAAAATCAATACGCACCTTCCATAGTTCCTCCAGGTCGTATCCCACGTCAACGTACATAGCTCCGGCAACGGACTCGACTATATCCGCGAGGACCTTGGGCGCCTTGACGGATCCGCCGTGCGCCACGACGGAGTGATTCTCTAGGGCGACGGCGTCCACAAACCTCTCGACCTGGTCTCTGAGGGCCGGCGCATTGTGGCGGACGAAGCGGTGGAGGCCGTGGCGGACGGCGACCCGGGCGAGCTTCTCGGTGCTGATGTTGGCGGCGCGGAGGGTAGATAGGTGGCCAGGATCGAGCTGCGGGTAGGCGAGAAAGAGGTAGTTGCTGATGGCGAGACTGATAATGGGGTCTCCGATGAACTCAAGGCGCTCGTAAGAAACACCTTCCGTGAAAGATGAATGAGTGAGTGCTTCTTCTAGAAGCTTCCAATTTCTGAATTTGTACCCTAAGATTCTCTCCACCACATTCACCGATGCTTCCATCTCTCTCTGATTTCTGTCAAAAACCCTTTTTCTCTTCTCTGCTGAACTCATCATAATCTTATGCTATTTCACTGCATGTGTTTCTCACATGCATGCTACTTTAAAAAAAATTATCTCTATCCAATTAGTATAATTTTATCTTTTATCTTTTATCTAATCTAATCAAATTTTATTTTATTTATAAACGAACATTATTAGTGTTACTTTAAATAATAGGAATTCAAATATATTCATATTATGAACCAATACAAAGTCTGAATTATGTATTTTTTAATTGATATTAATAAATGTTTTAAAGAAACAGAATGATATTCAAGTTATAAATATGTATTAATATAAATATATATGATATATAGCATGCACGTTTTAAAGTAACCAAACTATGTTATGAATTCGGTTTTTTTTTTATATATGTTATGAAACTTTTTATTTCGTTAAGATTTAAAAACTAGTTTCTGAAATATAGTTTCAAAAGAATCCAAAAATGTATATGTCATAGTATGAATATATATATATATATATACAAAGAATGATAAACATCTACAATAAATTAAAATTAACAAAAATAAAAATATATAGTTTAATGTTATTAGAATGATATTAATATAATGTATTAAAGTAATATTAATATAATATATTTTAGTATTTTTAGTAATTTAGTAATATAGTAATATTTCTAAATGAAAATCATGAGCCTTGTTTTTTAGTTTAGAAAATTGAAGAATTTTGAATAAACTTCCAAGATATTATGCTGATTGTAATGGATGGTTAATATGAAGTTATGATGGTATCTGCATTTACTGTACAAATTATTTTTTTCAATCTCAGCCAAACATTAAGTTATGTCCGATGTGTACATTGGATGCCGCTGCATAAAACTGGTTCGTATGTAAAATGTGTTTGTTTGTAACATACTATGACATGGTCCTCCAAAACATAACACGTGCTTCCAAACAAACAAGTTATTTTTTTCTTAGAATTATGTTCAGCAAAATTCTTAATGCTAACAAACATAGAAAGCATATTTTCTATTAATACATCTTCAGAAATATGACAAAATAACTTCAAACAAACACATTCTAGGTTATTCAATGGACTTTGCTTGCACACAAGACTTCTCTCTTTTGCTTGCACACAAGACCAATATATTATTATAAAATCTGAAAATATTAACGAAATAATTTAATCATGATCAAAATATTTTGTATTCGGAAGTGAGTTGCAAAACCCTTTTCTTTAAAAATCAGATGAGAATTTTCTCTAGTTATATATAAATTTGATTTTATCTCTAATTAACGTGAGATCTTCAATATGTTGAGTATGAAATTATATATTTATGGAACAACCATTCCATTAAACAAGTAACACAAAAGTAACACAAAATATTCAATAAATTTCGTTATGATAGACTATGATAATTAGAAAGTGAATTTAAGTTTAATTCATTCTCACAAAATTGACTTATAAGATGAAGAATTCTAATATAATGTTAAAAATTTAATCTAATAAGATTTGTTAGACTTATTGTATCACTTATCATCATATTATTGTTAAACCATCCATAAATATCTAGTCACGAGATATCCATACATTGACGTGATATTGACTAGAGATAATATTAATTTTTAATATTCTTAGTGGAGACAATCCTCCCTTATAAATTGGTCTTAGAGAAAGATTCAAACTTAAACCTAACTTCTAATATTTTTATATTTATTTTTATAAAAGGTGTTTGATTTTTTAAAGTAAGCATGAATGTAAAAATTGTACATTATACTATTAAATTATTTGAAGATTTTTTTTATTAGCAATAAAAATAAATAAATGTGAATCACTTCAAGGGTGATTTCAACCCTTATGCAGAAAAAAAAAACCTTGAAAAAAACACTCAATCAAACTACACAAGAACCTCTATCAAACCTTAGACACCACCCACATAACAACTTCCCAATATGACAGACTAATTAAAAGGGTCGAAACATCAATCAAAATAAGAAAAGAAAGCATAGTTCAACTTAAAAATAAATGAATACCATACATTTAACTGAATCAAAATTCACATTATCGAAGTTCGAAGTAGAAGAAATATAATTTAGAGTTGGTGATTAGTTAGGTAATTGGTGGGGCTGGCCAAACAAATTGGATTGGCTTGCCTTGAGACTTATTATAAGGCAATCAAATCCAATTCCCTATTGTTATACAAATATCATAGAACCAAAAAGATAGCATCTTACCGAAAAAGAGATTTGGAAGAAACATTCCAAGGTAAATTGAGCCCACAAGAATACCAAAATAGGTCTACGCAAGGTCTTCATGTTTATAGAACAGAGAAAAGACAAAAAAACTTATATTATTATTAGCTGTCAGAGATTACAAGTTATCATATCCCTTAAAAGTAGCCATAGAAAAAGAACTCACTCCTACCAGCTCTTGGTTGTCACCAACTTCACCATCCCTCCATGAAATAAAACACGTGTGTGCACTGAATTTTTTTTATCAAAATATAAAATTTTAAAATTTAAAATTGGATGGAAAAAACATTATATAATATTTATCTTATTTTATACTAGTGTTAGGAGTTCTTTAAAGTTGTTTACTTTATTTTCACTTTGATAACTTTTATGACATTGTATTTAAATTTAGATTTATATTTCCATTCAAGTCCATTTCATGCAATTTATAATTTATGTAACTGTTTTACGTATGTTTGTTATGTTATTTCAATTTTAAACGCATTTTTTATAATTATTATTTTCAACCAAATTGTTTCAATTAATCTTTATTGTTTAACCTAATTATTCTGGTTTTGAATTAAATATTATTTTCTTTGAAAATTCTTATAATCATAAATATAAGTTTTAATTTACACACTGAAATTGGTCATGCTCCTTTTTAATCGATAAAATTTCGTAAAAATTATTATATATCTAAAGTTGTAGAATGTGATGAATTAAATAAATAAAAAATTACAATTATATGTAATTTTTTAATTAAGATAGTTAATTGATCATATTTTCACCGAAAACACCCGTCAAAATTTGAAGAAATTTATATTAGTATCCCAAAAGTAAAATAATATTCTCTAATTTAACTCCAAAAACTAACCACAATGACAATACAGCAGTGCCTATGACTGGCCAAATGTTTGCACGATGAAGCCATAATGTGATAATAAACATGAATAGATATTCTTCTCAATATTCTTATCTAGAAGGATGCATCTACCAAATAAACAAATCAACCATTTTAGAAGAGATGCCAAACTTATATTCTTTCTTTGATGCTCTACTATGGACATACCAATGTCCAAACCTTTCAAATAATACAGAACACTTATTAATATTATTAACGAGAACGAGTATTCTTGGGTAAATATTTACAAATCATTATTAAATAATAAAAATTTAATTTAATCATCCTATTGTTAGAGAGTCATATAGATTAGAGATAAATCCTAAACCCTAAATTCTAAACCTTAAATCTTAAATCCTAAACAATGAACAATGAACATTGAATCCTGAACCACCCTAAACCATAAATCTTAAACCATAAACCCTAAACCCTAAATCATAAATCTTAAATCATAAATCCTAAAAATATTTCATAATTTATAAATGAGTGAATACCTCACATTATAAATTGGTTTTATAAAATTAAGTTAGGTTTAAAGTCATCTAGGTTATGATCCCTCCTCTAGGTGTTTATGGTCCCTGGTTGGTAGTTTTAGGAAGGGAAGTGGTGCACAGAGTCTAGATATAGATAGGTATCATTTTCTTTATCTGTAAACGGGTTGGGATACCTCTGAAGTATCCCTTTTAATTATTTTATTATTTGCTGATGAAAAAGAATGATATCATAACCAATTATAGTCTATCCTAACAAAAATTTGTTAGACTTATTAGGTTACCTAGTATTACGTATATAAGTGAGTACAAACATTATTTTATAAATCAATTTAATAAAATTAAATTAGAGTAAAAAATATAATATAATGAATATATCTCAAACAAGAATATCGAAGAAAAGATAGAGAACACCTCATCCAAAGCTAACCTCCAATAACAAATGTATTAGAATGTTGATTACCATGGGGTCATATGTTTTTTCTGTACACTTGGCTAGATGATGGTACGTACAGAATCATGACAGATGTATAATCAAATTGAACACTCCTCGTCTGTTTTTTCCTTTAAATATGCAGCTGCCTCTATCAAACATTACCTGGCACTTCTTTTGGTATCAAGTATATCACACTTTCTTCCACAAAGTTTTTAATTAAATATTCCAATTACATAAAAACATTTTCAACTACCTTTTTTTAACAAGATAACCACATCTTTGTCACTTCATCAGTCATCACATGACTTGAGAAAAACAGGAAACCCTCAAGTACAGCTCAAACAACTAATTTTCTTATGTATTTAATTAATAGACCAGTTTTTTGTTTAATCACTAAGCTAGCCTATTTTTTTAACATGCAAATCATAAATAATGGTTCATTACAATAAGTTTCCCATAAAGCTAGAAAGATATTTATAATCGATTTCGTTGATATAATCTTTTATTCACTCTGAGCAATTGCAAGACGAAGATTATATTGTCAGTATCAAAACAAACCTACAATCAAGATCTTTTAGTTGAAAAGATAAGAAATTATTGTTCCAATCTCAAATTTAAATATCGTTTGTTTTGAAAGTTTGTGATCCCTCGTAATTTTAATTTTAAAACATCTCTTAAAAAATATATATAAATTGTCTTTGATGTCGACTTATGAATTGTCTTTGACCTCGAGTAATGTAGAAATATATTGACGGAACAAAATTAATAAACATAGCTTGGTTGCAGATTAAAATCTGTACAAACCCAGTGGGAGAAAAATATCACAGAAGCAGTATATAATTTCTCTTTGGCTCCCAACTAATAGAACCACAAAATCAGAAGCAGTGTTTATACAAGAAATGAGTTATTCTAAAAAGGAAAGAAAAAAAAAAGTAATATTTTCCTAAAAGGGTTCCTGATAAACCTCTCTCTGCATCTTTAACTGCATGTAGAAGTTCCCAATGAAGGCCTCAGCTTTGGCAAACAACTCTTGCCCATTACCTGCTTCAATCTCTTCATCCCTCTCTTCACTTTCTCCACCTCCTATGATCCAAACATTTGCCATTGAACTACACTTTTTCATCTCATCCACTTCACTCACACCAGCATCAGAACCAATCATTTCAACAACCTTAACCTTCCTTTGATCACTGTGGTCTGAGGCACCACTTCCACCTCCTAACATGTTGAAAGCTTCTTCCCTTTCCTCATCATGTTCATGCACTTCTGGGGGCATTGCAGCTTTCTGGGTGACAGAAACATGCTGCTTTCTGTCTTCTAAAGGCTTGGAAAAAACTGAGAGAAGACCAGCTTCTGCTCCCAGTGCAATGATGAGAAGATTGAAGATGAAGTAAAGGTAGGTTGGCCTCAGAGAAGAAGGTAACAGGGGTGTGATCCCAAGGAGAAGAGCAAGGACAAAGAGCACTAGAATTTCAAATTTGTTGAATGTTTTCATGACTTAGAAGAAGAAGAATAAGAAAAATGATGAAAAAGATGGAGAGAATAATTGGAATAGGAATAAAGTGTTGGATTGTGGAGATGTAAATAGAGAAATGAAGGAGGAAAAAGACAAACAGTGAAAGTCACTTGCATCAGTGTATAATAGTTGTTGCCAGTGTTTCAGTCAACAAAAGTACAAAAATATTTGTGTGGGCTAATATTCTAAGAAAACAGACAAGTTTTTTTAACACAAGAATAAACAACATATATTTTACATTGTTTATAATAATATTTTTAAATTTAAAAAATATATTAATTTATTAAGATGTAAAGTATATGTTTTTATTGTAAGGGTCACACTTCTGAGAAAATTCTCACCAATTCGTAAAAAAAAAAAATAGAACTATCGTGACAAAAAAAATGTACAATATAAAAAAAATATGATTTTTTAATTTAAATTATTTAACTTTGCAATTTTATTTTGAATGATTTTGAATTTACATAAATTATTTAACTACTATCGAATAAAAAATAATAAGTACAAAAATTACTATTTCAACTTTGTACATGTTTACCAAATAATTATTAAAAATTTAAATAAAAACATATAGTTGAGAAAATAATTTATATAAATAACAACTAATTTTTTCACGAAAAATTGTCTCAATGATATTAATAAAGAATCTTAGTTGTTATATAAATACGTTTTATTATATTAGTTTTTATTTTATTCATCAAGTTTCTAATGACTTTCGAAAAATAGAATATTAGGATTTTTTTAGTTTTTTATTTATTTTTATTATAATCATTTCGTTTTGTTTTCGTATGACATATTAAACTCCATAAATAGATTTTATTAATATTAGTTGAGAAAATTATTATTAATGTTAATTAAAAAAAATATATGTACTCTTATCTGTATTGATCGAAAAAGAGTTTTAATGACTTAACTGAAACTGATATTTATTGATGTTAATAAAGCAAGTGGTTTATATAAGTTGAAAAAATTTGTTGACATAAATAAATAAAAAATAATTAATATTAACTGATAAATAACATCAGTCTATATGGAAGAAAAAAAAACTTTTGCAATATCAATAATAACATCAGTCTATTCATACCATTCAAAAAATAATAATACTGAGTCGATAATTTTTTTACTATTGAAGTCAAATCAACAGACAGGAGTTAATAAAGAGAAGAAGAAGAAAAACATGATTTTTATATTAAAAATATAAAAACTGATTTTAGTAAAATTTGAAAAAAAAAATAGAATTAAACAATAGTTACTCTCTAAAATTTAGAGAAACGACATATTAAAATAAAGTATTTAAAATTTATTATAAAAGCAAGTTAGTTTCTAAAATATATTCTTCACCAAATGTAAGAAATGGTATCGTGAGTGAACACTTGTTAAAAGTGTTGTATTTATATGAATAGCAAAAACTGGCAATATTTTGTCTGTCATTAACAACACTATTGTTCATCAAATTGATGATTTTTCTTATACTCTTTAACCTTTTATATCCAATATCCAAAGTATGCATATTGAGAAGTTAGGTCGAAAAAGATAAAAACAAGTGCAAATAAAAATATTATGTGAAAATATATAATGATTCTGTATTTTTGTTAACATATGAATTTTGGTATAGTCTCTATATTTTTTTTTTATTTTTAATAATACTTTTTTCATGTGATGATAAATGATTGTTGTTATTTGAGGTGTCAGTCTAGCTGAGATGTCAAGTAGCATAATGATACCTAACATAAAAGTTTTTTATAAAAAAAAATATTATGAGAAAAAGCTTACAAATATTAATAATAAAAAATACATATAAAAAATAAATAAAATTAATTAAATATAAAAAATAGTTAATAAAAATAAGTAGAAAGATTAAAATAAGGTGACTAGGTTCATTATCAACTAATATAAATAAATTAAATGTTTGGTTCAGTTTTTAATTTTTTTTTTATAATTAACACAAATATTAACTTAATCTTTGGAATGTTCTTGCAGATATCACTTTACATCCGAGAGATCGAAATATAATTTTAAATACATGAATGACCGAGAGAAGAGATATGAGTGACCGAGATAAGAAATACAAATGAAGAAAAGGAAAAACTAGAAAAACGAAATAAAAACTGAATGCACTTTCTCCCACGTAATTATCACAAATTACAACTATATTTTATAAGAAATAAATTTGTTCGAATTGAAGAAAAATATTATAAATGATACAAAATTGGAGTAATTGGTGTAGTTAAAACTTTTGATTAAGTTATTATATTTCTGAGTTTGCCCAACTACACGCTATATGTTTGGAAAATGAATAGAATATTTGATCGAATTGGTTGAAAATAAAAGTATTAAAGAAAAAAAAAAACAGATAGATTTAGTTATCTAATAATTGCAGACCAATTTCATAATGTGGTGTGAACTGTGTTCAATGTCTCCTTGTCTTTACTTTGTTGTGTAGCTGACTAAGTATCTTATCTTCATGGCATCACCAAAAAATTTAAATATACTTTTATTGTTTTTCTCCTTAAAAAAATGAGTAGAGTTTCGGGGACTTGTTCATGTTTTCAGGGATTGATCATCAATATTCAACAAAAATTAAGAGTCTTCTTTCTTGTATCACCTTCAACTTTTTTTTCCTTTTTCTATTTAACCTGGTTATTAAACTTATATTTCAATTTTACATAACAAAGATGGAAATGGGAGTGAGTTTAGCAAGTAAAGGAAATGAAAATAGCAAAAATCTTCGTATTCGTTTTTATGGACAGTTTCTTCTTGCACCTCCATATGTTATTTTCCCACCTCCATAAATTTTCGTATTTCTAAAAATGTCTCTTTGCAATATTCTAGATTACGTAATTCGGAAGTCATTTTTCACATTCGTATTAACTTATGTGGAACTTTTTTTTCATATGCATGATTAGCTTCCGAATTACATGATCCAGAAATCTTTTCTAACTTCTGGATTATGTAATCCTTAAGTTTTTTTTTTTAAATGCACGTCCAGATTACATAATCTGGTAGCTACTATCAAATCCATACTTTTAGATTATATAATCTAGGAGATGACACAAAAAGGATTAAAAAGTATTTTTCATGTTTTGTATAGGGTGCCAGAAGAACATACGGAGGTGCAGGAAGAAACAGTCGTTTTTATGAACTAAAATTTGGGTCAAGCCCAATAAAACCGTAATGTGACCTTTTGACAATGGGTTGGTGGGTCAAAACAAAATAAACTAGGCTATTTTTTCTTGCACCCGTCAAATTTCTCTTTACATTCCATCAATTAAATATAATGACAAAAATGTTCTTTTAATTCGTTGTTATTCTGAAAAGCTCTTTTAAGAATATATTTTGAAAAAAATAGTCTAAAAAACACATTCTTTTATATAATACGTTTTGGAATTTTTTTTTTTCAGAATTTCTATTTCAAAAATTATTTTCTGAGAATATATTTTACGACTTCCAAAAAGTATGTTTCAGAAACATTTTGAAAAAATAATTTGAAAGTCATTTTTAAAAGGATAAAACAATTTTTTTTCTGAAATTAATTGAGTGCAGTGAGAAATTTGTTGGGTGCAGGAAGAAACAGATAATAAAGTATGGTTGTGTGGTTCAAAATGTTCATAGTGGTACAACACTAGATAATGGATATTATGGGAAAAATGGTTTTCTGATAATATAAAAGATTCTCACAATATAAAAGATTCTCACAACACCATGTCGATGGTGACAGTGACAACACCATGCTAACGCCAAAAACTTATCAAAAGGACATCAACAACTATCATAACAAACACATTCACGATAATTTTTTTAATTAAATAACATAATGTCTCAAATAATTATTAAAATAATATGATTTATTACAATAATTTAAAATTTAATTTTTAACTTGATTGAGTATATTTTTTTCAAAAAAAATAGTTCATTTCAAGAGCCGAATTTTAGATGATTTTAAATTTTTATTCATTTTAAAATTTTAAAATTCATTTTATTTTTAAATAAAAAATTAAGACTCAAAACCCGTGTCATTGGGATGATTATTTGACACAGTACATGGTATTGGAGTAAAAAAAGTGAAAGTGTGTTATTTTGAAAAAAAATAATCAAAAATAGCCAATATTAAAAACCATGGTTATTTGAAAATGTCTTAATTTACAATTACTTTTAAATTAAGAAAATAGCATGACAAATATTAATTTTAAATTTTTATTTATCTGAGATTTAGCACCGTAGTTATTAAAAGTTCTATGGTTTTAAGTGTTATATATATTATTTCTAAATACTAGTATTATATTATTGTAAATCTTTACGCTGAGAATACATGAAAGTTAAATATAATTTGAATAGTGAAGGTTGGATTTCTCATGTGAAAGTGTAACTTATATATTAAAGTAAATAATATTTATAATGGGTAAAATTATTTTTTATTTCTAATCCAAATTTTAATTTTTTTTTGAATAATTGGAGTGAAGAAATTATTGGAATATGTCTTAATCAATACTTTTTTGTCTTAATTGTATAAGGCTTAGAAAATACTCTCTTGTTACCGACAATTGATACTCTCCTCTCAGTAATGTTTTCTTGTATCTGTAAAAGGTTATCCAACGACCAAGTAAATGCTTTGTATGAGTATGATTAATATATTGATAAAACATACATCATTCTTGTATAATCATGTTTTTTTATAGTGTTTGTAATGAGCTATCTAGTTCATGGACCTATCTAATGTATATCATTACTTAAATGGACCTGATTTGCCGCATACCTCCTTAATTTACCTTGATGCATTAATTCTATAATGGGTGAAGTGGTTCGTCTGACCTCGACCGGTACACGCAACAACGAATTTTTAGTATGGACTATATTATAATAGTATAACATCCACGTCAGCGATGAATCAACATAAAATATATTAATATCCTATAATAGTGTTTATATACTCTCTCATTGTTAAGAAAATGGACTTTAAGCCTAACTCAACCCCATAAAACTGGCACATGAGGTTGAGGTTTGCACCCACTTATATACAATGAATTGTTTTCATTTCTAGTCGACGTGGGATCTCCAACATTCATCTTCAACCCACCAAGATGCCTTTTAAGGACAAAATCGTGATGGATGATATTTTTTTATCAACCGAATCCAATTTGAGAAACTTAACTAAAATTGTATATTAAGTGAATTTGAGAAACTTAACTAAAATTGTATACTAAGTGTGAGTTCAAAGTAATGAAAAGGAGAATTTGTCGTATTTATCTAACTTTGTTCTCATTAAAAGCAAAGTGTGTGTGGTTTTGAGTAATGCATAGACGTGGGTTGAAGATGGGTGGAGAGTGTTGTGGGGTCAGAAATGAACTTAACTTTTGGTGGCCATTCATTTACCTCGAAATTTCATGGACTCAACTTTTCTGTTTTCTGGTGAAGATAGAGAAATTTCAGACCTTCTTCCATGTGCTTACCTATTCACTATAGACAAAACCATGCAACTCACCAACACTTCACGTCCACAAAATTTCACATTTTCTACATTATCAAAATTATTTTTTCTTGTGCATCACACAAGATTTACGTGTATTTATTACAACGCTTCATTTTTTTTCTTCATTTTCAACTTTTCATATGCTTTTTGGATTCGTTGAAAAAGGTTTTGATCGAGACTCTATACACAACTCTATATGTGGAATTTATGAACAGCTTCTTCTTTTCAATTTGGTTTATGTAATGTTTAAAGGGTTCATTTTAAATCTTATAATTAATTTAATAAACATTTTACATTAATTAGTAGAACTTTTCATTGAACTGAGTCAGATAAATTTACTCAGTAATATTTTTACAAATAAATCACTACAAGAACAACATGAAATAAAAATCAATTTTAGAGACAAAAAATAATTAGTTGTTATAGTAACTAAATTAGATATCATTTTAGAAACTAAAATTCTAAATCAGTTTCTATTAGTGTTAAGTGATTTCTAAATTGATATCTAATTAGCAACCAAGATTTTAACTATCAATTATTTAGTTTATAAATTTTGTAACAAAATTTGTGTTTACAAAATACTAATTTAAAAACCATTTAACAATAATAGAAACAAATTTAAAAAAAAAAATTAGTCTATAAAATAATTTCT